>NC_056686.1:148485320-148797284 GCF_018350215.1 Panthera leo | reverse complement strand
ACATAACTCACTCCTTTTCTCCACCAAACAATTGACAATTAAGACCCTTGGGCTGAATGACTTGGAGAGCACCTGATGGCAGAGAAAGTTTCCATAACATTACAAAAAGAGAAGAAAACTCCTGGTAGTATGCTCGTAATATTTTGGACAAAGGATGTTCCACAAATGGAAGATGGTATATAAGTGCTATTATTATTTGAGACTTGACTCCAGTTGTGACATAAATCACAGCTCTAGACGAAGGCAACCACAGACACTTGATATCCCCAATGGCAGTCTAGTTCCCACTTGCATGCAGGAAACAGCATCAGGCAGGACTACAGTTTCAGGAGAAACACTCATTTATCACCAGGATCCTGTTTCCCCTGGCCAGTTAAATAGAAGTGATCTCAACCAGCAGGTTGAAACCCACAGGTAGTGTTTCTTGATCACAGTGAACAGATTGACTTATTCTTTTTTGTTTACAGAATTACGCAAAACTCATTCCTGGAGCTACAGTAGGGCTACTTCAGAAGGACTCTGGAAACATTCTCCAGCTGATCATCTCAGCTTACGAAGTATGATATTTTACAGTTGGCTTTTTTTACTTTCCTTTTTTTTTTTTTTATTTTTTTCATTCAGTTTTGGTATTCAAAAACTCAGATGTGTTTTAGGCAGTTAAGTGCATTCTGATTTGTTAGTAGAAAGAGTACTTATCCAAAGAAAATCTCTCTGCCTTAACATGCAGCCAAAATATAAATTTTGTTCACATTACTTGCAGATATCCTTCCTGAAAAGTGAGGCAGAAGGTAGAGAAATCATAACCTGATCATAAAGTTAAGATTATTTTTATAATAATAACCAATAGCAGCACTGTCACTTGCAAAATTTTAATTCTATTGAAAAGACTCCACAAGTCCTATAATTAAGCTCCCCTTTTCTCTACCTGAAAAAAAAATTAGTTTAAAATGGGTAACTGAACTATGTGAAGAACTAACTCCACAGGCTTAATGAGACCACCTCATTACTCAAGGAAAAGAAAAAAGACAAAAGCGTATCAGGAACACCACTTTGTGGATTCTCTACTTTTGAGAACCAAGGAATTTTTCATTTTTATGGATATATATGTAGAAAGATATAGACAGATCTCTCTCTCTCTCTCTCTCTACATATATATGTACACATATGTGTACATATATACAAAAATATATATATTTTTTTGCCTGGACTTTGGAAAATAGCACATCAGGTAAGCATTCCTCCCTTAAAATAAAATACATAGCTATGGAGTTTCTATGTTCTCTTGCTTTGTCCCCATTTCATAATTCAATTAATCATTGGTAGATGGCCAGTTACCAAATCTTCTTTATTTTGGTTCCTAAGTATCATTCCCCTTTTTTGCCTCCACTTACATAGAAAGAACATACACACACACGTGCACACACACACACACACACACACACACACACACACAGAGATGGAAATGAAGATTTAAATTAGGACAGAAATGATGGGGCACCTGGGTGGCTCAATCAGTTGAGCATCTGACTCTTGATTTTGGCTCAGGTCATGATCCCAGGGTCGTGGGATTGAACCCTTTGTCAGCTCAACAGATGTGTCCATCAAAATTACAAGATGAGGTATTTTTTGTTTTTTGCTTTTTTAACTTATATCCTCAGAAACTTCAGTTTTCTTGGCTCACATCAAAATTTAACTACCACATTAGCTCAGGCTTGAAATTCTTCCAGATAGGAAAGCTTGTCAACAAAATACTATGAAAACCTTCCTCTCTCTTATGCAGTAATTAAAGTTTTAATGTGTAGAATCTGATAAAATCACATAGCACTCCTCCATGCATTAGAACACACTCCATTTTCTCAAAAGTGTTGGCCACTAACATCTTCAAAGGAATTATGCAAATGAGAAAATTATAAACGTCAAAAACATTTCTCCCTCTTGTTTGACCAGCCCCTTCCGTGCTGCCAGGGGTTCTGTCTCACTTTGTGGTCCCAAATTGCTCACATAACTTACAGGGTAGTTGAATCAAGGCATCAAACATTTGAAGTGAATCTCATTTTACTGTTTCAAAAATATAAACAAGTGTTTATAATTCTTACACTATATAATCTTGCTCCAGAGTTGTTACTGTAACTTCATGATTCACTGCATCAAGTATGTAACAGATTTTGGCACTAGTTCAAATTATTTTTCTATTCTGTTATTTTAAAATGTATTTGACAAAGACATTAAAATATGAGAATCCATTGACTGGATGTCTTTCTAGTCTATAAAAGGAGAGAAAGGAAAGAGAATAAATTGA
Source organism: Panthera leo (assembly GCF_018350215.1). Taxonomy (NCBI): domain Eukaryota; kingdom Metazoa; phylum Chordata; class Mammalia; order Carnivora; family Felidae; genus Panthera; species Panthera leo. The sequence goes on along the minus strand of NC_056686.1, from coordinate 148,794,985 downwards.
GAGAAAAGATAAAGCACTTCTGACTAACTTCCAGTGGGGTAGAGCTACACAATTTGTGTTTATAACTAGTGACTACAAACTGCAGCTCAGTATTTTACAGTGCCATATTGACATGAAAACCCTTAAACACCAGATGTGTATTCATCTGACCATCATTCACTAATTTTCTGCCTTCTTTAACCACTTAATAGAAGCTACTTAAATATCAGTGCTCCCAAGGGTAAGTTCTTCTACTAGCATTTAATTTTTTTTTAATGTCTATTTATTTTTGAGAGAGAGAGAGAGAGTGTAAATGGGGGAGGGGCAGAGAGAGAAGGAGACACTGAATCCAAAGCAGGCTCCAGGCTCTGAGCTGTCAGCACAGAGCCCGACATGGGACTCGAACTCATGAGCTGTGAGATCATAACCTGAGCCGAAGCTGGATGCTCAACCGACTGAGCCACCCAGGCACCCCTAGCATTTAGGCTCCAGAAGGAAAATGACTTGGTTTGGTTTGTTTTGCCTGGTTCATAACAGATGCTCAGTAAATGAATGATAGGATGAAAATATACAAATAAATATTTATATCCTTTCTTTGGGAAATTCACATTAAAATATTCCTGGTGAATTCTGCAATGTGATATTCCAGTTATATCAATGCTAAGATCTCCCTTATTTTGGTCAGATCATGTCACCCACTGCTCCTAATTTCAAATCTACAGAACAGACTTGCAGGTCATATCCCTCACCTCTTTTGCTCCTGACTCACTGTGCCACTGTCTCTAACATTACTCTTGCCTTAACTCTTGATGATTTCAGTCTAAGTATACATCTATTCCTTCCCGTACCCTGCCCTTTGTTTCTTGAACTCTGCTTCTAAAATGATCTAGTCCCCCTCTCTTGTCATACATTAAAGCTTGTCATTGCCAATAGACTCTCTATAATCTCAGCTTCATGTAACCCATTCCCTGCTCACCACTTCCAACCTTTTCAGCTCACCCCGGCGAGTTCCCTTTGTATTTCTTCCAACCCATCAGGATCTCCAACTAATTAACCTTACCTTCTCTCTCTCTCTCTCTCTCTCTTTACTTCAAGTGACTCTACCCTCTCTTTGTAGTTCCTCATCTCCTTGATGTCCTCTTTTGCCTGGGCCCCAAGCTTAAATTCCACCATCACGATCACTCTGTAGACATACCCTCAGCTCCCCTACCCCTTACGGATCCACTGAGGTCGCTTAGCCAATCGTGGTCCTGGTTAAACCCAACTGTTCATTCACCCTGCACAACTGAACAGGAAAGGGAAAAACATACAATCATGCTAACTGGTCTTACTTTAAATTCATGATCATGTACTTGAAATGGTTCCTCAATGCCACCCAGCAACCACGCTGTACTTCTCTAGGAGACATCCAAGTGGAGACGTCCACGAGTCAGTTGATACATTAGTTGGCAATTCAGGAGGGTAACCTGGACTCTCCTAAACCTACTTCACCAACAGTTTTCTCCTTCTCAATTGATGGTAATTCCATCCTTCATGTTGCGAGGGCTAAAAAGCTTGAAATGATCCTTGACTCTCCTCTTTCTCTTACCCTGCACTTTTAATCCATCAGAAAACCTTGCTGGCTCTATCTTCAAAATTATTTAGAATTTGATCCAGACACTACCTTCACTGCCCTCATCCTTGTCGGACCCACCATCTTCACTTACATGAATGACTGCAAAAGCCTCCTAAATGCTATTTCTCATTTCTACCTTTGGTTTCCTACATTCTGTTTTCAAGAAAACAAAACAAAACACAACACAACCTGAATTTTCCTTTAAAAATATTAAGTTGGGCCATATCACTCTTCTATAGATAACCCTAATTATGTTCTCATTTTACATAGAGTAAATGCCAAATTCTTTAAAACTGCCACCTAGGACCCTACCAGATCTGTTCTCCTCCACTCCTTTACCTCTGTGACTTCACCTCCTATTACACCAACTGTCTCTGCTCCAGTACAGCAACTCTGGCCTCCTTGCTGTTCTATTTCCAGAGCAAGCAAGTCCTAAGACATGCTCCTGCTCAGGGCCTTTGCACCAACTGTACCCTGTTCCTGGAACACTCTTTTGACATATGCCTGCATGCTATTTAACTCTGCACTTCCTTGAAATGTCACCTTACTTCCTACTGTAACTACTTTTTTAAAGAATTGCAGACACTCTCTTAATCTTCATTATCCCACCCTAACTTTTTTTCATAGCATTTATCACCTTCTAGCATGCTGCATAGTTTTATGTATTATGCTGTTTCCTTTCTGAATGTAAACCACAAAAGGTCAGCTATTTTAGTGGTTTTTGCCTCCCAAGCACTTAGAACAGTATCTAGCACATATTGGACACTCAATAAATATTTTCTGGGTGAATAAAGTTATAATATAACTATTTGAAATGAAACAGATTAAAAGAGTACATTTTAATGCTAAATTGGCAGAATTTGAAATCTTAAGACATGATAGAAATAATTTTTAAGGCGTGCCTGGGTGGCTCAGTCAGTTGGGTGTCCAACTTTGACTCAGATCATGATCTCACGGTCTGTGAGTTCAAGCCCCGCATCAGGCTGTGTGCTGACAGCTCAGAGCCTGGAGCCTGCTTCGGATTCTGTGTCTCCCTCTCTCTCTGCCCCTCCCCCAACTCATGCTCTGTGTCTCTCTTCCTCTCTCAAAAATAAATAAACATTTTAAAAAAATTTTTTTAAAAAGAAAAGACATAATCTTTAAGACTGAGAAATGACACTTCAATCTCTGATGAAGACCATATTCTGAAAAGTCAGCCTTATGTCCATCTACTGAAGGTGTGTTGGTATGGGGCAAATATAAAAAAAGGGAAGAAGAAGAAGAATGACTGAGAATTTATAGTCAGTGACTTAGAATTTGGAGGAAGGCGGGTCATATTACTATGCAGTTGGCAAAATTATACTTAAGGAAAATTTGAGGTTGAATATGCTTTTAAAATTCCAGGAGTATACGGACTCAAGTCTTCTTAGATGAACTGAAGTATTACTTAATTCATAATGTTTTACAACTTATTTTTATTTTTTTTTATTTTTAAAAGTTCTGTTTTGTTCTCTAGAGACTTTTTATTTTGCAAAAGAAAGAAAAATAAAGTCTACATAATAACACTAGCTTTCCTCATAACAAATAGCTCTTTCTTCTCCTTCCCTGACATTCTTCCTCCTGTAAAACCTTGCCTTTATCTCCCTTCTGCCATAACCCATATACTTCCTATCTAGTCTTTCTTTCTTCCATCTACGTCACCATATATACCAACCACTCCCGGTTCCTGATCCTCATGCCTCAGGCCGGGGTGAACGCAACAACGTCCCAGCTTTCTTGACTCCTGTCTTCCTACCACGTCTGTAAGTCTGTAAGTTTGATAGACCATGAGTCTGTCCTGCACACACCTTCCAGAGAACTTCCCTGCAGCTGTATTTTCAGTAGAACAGGCCCCTGCTTCAAAGCTATAGGGAATGTTTCCCATGGGTCTTAACTCATCTCTCCAAACCTCAAGGCTATTTGTTGTCTGGTGTCTCCCAGGAGTTGGGGCTTCGTCTGAGCCCCACTTGTCTGCGTTCCACACCACTCTTGGCCCTGAACTTTCTCTTTTCTGGTCCCCTCACCTGAAATACCACTGTCATCCTCTCCACACATCTACATCCAACATAGCCATTAAGGACCTCTATACTTCCAGCCTTCAGTGACCACTCTCTTTTCTGAAATGTCCCAAACCCACATCTGTGTTATGCAATTTTTTTTAACTTAGTGATACATCAGTTGACTTGGACATTAACTGCTTTACTTGTTCCATCTGGTTTTTTTCAGCAAAATGATAATCATCTTGAGGGCACAAATCCCATTTTACACTCATCCCCCAGACCTGACTCCACACTGATAATGTACGATAGGTACTTGATAAATTCCAATATTGATTTTAAGGAACAGTTTCTCCCACATTTTAACATCTCTAAAATCGGGATGTGTTTTATGATTAATGGTGTCTTACAAATGCTGTCAACTGCAAATGTATGAAATCGGCTGTAACTGTACATGTAGTTGTCACCTGAATTCATTACGTTCACCATTGGTAGGTAGTACAGGTGTTGAATGTGATTGCCATTTTAAAATACCTTCAAAAAGTTTGCACTATGATTTGATACGGAAATGAAAAGTTATTGTGTATGCAGAAATGTACCAAAACAGAGCAGCAGGGTATCAATTTGATATCAGTGAAGCAAACATTCATTGTGGAAGGAATGACTATAATTCTGTATTCCGTGCAAAGCAACAACCAGCTGCTTTCTGTGACCTAAGAAATGATGATACTTACAAGTAAAGGAAGCTACTATATTTTGTTACTGAGATGCAAGCAAAAAAATAAAAAAGGCTTTTATATGCCAGGCAGTACAACTGAGGGCTGGAGAATTTGCCAAATCCTTCAGAATGTGTACAATAATTTTCAAAGAAATGATAGACTGATACGATTGATTTAGATGTTGCACAGAGCGATCTTGAGATATTTTGTCATAATGTCATTGTCATAAAATAATGGTGTGTTTTATAATTGATGCCATCTTAGATTCAATAAAATATGACATGTATTTGTGTGTGTGCGTGTATGCGTGCCTGTGTGTGTGTGTGTGTGTGCGTGTGTGCGTGTGTGCATGTGTATCTTGCTGGCTTTGTTGTTTGATTGATGGTATGGTGAATTTCTTCTAGACTCAATTTAATTTTATTCATTGGAGCTTAATGAACATGATTCATGGATTCTTCTGGTTGTATTTTGTGGTTGTGACTTTAACTCTTTGTGTCCTCACCAAAGGAACTCCGGTCTGAGGTGGAACTGGAAGTGTTAGGAGACACGGAGGGACTCAACCTGTCTTTCACAGCGATCTGTAACAACGGTGCCCTCTTCCCACACCAAAAGAAATGCTCTCACATGAAGGTGGGAGACACAGTAAGTAGAGGGTCAATAGGTTGTCTGAAAAAAAATATTCAGGTAAGTCAGAAGTTACCTTATTGCACCGAAGCTGAATTTTTTTCCTTTCAAGACTTTCAAAAGGAATTTTCAAAAATTTCGTAAGAAATGCTTTGGGAAGAGCCGATCCCCATGCAGCTCTGTTTCCTCCCATGCATTTTGGGAGGCTACAAGAAGATAATTAGAGCGTTCTTTTCCAGGCTTCATTCAACGTGACCGTGAGTATACCAAACTGCGAGAGAAGAGACAGGCACATTATCGTAAAGCCCGTGGGGCTGGGGGACACCCTAGAAATACTTGTCAGTCCGGAATGCAACTGCAATTGTCAGAAAGAAGTGGAAGTGAACAGCTCCAAATGCCACAACGGGAACGGGTCCTTCCAGTGTGGGGTGTGTGCCTGCAACCCTGGCCACATGGGTCCTCGCTGTGAGTGCGGGGAGGACACGCTGAGCACAGACTCCTGCAAGCAGGCCCCGGATCACCCCTCCTGCAGTGGAAGAGGCGACTGCTACTGTGGGCAGTGCATCTGCCACTTGTCTCCCTACGGAAACATTTATGGGCCCTACTGCCAGTGTGACAACTTCTCCTGCGTGAGACACAAAGGGCTGCTCTGCGGAGGTAGGCGGCGTCTAAGTCCACCTCACACTGTGGCTGTGCAAGTATCGAGGAGGGGCCTTGCATCCTTTGAACCTTCCGTTGCCTGGGCATAGTAGGTGCTCAATAAGTATTTGCTGATCAAGTGAGTGGGTTAATCTCTAGACGTAAGGTAACTGATCTTCTCTTGTAGTTTTTCTGGCTCTTACATTCTCTTGGGGTGAGATGCCTGCCAATTCAATTTACATCTCTATTGTTGTTTCCCTAAGAATAAGTAGGCAAAAGAAGGTTCTTTGGTTATTATCCAGACTTCACAAAATTGCATGTAATCTGAATTCTATTATCTTCCAGACTTTCCTGGATCAGGTTTCCAGATATCTTACCCAACTCTTCTTAAAAAAAAAAAAAAAGGGGGGGGGGGCGCCTGGGTGGCTCGGTCGGTTAAGCATCCAACTTCAGCTCAGGTCATGATCTCACGGTCCGTGAGTTCGAGCCCCGTGTCGGGCTCTGTGCTGACAGCTCTGAGCCTGGAGTCTGCTTCAGATTCTGTGTCTCCCTCTCTCTCTGCCCCTCCCCTGCTCATGCTCTGTCTCTCTCTCTGTCAAAAATAAATAAACATTAAAAAAGTTAAAAAAAAAAAGAAAATTTTTAAATAGCAGAAAAGTGTATGTTTTAAAAATCCTCTGCACATGGAAAATTGCTACAGTTTAAGACCTAGTCTAAGAATAGTTTAAGAATAACTATTATAAAGTCATTCTGATATATATCCATATATTTAAGTATAATCTATCTGCATAAGAATTACAAATGTGTTCATATTCTTTAAAATGATATACATTTGTGTTACAACTGGAATATTAACTAACTGCTGAATTGAAGCTCCCAATGTCTCCCTTTTTCACAGTGTGTGAACAGGCAGCTTTTCAAAACAGAAAGCCATTTTCTGTAAAGAAAACTAAGCAAGTTATGTTTTCAAACCACAGTGTCGGGAACATATAAAAGAGACTGATTCTCGGGAAAAAAAGCCTGAGAAGAGCAGCCTCAAAGAATTCCAGGCTCTTTGAAAAAACCGTGTGATGCCTTTAGAAGCATACCTCCATTTCATTTCTTTGCGGTGGCTCCTGCTACCAACAAGTTCCTCCGGAGGCCGCCTTCTTTCTTCTCCCCAGAGAGTGAAAAATTTAGGGTCTGTCCAGACTGAGACACTTTTCTCTCCCCTTTCATTCAGAGGTCTATTTCCTTATTTAATGGGTGTGTTTCCAAACCCATATCAGTTCTCTTCTCACAAGATTGCAGGCAGGAGACAGCCTGAAGCCTGTGGCTGTCACCATGTCTTGAACAGAATATGCTCCGCAGATTCCCAGATTGCATCTCTCATAAAACTCTTTGAATAAAATATGTTCTCAAAACATTTGAAATTACCTTTCAACAAAATTCTATGTGCAGCCTAATATGACATGGTAGCAATAGTACCCCTACCTATATTTCACCCTTTAAATCTTAAATCAAAGAATTCCAGAGCAGTCCTGAACTGTGCTTAGCAACACAGTTCTTACCGTTTCTTAATGGTCTTCTACTGCATTTGGTACCACGCATGCACACGGAATTGAACTCTTTAAAAAGAGTGGACTTGATCTGTGCCTCGTAGGTTGAGAGGTCTGACAGTAGGGCCTCTCTTTGTATCAGATACAGTGATTGCTAGAGAAGTTCTGTCTAGAAAATGCGATTATTTCTGCAGTTGGACTAAGAAAACTTCACCAATGCCAGGTTCCTTCATATTTGGGGATACTTTACAATTCTCAATCATTACTGTTTCTCAGAAGCTATTTTGCTTGTAGCAACATCGCAAAGGATGTTACTAGATCATTAGTAACTTTCTCTTTAAAAAGGTATAATAAAAGCAAGTACTATTATTCAAATTCAACAAATAGTTGTGGAGCACCTACGAGGTGCCTGGCATCGCATTTCGCGCAGGGATGAAAACTGTGACTGGCTCTGTGGTTACTGTCGTTTGTAACAGAGGCCAGAGTGTGCTACCGATTCACTTCTCGTGCAGATCTCTCTGATTTTACAACTAATTCGCCCTGCAATGTGCCACTTCTCTGAAGGGCTATTACCACAAGGTTCTTCTTCGTATACTTCCTTTCATCCACCTATAAGTACTCCATTGATTTATTCCCTTGCCCAAATTCCATTAGTCCTTTGTATTTTGATTCTAAGAGACGGGAAACTAACAGGCAGAAGGCATTACAAAAAATACTTCCTGCCATTATGCACTTACAGTTATCAGTCAATGGCATTCCAGAAAGATCTATCCCTCTGAAAAGAGCCTGACCATTTTTTTTTTTATCTTTGTTTATCATCTTGCCTCTGCATGAAGCCATTGTGTGGGTCTTGTTGTTGTTTTTGTGGTTGTGGTTATATGAGCAGGTACTTTAGATAATTGGTTGCTTGTGAATATCAACTAGCAACGATATGGTGGATGGTTCTGGAAAGCCCACAGAAAGGTTTCTAAATTCTGACAGAAGCTCTTGGAAGAGTTTTCTAAATTTCTGCTAAGTAATTCTCTTTTTGTAGAGTTTATTTTGAGAGAGAGAGAGAGAGAAAGGGGGAGAGAGAGAGAGAATCCTAAGCAGGCTCCACACAGTCAGTGAGAAGCCCAACGTGGGACTTGAACTCATGAACCATGAGATCATGACCTGAGCCAAAATCAAGGGTCAGATGCTTAACCAACCAAGCCACCCAGGCGCCCCTCTGCCAAGTAATTCTTACATGCAGTGATACACTTGGGCATTCACAAAGGAAATGCACATTTCATTTGACAATATTTATAAATCATATTAATTTTCTGGAATAAACTTCAATATAGAAATCTATCTCTATTATGAGAATAAGTTTCCCCTTTTGCTGAGGAAGGAACAAAAAGCAATTGTAATTTAGAGGATGATTTAGATGAGACATGTCTGCTGCAAGTTCCCATGTGTCTCCTCCTTCAAGCAGCTTTGCTCTGCCCTGGGTTTCTGCAGCTTTGCTCTCATTGATCTCCTACCTCTCAGTCGTCCTGGTAAGATCCTTTTTTCTGATCACACTTTAAATGCTGATGCTCTCTAGGGCTTTTTTCGCTCTATCTGCTTTCTCTACCTGATCCACAACAGCTTTAATTGCCATCTGTCTCTGATGGATCCAAACCTCAAAACTCTCTCTATAGATATAGATACATAGATACATACATCTATTAGAATGTCCCACAGGCCTCTCAAACTCAACAGAGCCAAAAATGAACTCATCATCTTCCCCACCCAAAGATGCTCTTCTTCCTCTGCTTCAGAACAATGTATTCATTCAACAATTAAGCACTACTCTGTGCCAGGCACCACGGATAAGGCAGCGAGCATGAGCTGGCAGCCTCCATTCCAGGTCAGTAAAAAGGTGCACCGTTCACTGAGCAGCCCAGTCTGGTTACCTGGGGAAGATTCCATCCCTCTCTCTCTTCCCCTCTCCCTCCACCCTGGCAGCAAGTGCACTATGCCCTGACTATTCCAACCCCTGAACTGTATCCCCTTTCCTCTCCATCCCCACTGGCACTCTTAGGGCCTCATGTCTTCTCGCCGCTACTGCTGCAACACCTTCCCGAGTGGTTTTCCTATCTCTTGTCTGACCCTCTCTACTGATGCCAGGATATTACCAGACACATATCTATTTGTTCAGTCTCTCCTCTACTTAAAATGCCATAATTGTCAGGATAACAGGTCTTACTTTAGCCCATAAAGCTTTTCATGTGATTTCTGTGATGTGATGTGATTTCTGACTTTCAATGGATCTTTCCAACCCCCGCCTCCTCCAACCTCACCTCCTGCCACAGCTCCTGTGCACCATTGGCTCTGTCTATATGAAACTACTCTGGGTATCATGCAGGTCACACAAGGGGCACCTGGGTGGCTCAGTTGGTTAAGCGTCCCACTCTTGGTTTCAGCCCAGGTCATGATCTCACAGTTTCATGAGTTCAAGCCCTGAATCGGGCTCTGGGCTAGCAGCTCAGAGCCTGCTTAGGATTCTCTTTCTCCCTTTCTCTCTGCCCCTGCCCGAATTGCACTGTCTCTGTCTCTGTCAAATAAATAAATAAAACTTAAAAAAAAAAAAAGCCGGTCCCATGATTACACACTTCTGTCTTTTACCTATGCTTTTTTGTCTGCTTAAAATGCATATAAACATCTTCTACCTTTTATCTGTATCTTCCAAATTCAGCTCAAGCATCACCTCTTCTGGAGAGGTCTCCAAATCTCTGGTCCAATTTGGAAACTCTCCTTCTGTGTACATAACACTTATCATACTGCATTGTATTTATTACTGGTGGTATTTATTTGCCTGTCTCCAACACTAGCCTATAAGCTTAGTGACCTTATTTAATTTTGTATCTTCATGCCTAATGCAATCTTTGGCACATGATATATGCTCAATTAAAGTTTCTTAAACAAATGAATTTGTTGAGCACTCACTGTATGCCTGCAGGACATCTAATTGGTGAATGTGAAGTAGAAGATTTACACATTATCTCATCTGACCACACCGCTGTAAGATTTTATTCCCTCTATTTGATAGATGAGGCTTTTATGATCACTCAGCTTGAATGATGTAGAGGTGGGTATTACCCAGGTCTGTGCTGCATCTCTATCTTATGGCACCATAATTAAAAGGAAAAAAATTGTAGAAACAATTTAAATACACACACACACACACACACACACACACACACACACACACATAATCACACCCCCTCCCCGCCCCCCCAAAAGTTGCTGTTATAGGCTTCTGGATTATCTCATTTCATCTGGCTCTAAGTTCTGTTTGATATAACATCAGGTAATCATATCAGTCTTCAGTTAAGAGACCAGATCAATAAATATACATACTTAGCAAAATTTGTTCCATAAAATATATCTATGCTCACTGCTTCCCCTCCCACCCCCACTTGCTTTTTTCTCATTCTTCTTCTTCAGTCTTTCTAATGGTGTTTAAAGGCAAAGAGAAGGGGTGCCTGAGTGGCTTAGCCTGTTAAGTGACCGACTTGGGTTCAAGTCATGATCTCACGGTTCATGGGTTGGGGCCCTGGATCGGGCTCTGTGCTGACAGCTCAGAGCCCGGAGCCTGCTTCGGATTCTGTGTCTCCCTCTCTCTCTGCCCCTCCCATGCTCACGCTCTGTCTCTCTGTCTCTCAAAAATAGACATTAAAAAATGAAAAACAAATAAATAAATAAAGGCAAAGAGAAAAGATGGCCCCAGAATCAGAAGTGGCGTGGGCCCTAAGCATCACCGGGTGTTTGTTTTACAGATAACGGCGACTGTGACTGCGGCGAGTGCGTGTGCAGGACGGGCTGGGCGGGTGAATACTGTAACTGCACCACCAGCACCGACTCCTGCGTCTCGGAGGACGGGGTGCTCTGCAGCGGGCGAGGGGACTGCATCTGTGGCAAGTGTGTTTGCACGAACCCGGGGGCCTCTGGACCCACCTGTGAACGTTGTCCTACCTGTGGCGATCCCTGTAACTCCAAACGGTAATGTCTCAACTTCCCTTGGTCTCTTTACTCAGACCTCATATTGCTTTTGGTGGGTTTGTTCTCCGAGCATCCGCCCAAATACACAGACCCACAGGGCCCCTGTGATCGTCAACCTGGAACGTCAGTGTCCGACTTGACTCTTTCTTTGTCCTGCTTATCCAGGACCACAGTGCCACTCACATTCCTGCTAGAAACAAGCCTGGGGAAGCTGAGCTGATGTCCCACACTGATAACATCAGGTGGCCTTTCACTTACAATACCAGCCACACAGAAGGAATACCCTGGAGGTAGACTGAGGACATCCACATTCAGTACCTTTTCAGGGGAAACAGACAAGCTTCTTTCTTATCTAGAAGTTTAAAGCTTGACCTTCCTGATTCATTCCTATCTATAGACTCGTGGAGGCAAAAAGGCAGAAAGAGGATCTTGGCTTTCCATTTCTTCCCTCTTCTTTACCTCTCGTGCCTTTTGGCACCTCCCTCTGGTTGTCATTCTACACAGCTATTGTGTTTTGTATTTTCTTTTATGCCAGATGAACAACAACAACAACAACAACATGTTTTTGTTTTCCAGTAAAAAAAAAAATCTATTCCTTTGGTTGCTAGCTAACTTCTTCATGGGTAGTGGGCAACATTTATAGGTCAAACAAAGCAATTCTCCAAATGGGCTGTGTGATGACACTGCAGAATATAATTTATTACACAGTGAACACTGCTTAAGCAGTTCATAGTTTCGTTAACTCAGTACCCAACATGGTAACATTTGCATTTCCAGTGTAAACTAAGTAAGCAAATCAACATTCACTCAGTGACTCCTCACCATTCAGGTGTCAAAACTTCTCTGTCACTGTGCCTGGACATATGCCAAGAGACGTGTGGGGACATAGTTAGACTTAGTTGAATGGAATTAAATGTAAAATGTCCTTTCAGGATGTTTCTCCCGTTATTTATCTGCTTCACCTTCTCTGTAAACATGATTTAATTTAAATCTGGTTTATATAATGTGAAATTAACAAACCAGGTAGTTTGAATTTGAGGGATCAGGTAATCTCCTTGGTGTTTATGTTAGCTTTGAGTGTTTATATTAGCTTTGAGATGTGTCCATTCTTCCATTTATTCATTCATACATTCGTTTATCAAATAGATATTAAGTATCTACTGTTCACCAAGGGCACATAATGATGACTGAAACAGTTATAATTCCCGCCATACCAGGTGCTAAGAATCTAGTGGGAAAGACAGACATTTTTTAAAGTAATTATAATGATATCTGAGCTGACAGTTACAATAAGGGATATAGAGGGGACTGTGGCACTATATGGCAGGCCTACCACCCTAGCTTGGGCAGACATCAATGAGACATACAAACGGTAGAGGTTTTAAGGGTTTCCACAATGTCCAGCAGACCCCTGCAAAGCCACTCTAAGTAAATATATAACCTAGATAAATGCAATATACTTGCAATGCGAAGGCAATTTCCAGACAAGACTTCTCTCCCCACCCCCACGTAAACTGCTGCTTCTTAGCCCTTCCTACAAAGGAATTCAGAGGTTTGCACTGTAAGAGAACTAACTGGCAGGAGTCAGGGAAGGCTTGCCTAGGGCACTGCAGTTTCAGCCAATACTGAGGGAAACACTGATGGCACGGCTGTGGGGAATGTTTCCAGCACTTACAAGAGCATACATTTGCATGGCCTGGGGAAGAGAGAGAGGCAGGATGATGAGTGCCCATAGTAAGAGAACTTTGGCTGTTTTGGATTACTCCCTACAGAATCTGGTTATAAAGTGATTTTTAGCACAACATTAATTCAGAGTCTGAGTTTTACTCTGCTGTGGAGACATCATTAGAGAAGCTTAATTCCTGGGCTATGTTCTTGAAAATACACTTTTCTGTAAGTAGAGTTCGTTTATTAAAAAGCCCACATTAATGGGGACCCAAGCTGTAACCCCAGCTTTTGAAAATATGCCTATAAGGCTTAGATTCATTCAAAATAGCTACAGACAAGTGAATCTTTGAAATAGCCTTTCATGACATGTATGAATTCTTAGAATTCTTCTCAAAACAGATGATTTCTGTTAAGAAATTAAAACTTTGTTTAGTCATGAATCATATTTTAACAGCATAAACTTTTCCCAGGAAAATGTAAAATGAACAACAACAACCAAAAAAAAAAAAAAAAAACCCTAAATCAAACACCAAAATAAGTGTGTCTTATTATTGGGTTTGTTTGTTTGTTTGTTTGTTTGCTACTTAACCAATCAGAAACAATTATTAGAGATAAATGAGGATAACAGCTACTGTCAAGCCTGGTTCAGGAAACACTGATTACTAAGTGGAATCAGAATAAAGCAGTTTCCTCTTGAACATCACTCAAATATCTTTCTGAAAGTAACAAAAAGCAACATCCTTTATGAGACACTCCTACGTCATGAGCCATAGTAACAGCATTAAACCATTAAAGCAATAACCCAGCTACATATCTGTTTTCCAACAACATGAACTGATAAACTCTACTGAATAATGTTCACAGGAGCTGCATTGAATGTCACCTGTCTGCCGATGGCCAGGCCCGAGAAGAATGTGCTGACAAATGCAAACTAGTTGGTGCGACCATCAATGAAGCAGAAGGTTGTACTTGTCTCCAGTTGCTTTCTTTTTCTTAACATAGGTTTTGAGAGACAGAAACGCCGTGAAGCGCTTTTCAGTAACTCAATCTCATTTGAACCAGGGCATTAGTTCAACACTAGTGTTGTTGTTGTTGTTGTTGTTTTAAGTTTATCTATTTTTTGCGAGACAGCAGGAGAGGCAGAGGGAGGGAGAGAGAGCATCCCAAGGAGGCTCTGCACTGTCAGCGCAGAGCCTGACACGGGGCTGGAACTCACGAACTGTGAGATCATGACCTGAGCCAAAACTGAGAGTCAGTTGCTTAACCGACTGAGCCACCGAGGCGCCCCAGCAGCATTAGGATTTAAGAGTAAATGCATTCCGTAAGGCTAAAAACATGATGGCTTGGGATACAAGCAATTTAAAGTCATAGCTATTCTATTTGGCTTCAGCTCTGTTGGCAAGTTCACCTCTGCTTCACGAAAAACAACTGCAGAGAATTCCAGAATGCTATGTTTTTAATTAGAAAATAAGAAAATTTGAAAAACAGCTAAATGTTAATCTCTTAACCTGAAATCATCCTCTATCATCTGATTGCCCTATTTGAAGACAGGACAAGGCAAAGTATGATATGGGTTTCCTGAGAGCAAGCCTCAGGCACAAGGCAGTTTCTGGTTAGTAGCCGTTTATTCCTCCACCCCTTCTCTGTGCTTTCTGAACATGAGTGTTACATGGCCACCCTTAATTCCCTGTTGCCTCACTCCCCCAAAACAAGAAGGGCCTGTTATCTTTAACTGCTAAGCAAATTCTGCTCTTGCTTTCACCTGTCATTTTAAAATTTAATTATTTAAAATAAGATTCTTTTTAAAGGCAAAATGTCATCTCAAATACTTAAATAGGTTGTATTTTAGCTGGCAAGGCCATTTAAACAAATAATTTGTAAAGAAGATGCCTGACTCCTCCTGAAGGGCTAATCTAGGGGGATTAGTTTTTCCATCATCCCAAACTCTCTGCATTCCCATCTTGCTCAGGCAGAACTGCTCGCTGCCCTACACACATGAGAGCAGTGACCAAGATGTATCTCAGGCGAAGTGCAATAATCAAGACAATTTATGACACTCTAGGATACATATCTTGAAGAGACAGAAATAAAGAAATTAATTCATTTCCAAAGAGGAATAAGTTAGTGGCATTTATTGTTTTGAAAATTACCTACATTGTTTCAAAATTGAGATTTCTGACTGTGCACAGTTGAATATGCCTGCACGGAGGAGCATGATGAGTGCTCATAAAACTCCTCTTCTGTTCTTTTCTGGTGACTAAAGATAAATATGCCGAATAGCCATAAATTGGACAAGATGGTGTGTACCTTACACTAATACTGAAAGCAGGATGCAGTAAAAGCACTGAGGAAAGTAACATTTGTGGACTGTCCACATTAGTAACTAGTTCAAAGTCAAAGCATATCCCCAGGCTTCATTTCACAGCAAACAGTTGAGATATTTAGCAAGTGTTTCTAAGAAATGGCTAAAAATTGCAGAAAAATGTCCTGCAAATTACTAGAACACCATTCACCAGCAGCATGGGAAATCTAATGTGCTAAGGGGAAAAAAAGAATAAACCTTGGAAACATGTAAGTCATGAACAGAGTTGCTATATTTAAATACACAGTTTTCAAGTAATTATCATAAATTCTTGGATTTCAGAGGAACACTGGGCCTCAAGTGGCATTTAAAATATTTGCATTATTCTTTTTCTGTAATTAGATAAATTATCTTCAAAATAGGGGAAAACAATTATTTGTAACTCAGAAACTGAAAATATTAACTGGATTTCTAATACCATTTAAGGCACTAACTTTGTTGAATTTAAGAGAAAAAACATATGTGTCAGCCTGTGAATTAAAAAGTTACTTTTCTGGGGTGCCTGGGTGGCTCAGTCTGTTGAGTGTCCAATTCTAGATTTTGGCTCAGGTCATGATCCCAGGGTCGTGGGATCAAGCCCCATGTCAGGCTTTGCACTGAGTGTGGAGCCTGCTTATGATTCTCTCTCTCTCTCTCTCTCTCTCTCTCTCTCTCTCCCCCTTTACCCCTCCCCTGCTTGTGTGCTCTCTCTCTAAAATAAAAAACAAAAATAAAAATTTAAAAGTCACTTTTCTAATGAGACTTTTATGAGTTCTATTTCAACTTATGCAGTTATGTCATTGATCACATCACCTTGAAATTATCATCGTGTATTTGCTCTCACATAGGGTCTTCTCTCAGCCCCACCTTTTCCCGACAAGGATATGTAGAGTAAAGTAGAAGAGCAAAACTTTATAATCCAAATACATCGTTCCTCAGCTCTGCTGTGGGGATTTGTGTGAGCATTTCTAAAGACATGTGGCTTAACTTTACTCATTCCATTTTAGTGAAAGACCCTTTTTAATCTACCCCAACACTCATGTACTCAGAGCATTATTACTCAAAGTGTGTTCCATGAGAACACTAATTCTAAAAGTGTTGAATGGAAAATAGTATCCATGGTCATATAAATTTTGGAAATGGGGAGCTAAGCTTTTTGTTTATTTTGCGACTCCTGAAAAATTATGCACATTATATTAAATATGCATTGTGAATTTTCAGGAGAGGCATAGAAGGAATTGGAGTAAGGAAGGATTCCCAAACTTGTTTGACCACAGAACCCTTTTCTTTTTCCTTGGGAAACTGTTTCTCTGAGAACTACTGACCCAGCCCCAAAGCACAGGTCCTAAACACATAGGTGTCTTAATTCAGTGGTACAGATGGTTTATATTTCTATATCCTTCCTGGACCTTCCTGGATGCTGGCCTCCTCACCCCCATTCTCACATTTCTTCCTTTTCTAAGTATAATTTCATGGACTGCCTGAGACCTTATTTTCATTGTATTATTCAGGAGCAGCACTGCTGGCACTTATAAAGGAGAGTAAAAAAGAAAGGTCCATTTCTTAATGAACAACAAAAGAAAACCTTAGCAGCTAATTATGCAAATCTTCAGCCCAAGCTGGACTCTTTCATTGCACATTCAATAATACCATTTTAATACCCAAACACTACAAAACTGGCTAAATCTAGTCATAACAGTCATGAAAAGGAGTGGTGAAGTAATTAAAGCAAGAAGGGAGTCATGACGCAAAGGTCATATTAACAGTTCCATTAAAAACTTAAATAATCCTAGTGAAGTAAATTAAGCCTCCCTGTGCTTCAGTGTAGCTATTTAAAAGAAAATAAAAGAGCAAGATTAATATTACTGAAAGGAGTATTATAAGCTATCCACATATTTTCTACCTTAGAATAAAATGTTCTGTTAAGTAAACTTGGGAGGAAGAGTGGTTGTGCACAGTCATGGAGGAGAGGAGGAAGGGGAGAAAAAACACTCTAACAAGAAAAAGCATATTCTCCAAGACTTCATGAATTCTAGTTAATTGGAGTGGTTTGGTAGGAGGACATGTGGTAAAGGTTATCTAAAAATGACCAAAGTATGAATTATATATGCAGTGCTATTGCATGAAATAAATGCAATAAATAAATCCCAGGTGATTTACATGATCATAAACATTTGGGAATGACCAGATGAGAATGATTTATAATTCGACTTCTTAATATTCTTATGTAAATAGATGCTTCTAATGGATTCTAAAGCAATTTTTTCACTTAAATTTATCATCTGAAATCTTATTAATAATGGTAAATGTTTTACCCATTCCTTTTTTTCATAGATAATATGAGCATTCTTCTTATAGACCCTGACGTGAGGTTTTTATCTTATAAATTAAATGCAAAACCAACTTAATATCTTCCTTTCTGTGGCTACAGCATTGTTGAACAAAAAATAGCATATTATTTACTTTGTTAGAATCAGAGGAACACATGTAGATTCTGTTTTGTTAAAGCTCATGTTTAAGCTAATGGGAAAAGTTATAGGTCTAGCAAGAGTATGTCTAAGGTTATCTGAGACTGTCCCAGTTTCAATATTCTGACTCATTGTGTCATCATACACTAATATTGGATCATGTCAAAATTTTAGGTTAAAAGAAAACATTTGTTCCATTTACAGGTTGCTGAAAAAAGTTTTTGTATCATTTGTATCAAAAACAATATCATTACAAAGTCTCCAACTTAGAAGATAGGAGAATTTTAAGCAAGATTTTTTTTTTTAATTTGGAAAATGCTACATAATTTTGGCATAGATACCAAACCTCTAAAACTTCTGATAAATGGTACTAACATCTTGGATTGACCATTTTACTATATTTTCAGTTTCTGTATGACATTCATTTTCTGCCTCTTAAATAAGCTCAATAAGAGTTTATTTGAAAAAGATTTGAAGAAAACTGGATTACGTTTGTTTTTAAACTAAAAAAGGGGGTTATACTGAATAGTAGGCAAACTGTCAACTGGGTTCCTTTTAATCTGGGGTTTACTTTCATCCTACTAGTCCCTGAGCGCATAAGACTTCAATGGCCATTTCCTGATATTAATGTATATTTACTGTTGTGACAATACATGACCATCAACTTGACTGTGGGAAAGGCCCCCTTAGAAGTATCAGTATCAGTTTGGGCTGTGCAGTCTTTTTCTGAAATGTAATCTAGGCTTCCTCCCAGATGCTCCCAGCCAAGAGGAACATACAGCCCTCTCAATGCCACAATCAAGGCCATTCTATTCCCAAAACAACTAGGCATACCTGCCTTCAAGTACTTTCACTCTATTGAAATCCTGCTCCCATTAGTTTGATAAGTGCATTTGATGGTCAGTACTGATTGACCACACCTGGAACTGTTCTTCTGGAACATGAGTAGAAACTAAAACCTCAGTGGTGGGAAAAATCCTATGTCCTTTTGATTCCTATGCTGCAATGTCAAAAATTCCTATTTGCATATTAAAACTCAATGCCACTTTGCTTTAAAAATAATCTCTTTTGGAATCTCATTTAATCTAATGAATGACTCCTTTATCTGCAGATTTTTCAAAGGATAGTTCTGTTCCCTGTTCTCTGCAAGGAGAAAATGAATGTCTTATTACATTCCTAATAACTACAGACAATGAAGGGAAAACCATCATTCACAGCATCAATGAGAAAGGTGGGTGGCATGCTTCTATTGTCAATGGTAAGTGATACTACGTGGGGGAGGAGGAAACAACCAGAAAGACACTTGGGGTAGCTTTCCACGAAAGGCATTTCCAGAATTTTGATGGAGTGCTTCTACTTTCCCAGGGATTGAAATATACCTGTTGAGAGGTTTGATATGGTCCAATGTCTGTTACTTAGACCACAAAACATGATGAGCGCATTTGTACCAACCATCATCTCCCCAAAAGCTGGCTGAGGGTTTGTAGAAAGATGGACTGACTGAATGCAATGTAAGCAAAAGGTATATCTTTAAGAAAGGCTAACAGGGAGGAGCATAATACTCTAAACGGATGAGATTTGCATCAGGCAAACCTTGGCTCAAATCCTGCTCTAACCACTTAATAGCTGCTTGACATTCTGGAAGATACTTGCCTCTGAGTCTCCTCATCTGTAAAATGGGAAAAATAATAGTACCATCTTCTACGGGTTGACTCAAAGATTAAATGGAATAATGCATATAAAACATGTGCCAATTCATAACCTACAACAATGGGTCATTGAGTCAGAAAAGACATGAAACATCAAGTGAAGAAGAAAGTGATCCACAAAAGAAGTCAGGGTCCTTAGCTTCTTAGGTTTTCAACACACCAGCTCATGGAGTTTGCTTAGGACCTGGGAAGCTCTCAAGTAAAAATCTCGAAAATCTCAGAGAGAAGTTTATATTGGGTAGAAAAGAAAATAGTGGAAAAGATACTTTTGTCGAGAACTTTTAAATTTTAGTGAGTATCAGACTCACCTGGGGAGCTTGCTCAACTGCCTGCATCCTGAGTCAGCAGGTGTGATGTCTGTCCCAGGACTCTGCATTTTAACACTACTCTGCTACAGATGGCTTCCAGACCTCCCTGCCTGCATTCTTAGATATTCACAAGTGCCTCACCTTTTCTGTCTTCAATTAATGATGTGTTCCTAAATCTTTCTGGCAGAAATGACACCTGCATTAAATCAGATCGCTCCAGCTCTCGTCAGCAACCTCTTCCTCCTCCTACCCCCAAAGGCGTGGAGCCTAAGTTCTGCCCCAGACAACAGCAGCAAGGGAAGGCTGGCAGGCAGATGTATTTTGTTGTGTGTGCTTGCTTATCAGTGTGTCAACAAAATAGTAACTCCTAAATTTGAAACCAAGGATATCAAACTGCCATCACTAAAGTGTGTAAAAACGAAAGCAATACCAATGTAACCAAAAAGTAAGTTCAAGATACTATAAACCAACCAAGAAAACATGATTAGAAAAATATCACAGTATAGTATTGGGGGTCAAGGGGAGGCAGAAGTCAGCACAATACAAGATACAAGAGTATGATTGTGACCTTGGCCTTGAAGCTCAGGTGGGCAGAATGCACCTGGAGACTTGCTCTTGCAAATCTCATATGAATCAACTTCTTTGAAATGCATATATAAAATGCTTTGTAGAGGCCATTAGTTAATGAAATTTAAGGTGAATCCTGCTGCACAAGGAAGAATTACTTAGTACAAAAAACCTGGCTCCTCATTATGTGTTTTATAAAGCCAGATTCGCGAACTACATCCCCCCAACCCTCTACTTGTAACCATGGCAGTGGCTTTAGCAAGTTCTCGTGAAACATAATATTGATTCCATTGGAAAAACGAGTTTTAAGCAACAAAAATGAACTTTCAGAATTGTCTTTAATTCAGGGGCTTTTGTATCTGGTAGGTTTGATTTTTATTTTGAGTGTGTGTGTGTGTGTGTGTGTGTGTGTGTGTGTGTGTGTGTGTAAGTGTGTGTGTGTGTGAGTGTGAGAGAGAGAGAGAGAGAGAGAGGGAGAGAGAGAGAGAGAGAGAGAGAGAGAGAGAGAGAGAGAAACATGCCTTTGGCTGACAAATGCCCCCTCATTACTGAACCGTTGGGTTTGTGTGTGTGTGTGTGTGTGTGTGTGTGTGTCTGTGTGTGTGCTTCCACACAATCTGAGTGGCACATAAACATGACATCCTTCTGAAAGCACTCAGACTCCCTGATGACTTTTTATTAAGGCTTTTTATTCTCCCTGTGCTTTTGTAGTAACGAAAAGTGAGGGGAAAATTACCTCCCTGAGGCTTAACAGAAGTCACCTGACAGCTGCAAAGATGCTTCTCCCTGGCAATATTCATGTTCCTAGGTAGGCCCGGAGCTTCCAGGGGCCCTGAGGGCAGAGTCTGCCCTGGAATCTGCAGGCCCTTCTCACAGCTATAAGACCAGAGAATCCCATGGCTGGGGATCAGAGGCAAGGATAGAAAGGAGGAAGTGGAGGGGCGCCTGGGTGGCTCAGTCGGTTGAGCGCCGACTTCGGCTCAGGTCACGATCTCGCGGTCCGTGAGTTCGAGCCCCGCATCGGGCCCCTGTGCTGACAGCTCAGAGCCCGGAGCCTGTTTCAATTCTGTGTCTCCCTCTCTCTGACCCTCCCCCATTCATGCTCTGTCTCTCTCTGTCTCAAAAATAAATAAACGTTAAAAAAAAAAAAAAAAAAAGAAAGGAGGAAGTGGATGCTAAGGATTCCCACAGTCCTACAAACAGATTTAAATAGAAACCAAGTGAACAGTCAGTATCAGGGTGTGTGTGGATGTAGGGACAGCTTTGCTCATCTTTTTTCTTCCATCTGGAAAAACTTTCAGAGGATAAGAGCCACAGTCAAGAAATGGCATTTGAGGGACGCCCAGGTGGCTCAGTCGGTTAAGCGTCCGACTTCGGCACGTCATGTTCTTGAGGTCTGTGAGTTCGAGCCCACATCGGGTTCTGTGCTGACAGCTCAGAGCCTGGAACCTGCTTTGGATTCTGTGTCTCCCCTCTCTCTCTGCCCCTGCCCTGCTCATGCTCTGTCTCTGTCTCTCTCTCCTTCAAAAATAAATAAATATGCAAAAAAAAAAAAAAAAAAAGAAAGAAAGAAATGATACTCAGGAGCCTTCCTGGCAGGGATGTGGATGTGGATTTTACACCCACAGGTTCCAACATGGAGGGTCCAGGTCCTTGAAGTCTTGAGAATAGAAAAGGAGGAAGAATGTATTTGCAGTTTTAAGAATAGGAATAACAATAACAGTAATAGCTCTCATTTATTGAGCCCATACTAATGCCTTATGCCAGGTATTGCTCTATATGTTTTACATGCATTAATTCTTTTAGCCCCCTCATGTAACAACCATATAAAGCAAGTATTGCTATTATTTCCATTTTACAGATAAGGAAATTGAAGCAGAAAAGTTTAAAAATGTGTTAGGTCTTGCAGCAATTAAGTACCAGTGCTGGTTGGGGAATTCTGGCAGGCTGGCTTAGAGCCCAGGCTCCTAACTCCTGTGCGATACTGCCTCCCACTGGCTGTACGATCGTAATAAATACCTGACTCCCAAAAATATGTTACATCAGCATCAATAGAAAGGTCATGCAAACCACACATGTAATTTAAAATTTTCTAGTAACTGCACCAAAGAGTCAAAATCTGGTGCAATGAATTTTAATCATATGTTTTATTTAATCCAGTCTATCCAAAATATTGTCATTTAGCAATACCCAAACTATTGACATGCTTTATTTTTTTCCAAACTAAGTCTTCACAATCAGTGTGTATTGTATACTTACCACACCACCTAATTCAGAAAAGTCATTTTTCCATGCTCGGTTAGCTGCCTGTGACAGAGCTAGAAGTTTGGACCTTAGAATTAGGTGGCAGTGGCCAGGACTCGACAGGCAATACTGCACACCGTGGTGGAGATGGCCCTCTTTTCCCACCTAGAAATATGTCTTCAGTCTGAGCATTTCAGGAAAAAACTAAAGAGAAAATAAACAGTGGAGATTTCTATTGTGTGATACCTGCCCTGGAACTTGGGCCAAAATCTTTTCTTGAGAAATGTATAATTTCTCAAGGTATAATGTATTCTCAATGTATAAATGTATAATGACTCTAAGTTCTTAAAAAATTGTCTCTGCCAGGCTGTGCCTATTCCTCCTTTATTTATTCTCTACTGGAGAGCCCTCCTAATTCACATTCTGGTGGCAGGGTCCTAGTAAGCTTCATCTTGCTTTCGGCAAGAACATGCTATGATGCTCCATCCCAAACATTTCATTGTCAAAGATGCAGCTAGTGTATATTCTCACTGACACACGCCTCCCACTTTCTTTGCAGGAGTGTTGCTAACCTCTTAGAAGCAGCTATGGTTCATTTGCTGTGCTAGAAACAGTCTTTAGATCTTCATACTGGAGTAGCTATTTCATTAGCTCCTTTACTTATTTCTGCATAATCTCCTTACATGTTTTTTTTGTCCAAAGAACAAAAGTGTCTGAGGCCAAGCATCATGCTGTTGTGGGGTCATTAGTCCTGCTCAAATTCAGATCAGTTATAGATCCTTACCTTGAAAGCAGCATCACTCATCCCATGTGTATAACTCTCCTGATTAAATATCTAAAAGCAATAAGAGTTAGGCTAAACTAAGCATGATTCATTTCCTCCCCAGATACCACAGATTTGCCTCACTTCTTGCAGAGGGAGGCAGATATTTAATGATAATTTTTATGTGGGATTTTTTTCCTCGTGAAAGCAAGGGGAGAGCTTAATTATAATGTTTCATTAAGAAATGTATCATCTCTCAGGCATATTGCAAGAATTATTAGTCATTCTGCTGTCAATGAGGGAAGGCACTGTATAATTGTGAAATTATATTAATATCATCAATAGAGTCAAAATAACATTTCATAGAATGTTCAAGTTGAAAGGACTATACAGAAACTTTAGTTTCCCAAACTTCCCTGAAGATAAGAATCACTTGGGATACTGCTAATAATAAAAAGTCTGTGGCTCCATCTAAGACCCACTGAATCAGAATCTCTGGGCTCTAGGAAGCAGTGGATTTATTTATTTATTTATTTATTTATTTATTTATTTATTTATTTATTATAAAATTTTAAACATTTTTATTTATTTTTGAGAGACAGAGAGACACAGAGGGTGAGCCAGGGAGGGGCAAAGAGAGAGGGAGACACAGCATCCGAAGCAGGCTCCAGGCTCTGAGCTGTCAGCACAGAGCCCGAAGCAGGACTCCAGCCCACCAACTCTGAGATCATAACCTGAGCCAAAGTCAGACGTTTAACCAACTGAGCCACCCGGGCGCCCCACTACATGCTGTGGGTTTAATAAGCATAAGCACCTGAGCTCAACCTTATCCTCAGGGAAGTTAAGGGAACACTGAAGTCCTACACCTTTGTTTGATGGATGAAGGTCCTGGAACTCAGAGAGATCGAAGGACTTGATGGATTTCAGAGAGCTACATCAGATGGGAATTGAAACCACCTCCCCTAACCCCAGTCCAGGAACTTTCTAGGACACCAGAGCACTACATTAGTATTAAAATAAAACAAATAGCCATCATTGTCTTCAATTAAAAAAAAGAAGCAGCAGCAAGTAATAAACTTCTCAGGGGGTGGGTTTTATATAATTCTGAATATAATCTCCTAGATAGTTTATGTTTCAAGGAAATCCATAAAAAAGTAATATCATGTGTTTGTGTGTGAATGTGTGCACACATACACATTTCATTTCTATTCTATCATGTATCCAGAAGAGACCATTTTTAGGAATTAAACTATAGTCTTTTTCATGGTCCTTTACATGTTCTGTGTGTATGAACCTCATTCTTGGATTCTAACTCTTTTTGAGTCAGCCATTCAAGTATATATCCATTTGCTTTAAATAACAGAACTTTATCTTTTGTTCTACTTCATAGGAATAGGGGTATCTTTCAGCAAGTAACTCATTTTTTTTTAATTCATCAAAACAAAACTTGTTACAATTTTCCCTCTACTGGAGAAAAAATACAGTTGGACATTTTAATGAGAAATCTTTTCTCTGCCTCACAAGATTATACCATCTTCTTAATATAATTTTCTTTGTTTCCACAGACTGTCCAAAGCCCCCAAACATTCCCATGATCATGTTGGGGGTTTCACTGGCTATTCTTCTCATTGGGGTTGTCCTCCTGTGCATTTGGAAGCTGTTGGTGTCATTTCATGATCGTAAAGAAGTTGCCAAATTTGAAGCAGAACGGTCAAAGGCCAAGTGGCAAACGGTATGTAAACACTTGGGGGCTATCCCTTGTCTCCGGGAGAAAGTGACTCATGGAAGAGATGGGTGTCAGCTTTCTTCTGCTCTAAAAGAGAGTGATTTCACTGGTTCTTTCCCTACCCCTCTCACCATGTCCCTAACAGCTTTGATTTGTTGAGGACAAAGGAACCCAGATAGCTATTTGGGACCCAAATAACGCTCATAGCATACATTTGTCTCTCAGTGCAGTAGGGATTTCCCCCACTCTGAAGAGTCTCTTGAAACTCCTTATATACTGTTTAGGGACATAAAGGAGATACATTTAATCATTACCACCAGGAGGATCATTCAGGCCCCTCTTGATAAAGCATAGGTGCTGTATCTAAACACCTCCATAGATCAGTTGTGTTATAGCCAACAGAATAATGTTCGTGAGTAGTATTACAGTTCATGCCAATTTCCATAGAAATACTCATTACTTATAATATGTTACAATGCCAAGTTGAGAAGACCTTTTAAATATCATTCAGGTAAAAAAATATATATATATATCATTCAGGTAGTTCTTCTCAATAACAAATTTTAAACAGCTACCTGAAAAATACCCCAAAAGTGTCAACCTTTAAGTACGTATACTCAATAGATATAATTTATGTGTCTCCCCTTCACACTAGACAAACACAAAACAGGACTCCAATTTTCTGTGTTTCTTTTCCACAGGAGAGATAATTACATTTCTAGAGGGCCATAGAAACAATTTCATGGTTTTAATTTCATCTTTCTATTTCTAATAGTGTGCCAGCTATCTAATAGCAATTATCTTACATTGCTGATTCTAAAAACAGTGATTTCACTGGAGAAAATACAGGCAAACGCAATGCTCTTTTGTGTTCATCTGCCCCAATAAGTTGATATTAACATTTTTTTCCCCTCTAATTATATAGTGATATCCTCAATTCTTAAAGCAAATGGAATTTCTGTTTTGGATAAATTTATCTTGATAAGACATGTTTATATATCATCCAATTATTTTGAAGTAATGCTAAGATACAGTGCAGGACAATGGACAACAAAAATATTCAGCTACTTCATCTTCCTATTAAAAATGCCTTTAGACACAACAACCATATTCAATGCATGGATCTTGTTTCGATCCTGATTTGAACAGTCTGACTGTAAAAATACATTTCTTGGACACCTGGAAGGAGGATAATATAGACTGGATATTAGAATGATAGCAAGGAATTATGATTAATTTGACTAGGTAAGATAATGGCATGATAACTTTGCTAGAAAATATCCACATTTTGAAGTGAAAGGAAATGAAGATTAGGTTTACTCTGAAATAATTCAGCCAAAAGAGAGAAGGGGATGTGGGGCACCTGGGTGGCTCTGTTGGTTGAGCATCTGGCTCTTGATTTCAGCTCAGGTCATGATCTCACAGTTTGTGGAGCGAACTCCCTGTCAGGCTCTGTGCTGACAGCATGGAGCCTGCTTGGGATTCAGTCTCTCTCTCATTCACTCTCTCTCTCAAAATAAATAAATAAACTTAAAAATTTTTTCACATTAAGAAAGAGTGGAATAGTGAAGCAAGTGTGGCAAAATCTTGATCATTGTTGAATCTGAGTGATGAGTCTATAGAGGTTTGTTATACAGCTTTCCTCTTTTGTGTATGTATGAATTATTCATAATTAAATAAAATGCTTTAGGAGAGTAAATTTGGATTTGCAATGAGGATATAATTTATCCGTCCCTAACAAGGTAAAATGTAACCTGCTAGATTAGTCTGGTGACTTAGAACATAGTATTATGAGGCTAAAGTTGAGGACAGTTAACTTCATCTAATCCCCTGGCCGTGGGTGTTTACAACTCTCATCAACTGTCAAGCAAATGCCTGACAATGGTCAAAAGGACAATCAGACAGGGGCACCTGGGTGACTTAATCGGTTAAGTGTCCAACTTCGGCTCAGGTCATGATCTCACAGTTTGTGAGTTCGAGCCCTGCGCGCAGGCTCTGTGCTGACAGCCTGGAGCCTGCTTTGGATTCTGTGTCTCCCTCTCGCTTTGTCCCTCCCCCACTTGTGCGCGCGCTCTCTCAAAAATAAATAAACATTAAAAAATTTTTTTTAAAAAGGGCAATCAGGCAAAAGAATATGATTAAGTTGACACAAAAAAAAACCAAAAAGCAGTAGTTGGTTGAACACCACCACCCTGTGAAGTAGTCTAGATAATCCCATTTTGAACGTAAGGAAATGGATGCTCAGAGAAGTTAAGGGACTTCCCAAACTTTTTTTTTTTTAACTGGAAAAATTACTTTATGAAGCCTTAAGAAGCACTGAGTATAATTAAATATAGTCCAGCATTAGATACAATTTGATAATAGTCTAATTCCTATTAATAGTCCAATTCCGAAAAAAAAAGTTATTATAGGTGAGGCCATGACATTTCCTAACACTTGATTTTAATACATTGCACTAATTTTCTAAAACAACTCAGAAGAATCAATATTTATAGTAGATGGAGTATTTATGAAAAATCTGGCATCAGGTATATATTTATATATGTGTTACATATATATATGTAGAACCCAGAATTATATGAACTATGAAACAGCCAAACTGGTATGCAAGGCTTAAGACTGGGACTCATAAATGCTTTTCAAAGCATGGGGTTTGGGGAAAAAGCAGACATCTTATTTTCAAAACCTGAAGTTTTTCTCAGGACTGAAGTCACAATTGTAACTGCCACAGAAAAGGAAAAAAAGGGAAGTTTTTCTTGCTTTAATTGTTCATCTGCATCAGAAAGTCCAGTATCCCTGAGATAGGAACCACTGCAATAAGAAGGGAGTGAATAGGTTCTCCCAAAGGAAGATTGGTGCTTAATTATGCCTATTGCCCTGGTCATCAGGTGTAAACATTGCATTTCCCAACCTAATGCTTTGCAGCACCAAGACTTTTCAGTAATGGTTCATCGTAAACCCAACATTCTCCATCTTCATGAAATAACCTTGTCTCCCACTGAATTTCCTTCTCTTTCCTTTCCTGGGCTTCTGCTCTTCGTCTTTCTCCAAGTCTATGCTTGTCTTCAGTTGCTGCATCAATGTCTCTGATTTTTAAGTTGAAAGTGACGTCCTTCCAAAGGCAGTGGGATTCATACTCATTCTGATCTTCTAACTTCCTCACTTTCTTCTTAATTATAGGCAACTTGTTGGTATCTATAAAAACTGCATTTTCCCCTGTTGCATATTTTGCATACATTACACCATTCCGTTCCCCTTCAATTGAGCAAAAAGATTTCCTGTCATTTGGAGAACTACAAAATCTCAGCAGTAATTCTGTGCTTCTTGCCCCACAGAAAGGTTTAGTGTGGAAGACGATATTTGCACTATAGCCAGTTTTGGAACAATTGATATTGCATTCTCTACCTAGTTCCACCCAGGGCACTGTGAGGACGGACCTTCCATAACCATTGGGGAATGTGAGAATGTAATGTTCGTCATAATCTAGACATGAGACACAGCCCTGCCCTATGTTGTGCACCCCAATCGACATCCCAAGGAATTTTAATTTGGTCCAGATATGAGCATTGAATTGTATCTTTTTGTTAAAACGCTCAGCATAAAAAGCTGAAATGGGTGGATGATGGGAAACCTGCTCAGCCATGAATGTCACAGTTTTTGGAAACCCAGGGAACTGGTCCTTCTGAAACTAGCTCTGGGTTCTCTTCAGTATCATTTGGTAATGTCCAGTGACACTGAAAGATTTCACCCAAATTAGGGTTGTATGGCTTTTTGGCAACCAATCCTTTCCTTCCTGCGTGAAAGGCTGAGAGGTACCATTTCACAACCTGAACCATTCGATCTCTGGCATCCTTCTGGTCACTAATGCTCACAAACAGGTCCGGATGTGCAAAAAAGTCTGCATACATTTCTAACAGAGATCTTCTTTCAAGAATAATGTTGGAAGAACTACCTTAGTAAGATCCATTCCAAGCCTAACCTGTGACAAGAGATGCATGACAACACTCTTGTGCTCTTCCATGGACCCTGCCTCCCCTTCATCATCTCTATCCTCATGTGAATCAAAGAGGTCAGCATCGCTTGTTCCATTGGACATGGAAGAATTAAGTGACTCTGTGGTATTGAGGCGCTTGCGACTATTTCCTGAGCTGCTGTTTGTCAAGACAGAGGCAGATCCACAGGAATCTATTAAGTGCTTTGGGGATGAGCCACTTTGATGAAATTCATCAGCATCATAGAATTCATCTTTGCTGCTAGAATAAGAGAACTCAGGGACAGTATTTGGAGACAAGTTGACATGGCTTGGAGAAGTCAAACTGCTACTAGGTGGTGAGTGCCCACTGCCTGTACTATTTGGTGTTGGAGTCTGATGATGTCCCAAGGTAGCTAATACAGGTCAAACTGGTAGGGAAGATGGATGCTGCCCTGACTTACACAACTGAGCAGGTTCTGGAGGTAAGACAGTCTGAGTAGGCATTGTTTTGATCGCAGGTTCCAAGGGACTAGGTTGATATATTGCATCTACAGGATTAATAGTACTTTTAGCAATCTGCAGCAACACAATGCAATGTTTAATTGATTTTACCATGCTCTTTGTTGTTTCTTCAAGAGTTTCAGTTTTCCTTCTCTGTTCATCATCTTTGCAGTTTTGAAGTTTATCATCAAAAAGCTTTAACTGTTCTATCAAGATGTGTAGGTAAGCATAGGCCTCTGTAAGTTTCTTATCAAAGTCTTGGACACTAGGAACAAATCCTGAATCCAAACCCCCAGAGGGCAGCGGAAAGGAGGCAGGGAGAGAGCGACATTCACACCCACGGCCCGGCCCAGACAGGCAGCAGGGACCCTGGGGACTCAGGGGTGTGGGCCGGCCCCTTTCCCAGACCCTCTGGGTCTACTCACTCCACAAGCGGCCAGCATGAAAGCCATTCACCAAAGCCCCCGCCCTCTGTGCCTCCAGAGGGGGGAACCAGGGGCCGCTTCCAAGCACCCCTTTTTTTCTCCCCCAGTCTGTATCTCCCAGAATGCAGTGAAGTCTGTCCACTCCAGACTTCCCAAACTTTTGATCCATGCTGGAGCTGCGATCCTAACTGCAGCCTTCTTCTAAGCACAGCCTTGACCCTCCTAGAAATAATAAGCAGGTGTTCTACAAACAAGCACTTGGGCAATTATGTGATGTGTATCTACTAACCAGCACATTTTAATGTTCTCATACAAAGGCATGAACACTGACAAATGATTAATATCTTTAAAATAACGTTTTAATTAACAGTTAATTTCCCCAAAACATGCATTGTGTTCCCTCAGGGTGTAGAACATGACTGAAATTTAAATGCTGATTTTTACTGTTTCTTCATCTAAAATGGAACAAAAATATGCATTAAACAGATAAAATCATAAATGAAAAATATTATTCCCTTGTTAAACTGAGTTTCTTTGAATAACAAATGTTTGATGTTCTTGACTAGATAATAACTGGGTAATAATTATTCACTTGGATGCAAAAGAGGTTTAATTCAAATAATTCAATTCAAATTTCACTAATATATCCTATTGGAAAAAACAATGTTGCTCAGTGCATCCATTTTGGGGTCCTCAGTTTGATTCCACTTTTAATCTAAAAACTGTTTCTTCTTGAGAACTAATTTTGACTGGTCTTCAAACCCCAGGGGACCTCCAGAGTCAGTAGGGGTGGGTTGGATCTCCTGACCCATAGGCCTCCATTGGACTCTAAAGGTGACAGAGCTCAAGACAAAAAGAGCTCCGTTTCTTGCCTCTTGAAACATTTCATCATAGCCATAAAGAAAGGTTACCTTTTATTATACTTTTAAAAATAACCTCCCCATCCATATTCTTTATGAAAACACAAAGGGAGGATATTTAAATTCATCTTTGATTAGACATTTTTTTCTAGGATGACAAGTCATTAACTAGAGGCAAAAAATGTTCAGTCTGACATTTCTTGCAGTCATGGATTGATTTTGTACTGTGCTAAGCAAATCAGGTCTGCATTTGGCAGTTAGGCAATCATTAAGAGAGCTGTGGGTCATGACAAAGAGCTTTCTTATTACCACTTTTTCAAGCTCCAGAAATATGCCACTGCATTTACAGAATCCACAGCCTAAATTAGCACCCCCAGATTTCAGGGGAAATCAGCCTGGTCACCCCAGATCATTGTGGGGGAAACCCAACCTTGTCTAAACAGTGAAAGAATTCAGACCCACCTGAAATGGAGACCCAAGGCTGTGGCTTGGCTGGAAACCTGTAGGAGAGTTACCATCTGCGTGGCCTAGAGGAGGCAGTACTACACATTGCCATCCTTTTTTCTACCAACAAAACCTCGTTTGAGCATATTCTCCTGAGTTCTGATCGTCAGCTGAGGGCAGGAAACACAACTGCCTCCCAGCAATATGTACTTGCTCTTTCTACACCTTTCAACTCCCACCTTACCCTCTTACTATGGTGGGGTCTGCTTCAGCCATCATGCCCAGGACCTACAACTAGCTTTGCAAGAGACCCCCTGAATAAAGTCGCTTCAAAATACAGAATGAACACTGTAATCAAAATGAACATTCATCTAAATGTCTACAAAATAACATCATGCATTCAGTTCATTGTAACAAGTCACTTCCCTTATGGTGCAATAAATTATACTTAGTGTGGAATGGGGGTGCATTTTAATATGTTTGACATAGCATGAGATGAGGTTCACGAAAGAGTTCCTGGTCCTATGAAGATCTAAGCTGGCCCTGCTCACAGCCCATTTACTCTTTCAGAGTATTTTTTCTCTTCCCTAAGCCTTCCTCTTCCTCCAGGACTTGTCATCCCAACCTGTACTTATTTTTGCCATTTTTCCTCTTCGACTGAGTTCTTTATTTTTCTGTAACCAGCTTAAACTTAATAGCTTGTAGTCTTGAAAACTGAATAGAATTCATACATGATTTTTGTTTCCAAATGAGACTCCAACCACACTTAAGACCATATTAGTGTGTCCTTCACTCTCCAAATTCCAAGTTCTTATGGCAGCAGGACTAAATAACGACAGGAGCGTCCTCAGAATCATCCAGGCTGACTTCAGGAATAGAGAAGTATGGTGACCTGGACTTCATTCATCATCCACCATCAGGGAGCCTGTTTCCTATTTGCACTTATGGCCGAGATAGCATCTTTCTGAAGGCACATGAACAAAGGTTACATGTTACTCAGTCAGAGGTCAGGTTACTGGCTCTAGCAGAAGTGGGTGCAGGTGTGATTCCTCCTCACAATAAAGACACTGTGGCAAATGCAAGGACAACAAGTGGAAGGCCCAGGAATGTTTTTCAATTTTATTTAGTTCTTCTGAGAACTGAGAGAAATGTCCTGGGAAAGCAAATACAGTTGTTTTTGAAATCTATGTCTAGAACTTGCCACAATCTCTACAATGTATAGGATAAGGAGACCAAAATATAAGATTTAGTAATTTGTAAGGTCATAGGTGATACCTAGACTTCATACACAAGCAGAAGTGGGCTTGGAAATGTTGAATGTGAAAGCTCCAGGGGAAAGTATCTTTCTAACCCTCTCCAAAACTTAAAGAGAAGGAAATTCCAAATATGAAGAAGAGGTAGAGATAAGAACTAATAAGAGGCGGCATTTATTGAGCACTGAATATGTGTCAGGGACTGTGCTAAAGTATACTTCATGAATGAGGTAAGCACTTTGGTAATCCCTCCAGTGGACGAGGACACCAAGACTCAGAATTGCTTAACTGAGGTCATGTGGTAGAGCTGGGTTTGAAACCAGGCTGTCTGACATCAAAGCCTGTGTGGTCAACCTTGGAAAGTGGGAGAGAAGAAACTGCAACTTACACAGACATCTTGTGCCTGCCTGGAACAATTCAGCCAAAGGAGGGAAATTGGAGGATCAAGCTTGGTATTTCTTTAAACACTTACAGAGCCTGGCTTCTTCTGGTCCCAGTGATGGCACCTAGAAACACATCTACACCCTAAAGAGCACAACTGAATTGTCCAGACATTGGCACAAATCCTCTGCACTTCCCCAAAGGCAAAGCCATCTTGCCCAACCTGCCTTGGGACCTGTACTCCGTCATGCGCCCAGTGTCCTACATGCCAGTCCCTGGTGACTCTCTGCTTCACACACTGCTATTCTCTAGGAAGCACATGCTACCTAATTCTTTCACTCTCTAGAGCAGGTTTTCACTGTCCTAGGGATCTTTCCTTGCTTCTCCCAAGCAGCTAGTTGTTTCTCCTGAATTTTTATCTCACGTTAGCGAGATTATCTGTGCCCTTGTGTGATGCCTCTCACCAGCAACACCTCTCTTAAAGGCAGATACTATGTCATTGTCTTTGCATGCTTCTACAAGTGCACTTTTCCCATTTTTTACTTTTTATTTCCTTTTGGGGCCACCTTATGGTTCATTCTATTCGTTCAGTAAATACTGAATGCCTGCTGTTGGCTAGGCACTGTTTTCAACTCTGGTAAAATAGCAGTGAACAA
The DNA here is from genome assembly GCF_018350215.1 of Panthera leo. Taxonomy (NCBI): domain Eukaryota; kingdom Metazoa; phylum Chordata; class Mammalia; order Carnivora; family Felidae; genus Panthera; species Panthera leo. The sequence continues at coordinate 148,761,561 of NC_056686.1, read as the reverse complement.
AACAGTCAAAGTCTTGTTTTCTATCCATAAATTAGTGTGTTTCCAAACAGGGTCAGATTTTTATGATACACATATGGCACTGGTTCTGCATATTAAAAAATTAAATGAACAGGAGGCGCGTGGGTGGCTCAGTCGGTTGGGCGGCTGACTTCAGCTCAGGTCATGATCTCACAGTCCGTGAGTTTGAGCCCCACATCGGGCTCTGTGCTGACAGCTCGGAGCCTGGAGCCTGCTTTGGATTCTGTGTCTCCCTCTCGCCTCTCTGCCCCTCCCTCTCTTGAGTGCACGTGTGCGTTCTCTCTCTCTCTCTCAAAAATAAATAAACGTTAAAAAATTTTTAAAAAAGTAAATAAAAATAAAAAATTAAATGAAAAGGTATAAATTTTAAAATGCTAAAATAATATATGAAATTATATAAGAATATATTGAATCTATGGAATTAATCAAAATTATTCAAATGGCTTCCAAGCTTGAGCCTGACTCTCTTCTTCTCATTTATAATGTACAATGAAATTATTCAGATATATTAAAACCATGTAATAATATGTACGTACTTTCATTTGAACTTTTTTGTTGTTTCTTTTAGGGAACCAATCCACTGTATAGAGGTTCAACCAGTACCTTCAAAAACGTAACCTATAAACACAGGGAGAAACAAAAGATGGATCTTTCCGCAGATGGATAGAACTACTTCATGCACAAAAAAAGTCTGCTTCACTGATATGAAATGTTAATGCACTATTTAATTTTTCTTTTTTGTTGCTTTAAAATGAGGTTGGTTTAAGATAATAATAGGTCATTTGGAGATCAGTCATTGTCTGTATGAAGGTTAGAGACTGTGTTGGCAGGTTCAAAATAATCAAGAAGAGAAATATCCTTAGCAAAGGGGTGACTTTGGGGATCATTGAGGAATACTAACTCTGTTGCATTAATGCCTCAAAAAATCATCAAAATGACACATGGGGGCCTGATTTGCATTTGAAAAATGTTTGAAATTAGAATCTCATTTGTTGCAGGAATAGAGCTACCTGAAGTCTTTGTCTCAGCAAAGTCACAAAGTCCATATGCTCACATTAAATAATCACACTTGCGAATTCATTCTAAACTTTGAGTAAATCTGCCCTTTCCTAAAGGAGGATTCTTTTAAAAATCTATGAAAAATGAGATGCTGACTTTTACTTCAACTAAGAGGATGCAATTCTTCTAAAGATGCCCCAAGTGTAATTAGTGTTAATAATTTCTGTGGATTTGCATGTATCTAAAAGTCAGGTACACAAACAAGTATTTTATTTGTTTTACAAATGAAGAAGAAATCTATAAATTAGAAAGTTACCAGTAAAAACAAAAATAGCTAGTCCATTATTTGGATTATTTTTTTTTTTCAACGTTTTTTTTTTTTTAATTTATTTTTGAGACAGAGAGAGACAGAGCATGAACGGGGGAGGGGCAGAGAGAGAGGGAGACACAGAATTGGAAACAGGCTCCAGGCTCCGAGCCATCAGCCCAGAGCCTGACGCGGGGCTCGAACTCACGGACCGCGAGATCGTGACCTGGGTGAAGTCGGACGCTTAACCGACTGCGCCACCCAGGCACCCCTGGATTATTTTTAATTACTGGAAAATTTTCTACACTCAGGTTCCCTCCTGACCCCAAGTTTTCAAACTCTTACTTCTCCCATATTTTTCAATCCTTTTTACTTAATTTCATAGTCACCTAACCCCTGGAAATGCCATATGAAAGTTTTAATTTCTTGTTAAAAAACTACTGTAAGCGATTAGGTAGTTTATTCAAAAAGAGCTCCAATAATGCAACAGGGACATGGGTTAAAAATAGAACAAAATTTTAAATGGCTTTAAAGCAAACACATCAAGAGTACACAGTCTCTCATGAGTAATAGGCTTTCTATCTATATTTGTTCCATAACCTAACTTGCACATTTCAGTTGCATATGGTAAATATGCATCTTATATTTACTTTAAAAAGTAAGATTTATGGAGCATCTGGGTGGCTCAGTCGGTTAAGCATCTGACTTTGGCTCAGGTCATGATCCCGCAGTCTATGGGTTCAAGCCCTGCATCAGGCTCTGTGCTGACAGCTCAGAGCCTGGAGCCTGCTTCCGATTCTGTGTCTCCCCCTTGCTGCCCCTCCCCAGGTTGTGCTCTCTCTCTCTCTCTCTCTCTCAAAAATAAATAAACATGAAAAAAACAATAAAATAAAAAATAAAAAGTAAGATTTTACTTGCAAAATAGATGTGGATAATTTGAGTTCCATAGGTTGATTGAAGAGATGGACGTTGTAGAATAGTATTTCCTATTAGTACTGCTTCACAAAGCATTGTCTTCTTTATGATGTTCATAAGGAAACTAAGCCTCAGAGAGTGAGTAGAAGAACTGGTCCAGAATCTAGATCTTCCACTCCAAGACATTTTTTCTCTCCACAGTATGAGATAGACCCTTTTGTCCGTGAAATGATGGAAAGATTTTGTTAGTTAAGTGATCACTATCATTTGTTTGAAAATGTACTGAGACTAAAATAACATTTAAATGACTGGAGTACTGGAGTAGAGGTGAGGTCTTGTACTTTTGTGCAGTGTTTATTACCTTTGAGTAAATTGTAATGTGAAAACTTTTACTAGGTGAATAGTTCATTCTGTAATAGAAACTTCAAATGTATCCACGGAATTGGCACAGGTAATGTATGATAAGTTTCTTCAATTCACATTTGATCACTTGGATTTCTGGTTTCTAAGTAACTCAGGTTAAGCAGACACTTGGGGAATACACAGCTATACTCAAAGAATTACTAAACAATCACCTTGGACACCTGAAGGACAGATGCACCCGCTCTGTTCCTGACTGAAGCCCAGGGTCTGGGGAAAACCTACAGCAACAAGGAAGTTGCAATAGTGATGACCCAACAGTAGTATTCACCTCTACCCGTGATATTTTTGTATAATTATAGGAATGGGACTGTAGAAAATAAGAGTTTTCTTTGTGTGTATATTGGGGAAGGTAGAGAAGAATCTGCTATTTCTCTAAATACTGTTTTGACCCAAGGCTGGACCTTAAAAGGTCAAAACATTAACAGTAGTACTTCTGTTCACTGAAGAGTTATATTACATGAAGATAAATGGTTTTTTGTAAGTTGTTGTATTGTATTTTGTGTTGACATAAATAAACATGGTAATTTAAACAACGAACCTTAGATGGATGATAATTCCTTTTATTTACTTGACACAAAACACTCTTCTTGGATTTCTGGATCCCTGCGTGACCTGCTCTGACCGCCTTGCTGATCTCATTCTGGAGCCAAGGAGAAGAGCTGAGAGAGGCAGTCACCAATGGCAAGAGACAGCAGGGAATGGGCTGCAGTTTGCTACATGGTTACGATATCCACATCATAAGGTTTTTTAAAAAAAGAGTCTTGGATATTACCCTACATTTTGTAAAATCAGGATTAGTGTTATGGGCTGAGTTGTGGTCCCTCTCCTAAAACTTGTGTACTGAAGTCCTAACCCCCCAGTACTTCAGAATATGACTGTATTAGGAGATAAGGTCTTTAAAAAGGTAATTAAGGTAAAGTGAGGTCATTAGGTTGGGTCCTAGTCCAATATGATTGGTGTCCTTATAAGAAGAGGAGATTAGGACACAGATGCACACAAAGGCACAACCATGTGATGACACAAGGAGAAGTCCATCCACAAACCAAAGAGAAAGGCCTTGAAAGCAACCAACCTTGCCAACACTTTGCTCCAGGCCTTCTGGCCTCCAGAATTGTGAGAAAATGCATTTCTGTTGTTTGAGCCCTCCACTCGTGGTACTTTGTTATGGCAACCCTAGCAAACCAGTACAGTCAGATGGTGTCGCTTTTCTGGGCATCCATTTGCTGGATTCCATGGGGCCATGCTCATTTTCCAAAGTTAAGCAGAGAGAAACCAATGCTTACAAACAGACCCAGCTTAGAAAAAGTCCTATTCTTGGGCTCTTTCCTCATAGAAGGGCAGAGAAATTCAAGTCAAAAGTATTTATACTCTGAAAAACTTTATTACAGACAAAAGCTGGATATCTGAAAATCCGGAACCTGTTCACATTTTAGACAGCACTGAGGAAGTCCTTTTTCTCCTCAGTTTTTCCAGCTGTAACATGGTGGCAATGCCTGTCTTCTTCCAACACCTATAGGATAGTGGGTGCTCAATAAATTCATTCAGTCAGTATTATTTTTTTAATGTATATTTGTTTATTTTGACATAGAGAGTGGGGGAAGGGCAAAGAGAGAGAGAGAGAGAGAGAGAGAGAGAGAGAGAGAGAGAGAATCCCAAGCAGGTTCTGCACTCTCAGTGCAGAGCCCGATGCAGGGCTTAAACTCATGAACCATGAGATCATGACCTGAACTGAAATCAAGAGTTGGAAGCTTAACCAACTAAGCCACCCAGATGCCCCCATTTAGTCATTATTATTGAGTGCTTAATATATGCTAGACTTTTTTTTCTTTTTAAATTTTTTTTGACATTTTTCTTATGATTACAGATACAGAAATGAACAAAATAAGCAGTTCCTGTGCTCTCTAGTAAGGGAGAAGATAGTAAACAAATGAATGTACAATATCAGCGTATGCACATCCCAGATGCACATGTCCCCACCTGTCTCCAAGGTCTAAGCTAAGTGTCCCTTCAGCATCAGCTCACACATTTCCCTTAAAAGTAAAACCCATCTTGCACGTAACTCCCCAGTCCAGAGAGGTTGCTGAATCTAGGTAGTAAAGAAAAGAGAAGTTTTAAAAGAAAAATGTAAGGCTAAGTTGCTCTGTAAGGCACAGTAAGGCACTGAGCCAGGGAGGGGAGAGAAAAGAAACTAAAAGTTTACCTGTCTGCGCTGGAGGGAGAGCCAGGAAAGATTGGGAAGTTTGGGAAGAGGGAAGAGAAAGTTTCTGGAGCAGCAACTGGGTCTGGGCAGTGTTGAGAATAAGATATATGGGGTTGCAGGTGGTTGGCTGTTCATTTTAAATGTACTCATTCTTGTGAGCCTGCTGTTACCCTGACTAAGGCAACATGTGGGGCTTCCCAGTGGGAAGACCCAGCTCTGTGGGGGTGTCAGCTGAGAGTCCAAATGTGGATTTAATCTGGTTCAGGTTTCTCCTTTAAGATTCTTTAACATCAGAAACAACCATGCCCTGAAAGCTTCTGTGAACCCTCCCAAATGGCAAAGGGCAGCCCCCAAAGCAAACCAGCGTCTTCTGATTTGCTCTCTCCTTCACCTCTCTACACCCAGTCCTTCAAGTACTCCCAGTATTAGAGAAGCAAACCTGCCAATAACATTCTTTGGCTCTAGGAGAAGGCTGACCTCTCAAAAGAGTAAATGTATTTAAATGTTAGGGATTCAAAACAATTTTGTGTCATCTTCATTTTATAAATATCTAAATGGGGAAAACATTCCCTATTCAGAGGAATTGAATGACATGTGATAAATAGAAATTCTCCCTTCTGTTAAATGTCATCATTCTGCAATGGACTCAAGTAAACGCAACTAAAAAGCATGGCAATTTAAGTTCAGGACTTCACAGTGGCTCTTTTAATAGGTCAGTTGGGTCTGAATACTCTGGTAGTAAGTGAGAGAAGTTCTGGATGATGCTTCTGCAGCCAGGAGGGTGAGCAGCAGCCAAATAGTTCCACAGCTTGGGCCAAGGCCTTAATTCTCTGGTTTGTGGACCACAGTGGGGTTATATGCTATCTCCCTGTGCCTTGGAGACATCCAAATGTGAATCAGAACTTCACCTTCTGTTCTCTTGTATTTGGTTGCACAACCAGCAAAGAGAGAACAGCTCAGGCATCCCAGGAGTTTCTCATCTTGTAACCCTGTCTCAGAGGTAGACCCTGGGCACTACCAGTCACTTCCAGAGACTGGGCTCTGGAAAGCACAGATTTGACCCAAACACACTCTTTGGTGTCATTATCAACTTCAAGACTTCAGAAATCCCATGGAACTTTAAATTCAGTTTGAAATTTCAATCTGATCTTTGTAATATCTAGGTATGTGTTTTATGAGGAAACTTACTGCTCAAATAGTTTTGTTTTTTCAGCCTGAAATGTATTTACATTCATGGTCCTTGCATAGCAGCCAATCTTGTTTCAGGTCAACATCTAAAGATGGTACATCATGAAACTCCCTTATTTGTCAATAACTGATTGGGGAAAAAGTCACTAGGTTAATTTTTTCATCCAGTTGGCTTTGCTATACCTAATACAGGGGTGTGTGTGTGTATTAAAAAACAACTTCCTATTAAATAATTTTTATTTGTGTGTGTGTGTGTGTGTGTGTATATATACACACACACATATAGTACATATATAAATACAAACACACATATTTCCTTCTTATTTTAATAGATATATCTACTAGATTTATTTGTATATATTGCTTATTGTTTATATCTATTGCTATTTAAGATGTATCTATTGTTTCCAATTTTAATAGAGGTGTCTTATTATCATGAAATAGTTTGCACTGTTAATAAAAATAAGTAACCCCTACTGTTCAAGGACTTTATATATGCTAACTTATTCAGAGCTCACAACCACCCAATGGGATGTTATTATTAGCTTCTCCTATTTTATAAATGAGGAAACTGAGGCACAGGATCAGAAGTAGCATAAACACTGCAGTGACATCATGAAAATTTAAATTAAGCTGTTACATGTATTTTATAGAGTGTTAGTGTATTGAATGTCTATCGCATTGATTTCAAGAAATGTTTCATATTTTTGAAACTTTTTTATTAAGAAGATGGAATTGGAGAAGAAAAAGATAAATAAGATTTAAAACGCTGAGCATAATAAAATATATGAATCTGTCATAGAGGCAGAAAAGAAAATGTAAAATGTTTTTCTCTGGGGCTTTTTTGATCATGTTCACTCATTGTTTGATTTAATCAAATCTATTCATTTTAAGAGATAACTAATTCATGCTTTAATAGAATTCTATGATTCATTCAAAAATCTGAAAATGACTTCAGTTCCAGATGGACACAAGAAAGCACACATTATCATTTTTATCCTTTCTTAGCACACAAAGCCACCATTTAATATCCCAGGCTTAGATTTAGGCACCAACAGGATGTGAATATTTGTGTCTTAACTTTACCTGCTGAGAAGTTCATAGGGAAGAGATAACAATCTGATAGATACTCCTGTCTTCAACCTGGTTCTGTGTTGTAAATTTAGTACTTATATTCCCCGTATTTTCTAGGGTTCTTGTGAGAATTAAATGAAATAACATATTAAAAAGTTTGACATATTTGCTTAATAAATGTTCAGTAAATGGTAGTTGTTTTTCATTAACTGAGTTCTGCCATCCAATAACTGCCCACTTAGTAAAAGAGCAGAGTATCCAAGGTTGGGGTCTAGATATGACTGGAACACTAAAGACAAATTTCAAGGAAGAACCATGAAGTTATGAAGAAGAATAACAAAGAAAGTCCTCTGATATCATGAGTTAGAATAAGAATAACCCAGAATAAGGGTCAAATCATAAGAGGAGAATGCTATTTCTGGGTATATGTGGTAACAGCTTCTTAGCCCTTAAAAGAATTCTATAGAAACTGAAGTCTAAACCTGTTAAACTCTTGGGGCCCAGGCCATTCTATTGTGGTGCTGTGAAAGAGTGGAACACAGAAGAGAGGAGCTGCTTGCAAATGGCAAAGAAATATGGGCTCTGAAGGCAGAGCCTAAGGCTCTCGAGTAGAGGTGAGTGACAGCAACTGAGCAGGTACCTGCCAGGGCTGTAGGTTGAGCAGAAGCCTAGAGATAGGCAGCAGCAGGGAACTTAGTGGGTGACAGGAGCCTCAGGTGGGGCCTGGAGGCAGATGCTCCGCTCAGGCAGTGGAATGTGAAGTGTTCTGGGCCAAGGCATGGTTCCACGGAAACACCAAGTTGCCATAGGGTATGTAAGGCACCCCCTAAAGATTCCCAGATACCAGACATGAGTTTAAACCTCCTAAATGGTTCTTTAAGTCTTCCAGGTACCATAGTGAGGAATCTAGCCAACAAAATTTAGGTCTAAATGTTAAAAAGACTTACTCATACCTTCTGGGTGCTAACATTTCACAAGTGTTAAGTGTTAACACTCAAAGGATAGACATATTTGATAAGGATGTAGATGAAAGAAAAGCCACTTGAAGCAACATTTCTCAAGTTAACATTTGTGGCCCTTAGAGGACATTACTCAGTTCTAAGAATAATTTCACAATAATGTATCTTAGTCCTTTCCCTAACCCATCCTCCCAGAGGGATAGCCCATAAAAACAAATCACAGGCTTTTCTTAGAAATAGGAAAGTGGTGGGAAAACTGGGGGAAGGAGTGGAAGAATAATGTAGGTCATGAGGACCTCCAGGCAAAATTAACAATATTAATGGAAATAAGGCCACAACTATTTATGGCAAACAACAAACACACAAGTGACAGATTTCAGATTTTGTTTTTAAGAAACTTGAGCTAACAAGCTAAGACCAGCTCAGATTTGGGCCCAGCCTTTTTTGAAAATAATTGCTCTTACTAACAAGCAGGAATTTGCCTGAATAGAAATTGCAAGTCAAAACATAGGAAGATCTAGTAAAAAGAGATGCACAGGTTTTCTGCATCTCACATAGGTTAGTCACACAATCCCTCAGGGAATACAATTAAAGTCAAAGGACTAGGGAAAATCCAGGAGGATTTTCATCAAGTGGGAAGGAGTAGTATGGTATACAAAGTATGGCCATGCCACCTGGGTGATCCAGTTTAAGCACAGCATACCTTTAGTCAGCCCATAGACAGGAAGCGTGCCATCCCCAGAGTTGAAAATTAAATAGCTCTGAAAATGAAACTAGTAAAAATCAGCACAAATGGAGATGATTAACCCCTTGTAAAAAAATAATCCAAACGACTATCATGAAATAAATGATTTAGGAAGATGTGAATATCTACAAATAGAAGTGAGACAACTAGAATAGGGCTGGCATGTGATTTCTGTAAAAAAGCCATAAGATGACATTTGATGGTATTTTCTACTGTATGGTGTGAGGAAAGACAGTGTTAATGGAAACAACGATCATCATGGAGTCTAGGAACAGAAAGGTGAAGGAAAGACCCAGTCACTGTTTTTCTTATATTGCCTAAAATGAATAGGAAGCTTCGAACACAGGTGTGCCCTGCCCTGGAAATGGATAGCTGCTGGAGTGCAGAGATTGCTAAACAAGATTCTCAGTGAGAATGCCTAGTCAAATATCTTTTCTGTGCATTTGGATTAACACCTTATATCCCATTGTTAGAATCATTTATAATGTAAGAGTGTGGGTCTGAAGTATTCTTCTCAACTAAAACACAGACATTTTAGCCCAGAGACTTCAGTAACATGCTTCTAAGATTTTGTATCTAATTTGGCTACTCAGATTTGATTTGTTTTTTAAGTTTACTTTTTGGTTCTGAAATGTGGTCTAGCTAAATATGAAATGTATTTATGTACTAACAGTACACACACACACACAAACACACACACCACAAACACTCCTTGGGAAAAACCAAGCAGAGTCATGGGCTACTGAAAAAAGTGTTACAGTACAAATTTCCAGAGTTCCTTATGCTTCTTCCCTTTCCTCATCAAAAGCAAGTTTGGAGATAAAATGCAGATGTGATTAAAAAAAATCCCTAAAAAATGAATAGGAGATTTCTGCTTCCAAAAAAGATGAAATAATAGGAACCAAATTTGTTCCCCCACCTGTAACAACAACACAAACAAACAAACAAAATACATAGAACAATAGTTTTCAAGACACTGGACATCAGGCATTAAAGGACAGTCATCCCTGAGACACAGAAAACAAAAAGGTGAGTCCTACATAGTCCCAGCTTATCTAATTGACAGTTGTAGAACATTCTACCCAACAATGGCAAAAGCGATTATCTTTTCAAGGACATACGAAATATTTAGCAAAATAGGCCATGCTCCAGGCCAATAAAACAGATCCCAATGCATTTAGAAAACCTCAAGTCATACAGAGTATATTCTTTGACCATAATGGAATTTTATTAGAAATCAATAGCAAAAAGATATCTGGTCAATTCCCAAATATTTGGAAACTAAATAACACACTTCTAAGTAACCCATAGGTCAAAGAAGAACTCAAAATGAAAATCAGAAAACATTTAAAACTGAATAAAAGCACAATACATCAGAATATGAGAGATGCCACTAAAGCAGTACATAGGGGTAAATTTGTAGCAATAAATGCCTATGTTAGAAAACAAGAAAAGTCACAAATCAATGACCTCAGCTTCTACTTTAAGACACCAGAAAAAGAGGAGAAAAAAAAAAACCTCCAAGTAAGTAGAAGAAATAAATAATAAAGATCAAAGTAGAAATCAATGATAAAGAATACAGAAAAACAAAAGAGAAGATCAATGACACCCAAATTTTCTTTAAGGTAAATACAATAGGTAAACCTTTAGTCAGACTGACCAGCAAAAGAAAAATAGAAAACACAAGTTATCAATATCAGGAATGAGACAGGTGACATTACTATAGAGTCTACAGATATTAAATAGATAAATAAGGGAATATTATGAACAACTTTATGCCTATAAGTTTGAAAACCTATATGAAATGGACAAATTCCTGGAAAGACAAAAGAAATTGTTCAAAAAAATAGGTAATCTGAATTTTCCTATATCTGCAAAAGAAACTGAAGCATAGTGAAAAACCTTCCCACAAAGAAAACCTCAGGCCCAGATCGCTTCAGAGATAAATTCTATCAAATGCTTAATGAAGAAATAATACCTACAAATTCTACATAAACTCTTGCAGGAAAGTGAAAAAGGCATACTTCCCAATGCAATGTTTGAGGCCAGCATCAAGCTAACAAAACAAAAGACATTACAAGAAAACTAAAGACCAAAATCCCTCATGAAAACATAGATGGAAAAATTTTTAAACAAAACATTAGCAAGTCAAATCCAATGCATAAAAGGAAAATACATCATAGCTAAATGGGGTTTATCCCAGTAATGCAGAGTTCATCTAATATACAAAAATCAATGAAGTTATCCACCACATAAACAAACTACAAAGAAAATCATGATCACCTCATAAATGCAGAAAAAATGTTTGACTAAATGCAACACCCATTTCTGATAAAACCTTTCATCAAATTGAAAATAGAAGAGATCCTCCTTAAGCTGATAAAACCCCTACAAAACCCCTATATTTAACATGAAACTTAATGGTAAAAGACTGAATGCTTTCCACTCATAACATTTCTATTAAACATATACTTTTAGTGTATGTCTTTATTCACAAATGACATCATTATCTATGCAGAAAAATCTATGGAATGTATGAAAAGTTAGTAGAGCCAATAAATGAGCTTAGCAAGGTTGCAGGATACAAGATCAATATACAAAACCAATTGTAATTTTATATACTGGCAAAAAACAATTACAGATTGAAAAATAATTTTAAATGCTATTTACAACAGCATCAAAAATATGAAACATTTAGGGATGAATCTGATGAAAGATGTAAAAGAACTTTACATTAAAAGCTATAAAACATTGCTGAGGAAAATTAAAGATCTAAATAAATGAATAGATATTGATTGTTCATGAGTCATAAGACTCTGTATTATTATGATGTCTATTCTCCCCAAATTGACTTATAGATTCAATGCAATCTCAGTTAAAATCCCAGCAGGATTTTTGTAGAAGTTAAAAATCTATTTTCAAAATCCAAACAAGAATGCAAAGTATCGAGAGTACTCAAAATAACTGAAAAAGAAGGACAAAATTGGAAGGTTAAAATACCTGATTTCAATACTTATAACACTACCATAATTAAAACAGCGTGGAGGTACTGGTGTCAATATAAACAAATAATTAAATGGAACAAAAGAGAAAGTCTACAAATAGACATAATGTAGAAAACTCATTTTTGACCAAGGTGCAAAGGCAATTTAGTGGAGAAAGGATAATCTGTTCAATAAATGTGCTGGGAAAATTGATTATTCACACATTAAAAAAATGAACCTCCCAGTTTAAACAAATTTTAACTCAAAATGAGCCATAGACCTAAAAGTAAAATCTTAAAATATGAAGCGTTTAGAAGAAAACATAGACTATCATTGTAACCTTGAGTTAGGAAAAGATTTCTAGATTTCAAAAGCATAATCCATAAAAGAACAAATTGATAAAGTAGACTTCACCAAAATCTAAAACTTCTGCTCTTCAAAAGACAGTATTAACACAATGAAAAAATAAGCTACAGACTGGGAGAGTAAATTTGCAAATTATATATCTGATAAGAAATTTGTATACAGAATATATAAAGAACTCTCAAAACTCAGTAATAATAGAACAGTTTTTAATTTTCAAAAATTTTTAAAAAGTTTATTTATTTTTTTAAGAGACAGAGAGAGAGAGTGTGTGCGCACAAGCAGGAGATGGGCAGAGAGCAGACAGAATCCAAAGCAGACTCCACACCATCAGCACAGAGCCTGATGTGGGGCTTGAACTTATGAACTATGAGATCATGACCTGAACCGAGATCAACAGTCAGATGCTCAACCAACTGAGCCATCCAGGTGCCCCAAAACAGTCAATTGTTTTAAATGAACAAAAGATTTAAACAGATACTTCACCAAAGAAGATATATGGATATCAGGCAAGTACATGATGATTTTCAATACCATTAGTCATTAGAGAAAAGTAAATTTATTTATTTTTCTTTTTTTGGTGAAGTATAATTGATGAAATTATATCTATTTTAAGTACACAACATGATGTTTTTATATACATATATATTGTGAAATGACTTGCATAATCAAATTAACTCACACAGCCAACACCTTATAGTTGCATTTTTTTTCTTTTCTTTTTTTCCTTTGATAAAAATACTTAAGATCTACTCTTAGGAAATTTCAAGTATACAATACATATACTTATTAATTATAGCCACCGTGCTGTATGAAAAATGCACATTTAAACCACAATAGAATACCACTATACACTATTAAGAATGACTAAAGTTTAAAAGACTGTCCCCACCAAGTGTTGGCCAATATATTAGTTTCCTAGGGCATCCAGAACAAAGTACCATAAAGTAGGTGGCTTGAACAACAGTAATTTAATGTCTCACAGTTCTGAAAACTAGGAGTCCAAAATCAGTGTCAGAAGGGTTGATTGGCTCCTTCTGAGGGCCGAAAGGGAGAATCTCTTCCATGCTTCTCTCCTGAGTTGTGGTGATTTGCTGGAAATCTTTGGCATTCTTCGGCTTATAGATGCATCACTTCAGTCTCTGTCCTCTTTTTCATATGGTGTTTTCCCTGTCTGTGTGTCTGTCTCTGTGTCCCAATGTCCACTTTTCATAAAGGCACCAGTCACGACAACCTCATCTTAATTTGATTGTCTGCAAATACCTTGTTTCCAAATAAGGTCACATTCACAAGTACTGAGGGTTAGAACTTCGAGATCTTTGGGGGATCTTTGAGGGAGAGAATACAATTCCAACCATAATGAGATCTGGAGGAACTGAAATTCTCACATATGACTGGTGGGAATGTCAAGTGGTACAACCACTGTAGAAAACAATTTGGTAGTTTCTTTAAAAGCGAAACATATAACTACAATATCATCCAGTTATTCTACTTAGAGATATTTACCCAAGAAAAATGAAAAGATTTGCCCACACAGGGATTTGTACACAAATGTTCATAGCAATTTTATTTACAATAGCATAAAATTGGAAACAACCCAAATGTCCATCAACAGGTAAATGGATAAACATATTATCGTATAGCTGTGCAATGGAAAATTACTCAGCATTTTTTAAAATGAACTATTAATGCGTGCAACCACACGGCAGTATTTCAAAATAATTATTCTGAGTGAAAGAAGCCAGACAAGAAAAGAGCATATACTGTACGATTTCATTTATATAAATGCTGGGAATTTCAAACTAATCTATCATGACAGAAAGCAGAGCAGTAGCTGATTGGGGTCTGGGATGAGGAAGCATGGCAAAGAAGGCTTACCAAGGAACACAGTGAAATTTGTAGGGATTATAGATATGTTCACTACCTTGATTATAACAACGGTTTCATGGATATACAGATATGTCAAAAATTCTCAAATTGCACATTTTAAATTTATGCAGTTTATTGTTTTTCAATTTTATTTCAATGAAAGTACAGCAAAGGCCTTTTATAATTTTATAACTGGGGTATTCACTAGGAATGTATTTAAAATGTTATTTAACCCATCAGTCTTAGGTTTCTGGCCTTGTATTAATAAATTGCTCTTTTCAAGTAACAGAATGCCAATAAACTCATTATGCAAGAATACAACTATATGTTGATTTATAAATAAATGCAGGAAAAAATTAAGGTATATCATGGATTCCTGGTCATTTAACATCCATATCTTTCCTGGTTACAAAAATCCATACATTTAACAACACTATGATTCCTGTTTCAAGCTAGAAAAGTAGTTAAGCTATGGAAAAGTCAAGTAGCATGCTTCGGATGACTCCTAGAAGAACTAGCAAGATCAGATTTTTCAATTTCCTAGTGTTCTATTCACTGAGCTTTTCAGGCTTTCTTCTTTGAAAGTTGCACTAAAGTCTAATATTTAAGCAATTAAACCTAAAAAGGGTAGGTGAAGACCTTTGTCAACAAGTTTATTTTCATAGCCCCATGACTATATCCTGTCTAATCCCAATGATCTTGTCTTTTCTACCCTGAGGTTTAGCATTTTAAATTGGCTTAGAAATAAAACTTGACGATCTCCAACCCTATGCGTGTACATGATAGGGCAAGTATGAACATACCAGAGACTTCTTTGTCCCTGATCCATTAGGATCATTTTCCCCACCTCAGAATGCCTGCTGTGGCTATACTTCCGGAGGCCCTGTTGTGCCTGGCACTTGGCTCACATTCTCATTACAATCCTGTAAGGTAGGTTTTTATTGTTCCACATTTAGGGACGAAACTCAGCAAGATTATGTAATTTGACCAAAGTAACACAACCAAGAAATAATGGAAGAAGGATTTTTAACCCATCAGTTCCACCCTGCTCTCTAGCTGCCTCCTTCTCCCCTTACCTACTCTTTCAGGATGAGAACACACTCACAGACTCTGCCTGGATTTATCTGGGGAGTCTTTGGATAAAATTAAAAGGTGCAGCAACCCTCTTTTTGTTATTATCTTTGTTTAAAAGGAGCATTGGTGATGACAAAAACTATCTTATATACATTTCAGAATATCTAAATTACCAGAAAATGATTAATAGATGTTAAATAAACATTGATCACTCATCAGCCTTTCTGCCAAAGTTCTAGGAAAGTTATAGCCCACAGGGTGACAACCAGAGCTTCAAGGCTTTGAGAAAGTCCTTCGGTAGTTCTGGTTCCCAAATGGGAGCTCCTAGGGTCAGGAAGTAAAATTCCCCATTCTCACATGACAGCCAGGCCATATCTGCTAAAGCTTCCTCATGCCTTGCTCCTCCCTTCCTTTGATTACAATTGGAAATTTTACCTTCAAAACCAGCCTCTTCTCCCCCAGCTGAGAAGTTTATTATAGATTTCGCTTCCTTTTTGTATCCCAAACATTACCTCCTGCCCTCCTCCATTCAGAACCCAACAGCAGTTTAGAACATAAACCCAGAAGTTCTCTACCCTAGCTGCACAATACAAAAACTTGGGAACTTAAAAACAAACAAACAAACAAACAAACAAACAAAATAGATGTTGTGGTCCCACCGCAGACCACTTGTATCAGAATCTCTAGGGACGGGGCCTGCATATTGGTTTTTAAAAACTCTAGGGGTGCCTAAGTGGCTCAGTTGGTTAAGTATCATACTTTGACTCAGGTCATGATCTCCCAGTTCATGAGTTCAAGCCCCGCTTCAGGCTCTGTGCTGACAGCTCAGAGCCTGGAGCCTACTTCGGATTCTGTCTCCCTTTCTCTCTGCCCCTCCCCTGCTCGTGCTCTGTCTCTCTCTCTCTCTCTCAAAAATAAATTTAAAATGTTAACAATTTTAAAACAACAACAACTCTCTAGGTGGCCCTGACCACCATGAGAACTGAGCACTCCTGGACAAGCTAGGTTGCAGAAAACATGTGCTGCTCGTGAACATTCTTTCTAGAGGGTTCTCCTCCTGTTTCTACGAATGTACATCCCTTTGCCTGCTTTCTCTGCACATCCTCTCCAAGGTTACATGCAGGAGGCAGAAGGAAAGCATGAGCATGCAGAAACCAGGCTATGCACTGATAGGGCAGATTTCAGACACCCTGTGCAGACCCCATGGAGACGGACACTCAGCGGAAACTTCCACACGAGTGGAACTTCCTTTCTGGCTAAATACCACACACTGGGAAAGCCATTAATTGAATTAAATTGATACAAATTGTTGCCTGGACTAAGGTGAAAAACTAGTTCATTAACTCACTCCTGAAATTGGCCCTTAGCCCAGTGAATTTTCACTTATTTTCCCCCCTTAGTACTCCAGCCACTGCGCATGTTATTAGTTAAAATACCATGCTGCTGCTAAATCACAACATAAAGTGATATTTTGGACACATCCAGAAGACTTTAATAAATAACTCAGGGAAAGCTGCTAAAAATATATATTAAATAAGGTTAGAAAACTTCTGCCTTATATAAACCGATATTCCCTTTCATCCACAGTATGGTTTCCTCTAAATGAGATAGGGTCTCACATGAAGTTAATGAGTAGCTCAGGGTAGGGCTTTAACAATAAGTCACTTAAACTCAGTGTCCTCATCTGTATATAATGACCATAATAATGGCTACCTTGTGATGTAACTGTTGTGGGTATTATCTAATAATTGTAGTTACATTTTATGAGGATTCATTATTTGCTAGATTATGGGTGCTTTCCACATATTAGGTTATGGAGTGGACACTCTTATGACCTTATTTTACAGAAAAGACACAGAGGCTGGGTGAGGCACAATGACTTGGCATAGTCACAGAGCAGATTTCCACACAGGCAATGTGACCTCTCAACTATGACACCCCAAGCAAAACCTGGCACGTAGAAAACACGCCAGAAAGGACAGCTACTAAGAAGAAAGAAGGACAAGAATATGGCTCTTCTCTCCACCCAGCACGAAACCGAATTAATACTCATTCTTGGCCCAAAAATATCTTTTATTTGTTTCGAGTAACAGTAATTAATAATAAAAATGACTTTGCTGGGTACTCTGTGACAGTCATTGTTCTAAGCACTTTTCAGGTATTAACTCATTTAATCTCTTGATAAGCCAATGATATGGTACTCTTTTTATGCCAATTGTGCAGATGAGGTAACTAAGGCATGTAGAGTTCATCAAAGCCAGAATCCGAAACTAACAGTCTAGCCCCAGAATCGCTCCTGCATACCTCTGCTTGCCCATCATGAAGCCGAGTCCTGTGTGACCCCACCAGCATCATCAACCTTTCTCTTGCCAATGTCTTCAACTCCGTTGTATGCAACATCCTAATTGAGTAGCATCACTCTAGATGAAGCCCAGGGCCCACCTTCTCTCTGCATGTACCTAGGCTGCTGAGCATTGTTACGAAAATACATGGTCCACTATAAATTCATGGTCCTTGGCCACATCTAGGTCCCTGGCGATGCCCAGATTTCCAGATATCTTTCCACAGCAGCTCTCTCTGTGGACACCAGAACTAGCCCCACCTACTTTCTCTGACTTGAGCTCTCTCCTCATTCTCACAGATGAATTCCCCTACTACATCACAGAGAAACTAGAACCTAGCAGATGAGAGATCTCTCTACCCTCAGCTTTCAGACTTCAGACTTAACCTGTGTCTACAACTTAACCTGTGTCTACAACCAATTTCCGCTATGATGGGAGGCATTGCCTTACTTTTTAAAGTGAATCCTTTTACTTTTTGTTCTGGAAACTTCTGCCTTCTCAGGGACCTCACTCTGACTTTTTCCAACAGTAGGTATCTTTGACTTCTCCCTCTCTACTGGATCCCTCCCACTAGCATTCAGACATGCTCAAGTCTCTCACCTAAAAACCAACATAATAATAACAACAATAACAACCACATTTGCTCTCATCCCCGAGCATGTATCCATAGTCCATGCAGTTATCTCTCCTTCACCCAACAACCACAAACTGCTTGAAAGAATTGTCTATACTTGGTGTCTCTGTTCCTAGGGATCCCCAAACCACTAATGTGTCTTCTAGCTTCAACCACTAGAAGCACTCTCCCCAGGGTCATAACTTACCTCCTTATACATAAATCAGGTGGACTTTTCTGTCCTTGCATCCTCTGACCTATCCAGAGCACATGAAGCTGTTGATGGTTCTCTCAGTGAAATACTCCTCCCCAGCTTCTAGACACCTAAGTCCTTCTCAGTCTGCTTCTGTAGCTGACCCTTAAATTAAATGTTCTTGTTCCCTGTGATTCTTTTCTGGCATCTCCACTTCTATCCCAATCTCCAACAATCGTATCTATGCCCATGGCTTTAATTATCAACCACAGATAACCTCTAAATCTATGTTCCCATCCTATTCCTGACTTTAATACACATATTTGCAACTGCCCCCTGGACATTTCCACATGGGTTTCCCATAAGCCTCTCAACATATTGCAAACTGAAATCCTATTCCTTCCCTAAATTGGTTTCTCACTGGATTGAGCCAGCAGATTGGTCATGCCAGAATTGGGACTTCATTCTTGATAATTCCTCTTTCTCCCCAGTACACCTGGTCTTGATGATTCTTCCTCTTAAATATCTTGCAACATGTGTTCACTTCTCTCAATCTTCTACTATCTCCTTTCTAGTCCAGACAAGAGCCATCTCTTTATCCAGACTCCTGCAGCAGCCTCCTCATCCTTATAAAGCACACTCATGTCCAATCCATTCTCCATTCTATAGCAGGGATGTTCTCTCTAAAATATAACACATGAATCTGGTCACAGTGAAACCCCTTAATAGCTTCCTGTTGGCTTTAGCATAAAGGTTTTTAACATGACTTTGGACCTAGCCTCAGCTTTCCTATTTAGCCCCAATGATTCCAGAACCTCCCATCTCCATACCCAATCCCTCTGCTCCACAATTTTCTCAAGTACTTTATGTCCACTCTTACCTCTATTCCTTCTGTCTAGAATACTTGTCCATTCCCTTTTAGCTCAGCTAAATATCTCTCACTAACCCCCTATTTCCATTCCCATCTCCAGACAATCACTAATCTGCTTTTTGCCACCACAGATCAGTTTGCATTTTCCAGAATTTTATAAATCCAATGATGGATGTCCTTATAAGAAGTCCATACAAAGACACAGAGACATACACAGGAAAGAAGGCAATGGGACAATGGATGTAGACTTTACACTCATGCGGCTATAAGCCAAGTATGCCAAGGGTTGTCAGCAACCACCAGAGGCTAGGAAAGAGGCCTGGAAGCAATGCTCCTTCATACCCAAGAAACAACCAACCTTGCCAATACCTTGATTTTAGACTTCGAGCCTAAAAAACTGGGAGAGAATAATGCCTGCTGTTTTAAGCCATCTAATT
Organism: Panthera leo; assembly: GCF_018350215.1. Taxonomy (NCBI): domain Eukaryota; kingdom Metazoa; phylum Chordata; class Mammalia; order Carnivora; family Felidae; genus Panthera; species Panthera leo. The sequence goes on along the minus strand of NC_056686.1, from coordinate 148,741,987 downwards.
GTGGCAATTTGTTATGGTAGCTCTAGGAAACTAAGTAGTTATGCATTTTTTAAGACTGCCAAACTATTTTCCAAAGTGATTGCACCATTTTACAGTCCTATCAGCAGTGTGTAAGAGTTCCAGTTTCTCATTATCCTTGCTGACACTTAGTATGGTCAGCCTTTTTAACTTTCACCACTCTAACAGGTATAGTAGTACCGCATTGTGGTATATATTTTCATTTCCCTAATGTCTAATGGTCTTGAAAATCATTTCATATATTTATTTACTGTCTGTATATCTTCTTGGGTGCAGTGTCTGTTTAAAGCTTTTGCCTATTTGTTATTTAAGTTGTTTGTTCCCTTGTTATTGAGGGTGACGGCTCTCTATATGTTCTAGATACAAGTTCTTTATAAGATATATGATTTGCCGTGTTCAAAAAATATTTTTTAATTTTGACTTTCACTGTAACGCAAACATTAAGTGAGTTTTAAATCCCTGAATCTTCTCCCATGTTTTCATTCAACACAATTCAAGTTCTAATATTTTTCTTGAGTTTCAAATGACTCCAAAAGCTATATTCCTTTCAATCTCATTCCTACTTCCCTTCATTCATTCACTCATTCGGTGAAAACTTTTTGAGAACTTACTAAATGCCAGGACATGTGCTGCCCTGCAGATTCACAGAGAAGGAAAATATAGTCAACCCCCCAAGGAACTCACATTCAAGTGAGAGATATAATCAAATAGCTAATTCTTTCTTTTTAAAAAAATTTTTTAAAGTTTGTTTATTTTTGAGAGAGAGGAGACAGAGTGTGGGTGGGGGAGGGCCAGAGAGAGAGGGAGACACAGAATCCGAAGCAGGCTCCAGGCTCCGAGCTGTCAGCACAGAGTCCAACATGGGGCTCAAACCCACGAACCGGGAGATCATGACTTGAGCTGAAGTCAGATGCTTAACTGACTGAGCCACCCAGCACCCCTCAAGTAACTAATTCTAATTCTAAATGATAAATTGAGCAATGGGAAGATGTACAAAGGCCTGCAGGCACAGAGCTCCAGCCACCCCATTCCTAGCTGGGGTCAGGACACAGGATTTTATATCATTACAACAGGATTGACTCTCCCACAAACAAACATTCTCAGGATGCCAGACTCTGTGCTAAGCACTGTACATACTTAGCTCATTAAATACAGCAACACTATGAGGCAAACATGACCATCTGCATTGTACACAGAAGAAAACTGAAGCTAAAGAAGGCTAAGTAACCTGCTGGTAAGTGGCAGAGCACCTTTTAACCATTACATTACCCTGTCTCATAGATCTAAACCACACACAAGACTTGACTATGGGAAAGAATACTTTTCTCAAGGCTAAAAAGCTCTTTGCCACAGATTTCCACCTCAAAGCCACAATACTTCAGGAAGAGATGAAAAACTAGCTCTTTTCTGAGTCTTCTAATTGTTGAATAGGAAATGTGGTGTTGGTAGGCCAGGAAGCTGTCATCACCATTCTTCATTACACTAATTGCCCTTAGATGAAATATGGCTTATTTCCTCTCTGTATCCTGCTCCCTCCCATTCATAGCTCTGCTACTTTGGAATATTGTCTGTGTTGGGTCAGGGAAGGCTTTCTCCTTTTTTCATCACACAGAGGGTATAACTGAAGTCCATGGCGGGTCACTCTCTCACCTGGATCCCACAGCCAGTGGGGGGTAGCCCAATGTCCCAGTGACTGACCTCATTTGCCACAGTGCCCCGGGAGCTGCCCTTTGCCCCACCCAGGCCCACCTACTCACTGTTGCTAATGCAAGCATTTCTCACTCAAACCTTTGTATGTTCTCTCATTACTTCTTTCAGTCCTGGCACAGCCTCTTGCGCCATATCAAACCCTGTACAATCGCTCTAGCTCCTCCTGGTCTCTCTTCCGTTTAATCTCCCTGCACTGCCCTTCACCAAAGATTGACATCGGTGTTGCACTTTGATACCTGATTATGCATGTGGATTGCACTTGACTGCTGCAGGAGATGCCAGCCCACTCAGGCCTGAATCATCTACTTTGGAGATATTCCCATAGCACACAATGTAGTCCTGAGGCCACAGAAGAAATACTTCATGATAAAAGTCTCTATAGTCAGTATGTTGAAAGCATCCCTCTTCTGCATGTTTTCAGGCAGAGATGCTAACTTTTACATATAATGATATGCTATTGACTCAGTACACACATTGGAACCTCTCACATTCTCTCAGCCTCACCTCACCCCAACTGCCTCTGCAGCAGCCAGCCCTGCCCAGGCTTCCTCCAGGTTCCTTGTGGGGCAATCTGACAGCGCCTCACCTCTAGCCATGCCATGCACCTGCTGCTGCCCACCCCTGGGCCTCTTAGATGCCTCAGCATAGGACTGTGCTTAAAGCTCACCACTGCCAAGCAATTGTGCAGGGGAATTAATAACCCCAGAATCACCACAACCAGAGGGAGCCTACAGATAAATGCTTTCTTCTTTTCCCCAGGACAAACAGATTGGAGACCTTCTGAGGTTCCTGCAGGACTGAACACATGTTGCTACTGCAGTTCCCTATTTCACTCTGGTCTTTAATCCCATTTCCTGCCAGGGATCTCATCCCAGGTTCTGCTTTCTGGGGAACCAGGCTAAAACAGTTTATTAGTCTAGTTGTGCCACAAGAACAAAACGTCATAGACTGGGTGGTTTAAACAAGAGATACTTATTTCTCACAGTTCTGGAGGCTAGAAAGTCCAAGATCAAGGTCCAAAATTTCAATTTTTGATGAGGATTCTCTTCCTGGCTTGCACATGGTTACATTCTTGCTGTGTCCTCAAGTGGCCTTTCCTACGTCACTACAGGTGGAGAGATGGCTCCCTCTTCTTCTAAGACCACTGATCCTATCTAGGACCCCACCCTTAAGACCTCATTAAACTTAATTAACTCTTAAAAGCCCTATCTTCAAATACAATCACATTGAGATTTGGGGCTTCAACATATGAACTGGGGGAGGGGGATACAATTCAGTCTATAGCAGACACCGTTACTCAAAAATATTGGTTTGGTCTTTGTCAATAGACAGCTGAGAAAGGACCTCCAAGATCCCACCACCTTCCTTTTTTTTTTTTTTTTTTTTTTTTTAAGCTCCCTCCCACCCTCCCTTCCCTTCTTATTTTTTAATGAGGAAGGTCAAGGTCCTATTTAGGAACCATCTTATGTTAGCTTGTTCTCACGGATATTAAATGTTTCTAGTGTTCTGCTGGTTATTTGAAAGACTACAGTTAGGAGAACTACATTCTAGGCTTTTCCTACTTACTAATTTAGCTAGATTAAGGGGTGACCTAGAGCAAATAATTTTGCCTTTCCCGACGGTTTTTCTCAGCTATAAAGTGGGATAACCCAGCTATTTTGCTGGGCTAGGGGATCCAAGGAGAAGGAAAGTGGGGGGTGGCATTTTAAAAAGGAAAGGAGCTCAACAATGGAAGAACCTTGAGGTACTTGGAGGGAAGAGCCGGGCGCACCCCAGAGACCTCCAATGGTTAACATTCCAGAGGAGAGGAGGTCCAGCGTGCTCCCAAAGCGCCTGGGTTCACAGCACAGCTCGATTTATTCTAAGCTGCTAGCTGCCAAACCCGTGGTGTTTACCAGAATCCGGGTGGTTTGCAAACCCAGATGTCAGACTTCCTGTCCCAGGGATTCTCAACTGCTCACCCCCAACTCCTATTCGGCCTCCCCCAGGAAAGAGAGAGGCTGCTGGAAGCAGGAGGAGCGTGCACGGGGTAGCCTCACCCCTCCTCTCTCCCCACCCCAAAGGCAGGAATTTCTGGGATGGGCAGATGGTCCACCTCCTCTTCCTCCTCCTTGCCCTAGCCCGAGTGGGTAGGGCGGGGAAAACCTCTGCAACTTCCCTGTCTCCGGCCCAGAGCCCCGACCTCCCGCATACGGTCGCGGCAGGGTCGACGGAGTGGGTCGCCGGGACGCAGGGGCAGCGAGGCCCCCGGAGGGGTGGAGCACTTGGGGGGTGGGGGTTGCGGTCCCGCCCCCAGCGCCGCATCCCCGCGCTCCCGCTGTGGAGCTGGCCGCCGCGACCGTCACCCCGGGCGCCCGGCGAGTCCAGTGGTTAGGGATGCTGTTGCTGCGGTCGCTGCCGCTGCTGCTTCTGCTGGGGGCGCCACGGAGCTTCACCGAGGGCGCGGCGACGGCACTTAACCCCGACCCGGTCCTCGAGTGGCAGGGTGAGTGTCCCCAGGGCCGGTGGGACCAGATCGGCACATCGGGGGGTGGGGTGGTTAAGGCAGAGGAGGGAGGGGTGAAGCTGGGGGCAGGGAGGCGTGAGCTGCTAAGGAGCTAAGGCGGCCGGATTTACACGGTAGCCGCGTCTCCGTAGTCCCGAGAAAGCCGTGTGGATGGGCCAGTCCTGCGGCCGGACGGGCTTTGCACCCCACTCTCGCCGCCCCACACCCCCCCTCCTCTAGCCCCCGCATCCTCCTGGCGTTAGCGGGCGGCGAGGCAAGGGGCCTGGCCTGGGCTCTCGGCAAAACTTGACTCAGCTCTGTCCCGGGACAGGCCGGGCACAGAGGGGTAGCAGATGTTTCAAAATGTAGTCTCCGAGAGTTGTTTATTTGAAAGGGTCACCTCTCAGATAAATGATGGCAGAAAGATGTCTCATTTCATCTCCTCCCAAAGCAAGCTTTCTGGATGTGTGCCACCACTTGCCCAGTGGCCCTAAGCCAAGGCCTCTACCCCACTGCGTCTGGGGAAAAGAATACTAAAGTCTTTTCTATTAATACCTTGCAGACCAAATGGGGGAGTGGAGCCTCTGTAGCCCCCATGGACCTTGTAAGCTGAGCAAATAACCCTCTTGGCTTCTCAGTTCCTCTCATCAGAGAAATGGGGTCTGTGATATCCAGAGGACCACCAAGGATTAAATGAGATAGCTTGTAAGGCATTTGGTGTGCCAGTGAGCCAGAGTTCCTTCAAAGTCACCACCCCACCCCCCACCGCCCCGCCAGCACAAGTGCACACTGGATCAATTCACCAAACATTTATTCAGCACCTAATATACATACGACTCATAAAAGATGTGTAAAGAGTCATGAGGAGAGGTTGTCCTGCAGGGAGGCCTACTCTGGAGAATAACTGCATGGGTGCTTCTGAGGCAGAGGGAAGCTAGTGTCCAAAAGTGGAAGCCCCTGTGTGAAAGGAGGCAGGCAGGGCGATAAATAAACCAGGAGAAGCCTCCAGACAGCCTCCATCCTCTCTGCCTTTGGCAGTAAATTTGGAAAGGAGATAAAACAAGGTGTGGTCAATGCCTGTGTTTTTTGTTTTTTGTTTTTTTCTTTCTCAACATACTTTGCATACGTTTTTGAGATAATCTCACCTGGACTGTATTCTCTTGTACTCCCACAAGGCTTTATCTGGGACAGATTGAGTAATTCTTATTCTAAAATGGCCAAAGATCAGAGACCTCTTAACCCTCTTGGGAAGTTCAAAAGAAATGGTCCTGTGGATGTATATCTGACCCCAGGTATGACCCATCTCCACGAAGAGTTTACCATACAGTGCTTATTACTTTATGTTTAAAATGTGCCTAGTGATAGGTATCTAGAACAGGGCAGTAGCCCATAGGACAGAAGCTGGACCCAAGCCACACAGAGAAAATGCACTGGTGATCCTCTGAGCCAGCGTTAGCACTAATGAGCTAATCCCTACTATATGTAGCAGACCCAAATCCTGGCCTGAGATAGTTTCTAATCAGTGCCTTCTTTTTAGTGGTCAAGGGCACTCTGAAGTTAAAACTATCTGCTACCTCCTGGACACTCCAAGTGACAGTTTGCATATCTGAAGGCCTTTGACATAGTTGGCAGAGAGATTCTTCAGATATGAAAACGCTGCTACTGGTGTTCATGGAATGTGGGTCTTGGAGACTGTGTGGCAATGAATGTACCAAACCTTGCACAGGCTCCCCTCCCTGACTTCAATCCCCCACATCAGTGACATTTCAAGTATAATCGGGATCGGTTTGAAATCAAGTGTTTCCTGTTTATACAAAGATGGAAAAACAAAATTTTAGCATTGGAAGGGACCTGAGACATTGTCTACTCCAGCTTTCCATTTTTCAGATGTGGAAGCTTTTTTTTTTAAAAATTTTTTTTTTTAACGTTTATTTATTTTTGAGACAGAGAGAGACAGAGCATGAATGGGGGAGGGTCAGAGAGAGAGGGAGGCACAGAATCTGAAACGGGCTCCAGGCTCTGAGCTGTCAGCACAGAGCCCGACGCGGGGCTCGAACTCACGGACCGTGAGATCATGACCTGAGCCGAAGTCAGACGCTTAACCGACTGAGCCACCCAGGTGCCCCCAGATGTGGAAGCTTTTACACCCTTTTTTAAATCATGTTTTGGAGGTGCCTCGGTTTACTGTTGTGTTCCACACGTGCACCAACCACACTGACTACTTCTAGCTATGATTGGTATCCACAAAGCAGCCAGGAGAAATATGCATGCATTTCAGTTTTATATTCACTAATAAGGGGTATGTAATAATGCAAGGCAGATTGCACATGTAGTACTTTTTCATCTGAGTTGTTTAATATGTATTACTGGTTGATCTGATATGTATTATAAGCATCTCAGCCTTGGGAGGCTATTGTATTGACTTTTCAATCATTTATCAAGAATTTTGTGTTCAAAAATCAGTAGATATAGTGTCATATAATAGTTAAGTTCATGGTCTCTATGCCAAATGGTATGGGTCCAAATCCTGTCTGTACCACTGTCACCTTGGGCAAATTACTTAACCTCTCTGTGCCTCAGTTTCCTCATATATAAAAATGGAGGTAATAATAGTACTCACTTACGTGTTTTCCTTTGGTTTCAATATCACCACAACACCATCATCTCTGGCCAATCCAGACTACTTTGACAGGTTGATAGTCCTTTAACAATTATATACTGCCCTGCACATGGCACTGTACTTGGCATGTCTGTGTTGGCTGTAACACAGGCTTCACTGTGGTTCTAGAATCTGAGCTCTTCTAGTAAGTGCTGTGACTTGGTAACTTCATTCACTCAAGTACCCCCAATACTGGGAGGGCAGGTGGGAGAATGAAGAAGGGAGTAGGCACTCTGGGGAAAGGTGGACATAGTCTCTGTAGAGGTTGCTAAAGGAAATGAATGGGGGCAATAAAAGAATTTTAAAGCTATGTCGAGAGCTGAAAATTATGTGAAATGGCCCCAACCAACCTAATAATAGGAGAGTTTCGTTGGCAGCACTTATCTTCCCAAGGACTGGAGGGGGCCCACAGCTGTGTTAGTCCTTGAGGATGGTCAGGGTAGGCTATTCTGAATGACCGGTGACCAGGGGAAGTGGGGGTGCTGTTGAGCCTGAGGTCAAAGTTCATGACCATGGGGCCTATTTGGAAGAAGGATGGGAACTGGGATAGAGGGGTAGGGTCAACTCTTGAAATCCTGTGCCAACAGGAAGAGGGGTAAGGTGCTGAAGGCTTCACCTGCTCATTCACTATTTGTCAAGCACTGTATGCTTTATCTCCCTTCCTGGTTTGGGTTCACCTGGAAGCAATCCCTGAAGCATGTATTTATCTCAATGTAAGTAGTTTATTTGGGAGGTGATTGTAGAAGACATGATGAAGGAGTGAGGAAGTGAGACAGGGAAGGGAAGAAAACCATTATAGGCAACTGGGGCTCGATTTCACAGGAGCTCTTCTGAGTGACTGTGGAGAATGCAGTGGACCCACTGAGGGGAAGGAAACCGAGGTATTTCTTCTCCACCCTCCACCCCTTACTGATGGAAGGTCCTTCCTGGGGGACTAATCTCCTCGTCTTTGGCCTGCATGGAGCAATGTCAGGGTAGGTGGTGTGGGTAGGGAACCAATGGAATCTGCTACTCACCTCCTGACTGGGGAGATAAAAATATGAGTAGGATATGTCCCCAAGAGGCTGAGAGTCCAGAGACAGATACAGAAACACAAACAATTATAAACCAGTGCAGTAGATGTTAAAATAATAAGGAAGGAGCAAAATTCTAAAGGGATACAGTGAAAGGACTGGCTTGAGGAGCTGCAGACTCACAAGAGGGCATTTATTTTCCTAAAGGATAAGTAGGTAGTTGCCTCGTGGGAAAAAGGAGATAGAGTATTCTGGAGAAAAGTACAGAATGTGTGCAAAGGCAGTAAGCTAAAAGTTCTTTCTTGGGCTTTTTTGGATGGAGGAAAAAGGGCCCACTGAAGGTCACTCAGGCAAGTGTGAGGCTCAGGCCTCTGGCAACTGAGAACTGACCACTGAAATGAAGCAACTACTTTCTCTGTTTCTCTCTCAAGAGCTGCTTGCTGGTCCTGTTTGGTTCTCTTTCTGTGGACTGTTTTCTTCTGCTTCAACCTGCAGGACCTTTCATGTATGGCTCCCACAGCTTTTTTGGAAGAGTTGCCTAATTTTCTAGGAGAGGGATCTGTCCACATTCATCATAGCATGCTGGCCAGTCCCTGTGTTCTGCTCTTGAATTAGAGGCCTTCCCATGGTTAGTAGGATGTGATAGTGGTGTGAGATGCACACAGGGATCTGCCCTTCAAGGGCTGTGGATGGAGCAGATCCCCAGAATAGGGGTGTGGCAAGACAAGAAGCTGTGACATATCTGTATTTGGATGCATGCAAGAGATGAGGAAATGAAGAGTTTGGTTAGAGGCACTCTGCTGAAAGAAAATAAATTCTGGTTGGGTGAGTTGGTTGAGCAAATTCTCTGCTGAGAAGAGCCTCATGAGTCTGGACAAAGAGAATCAGGTCGCACTTTTACGTTTAGGAATGACATGGTCAGTTTGGGACTTGAAGAGGGCAATTCTGGAGGGTAGCAGGGAGACCATCTGAGAGGTTAAAGTGATTGCCCATGAAGGAAGACATTGATGACCTGAGCTAAGTCAGTGGCAGCAAGAATGCTGAGGATGAAAAAGTTTGGATTCAAGAAATACAGGCTAAAAAGGAAGAAAAATAAAATTCATAAGCTTAGCAAAAGACACGAGAGAAATGGAAGAATAGGAGGGGCAGTGGTTATACAATGGGAATAACAAGTTTTGGAGATGGATCCATTCTTGGTATGACCAGGTCCATGGTCTGGTTGTAGGAGCAGTCGCTAAAGTGGAGAACAGGTGAGAGAAGGTTCTTGGAGCAGAGGAAGTTTAGGAACCCAGCATCCATGGCAGTACAGACATATGTGTCTGAAACAAAAGTTTAATTAAAAAAAAATACCATTACCTAATACAACGTGCTGCTACTCATCTACTCAGTTCCATTCCATTTCATTTTGTAATGTGGGTTATGACACACTACGTTGATATCATGACCCATTAATGAGCCATGATCTGTGGAGAAAACACTGGGTCAGAGTGTTGGAGCATCTGTATGGAAATTAAAAGCATTGAGGTGGAGAGGACAATGGGGAGACCACTGGCATCAAAGTCATAGCAAATGCAAGGAAGAGATTCAGGGGGTGCACCCTGGTGTTGAGGAAGGGAAGATGGAGTGCTATGTGAGAGAGACTTCTGAAAGAGGATGATGAGAAGAGCCACCACCTAGAGACAGCAGTGGGGAGACACTGTGACCCTGAGATTTCCCCCATAGCTTTAATTTCTGATACAAAGGTAACAATGGCCCCCTTGACAACTCCTAATAGTATCTTACATTTGGAGAGTGACTACTGTGTGCTATTTTACATACCTTAGCACACTGAACCTTCACCATAGTGAGGTAGGTACTAATACCCTTACTATTACCCTTACTATTACCCAACTATTCTAGGCAAATGTTCTAGGCAATTCCTACACCCCTGGGCAATGAGCCATTCTTCTAATCTGGAGATTTGGAATTTACATAAAAGCCTGATCAGATACTGGTTTAGCTGTCCTTCCCAGCCATCAGTCACTCCAACCCTCTGACTCCGTTTACCCATCTTCACTGTCTTCTCTCAGAATCTTTTCCACTTCATAGTTTTCTCATTCTAGCTTCTCTGACTGGCTGTTTTCCTTACTAGTCTTTGAGAGTCAACATAGACTTCCAGTTTTCCTGGTGCTTTACTTTTTCTCAGTAAGCTTCTAACAACCTGTTGCCATTCTTGGTTTCACAGTAACTGATATCACACAATGCAAGTTCCAAGCCAATGACCAGAACAGTTGAGTTGTGGAGAGCTCAGATATCTCATTTCCCCTTCTTTTATCTAACAATTTGCTTATTTATATCCAGTTTTCTGAAGAAATGATTCCTTTGTTTTGCCTCTTTTAAACTCATCCCTGTGCAATGAATCTTCATATAATCTATCAAAGTAATATAGTTGAGACATTTATAGATGCTTGCCTCCATTTTCTTTTAGTAATTATCCTTGAGGCACCTGGGTGGCTCAGTCAGTTTAAGTGTCCGACTTGACTCTTGATTTTTGCTCAGGTCATGATCTCACAGTTTATGAGTTTGAGCCCTGAGTCAGGCTCTATGCTGACAGAGTGGAGCCTGCTTGGGAGTCTGTCTCTCCCTCTCTTTCTGCCCCTCCCTTGTGTATGCTCTCTATCTCTCTCATTTTCAGAAATAAATAAATAAACATTAAAAAAAAAAGAAGAAGAAATTATCTTTGAAAGCCTTTTAGGAGATGTTCCAATTCAAAGCTAGGAACATAAATTATATTTCTTTAATTATTCAGAGTGAAAGGACATACAGTTCATAAAAGAAACAAAAGAATGAATGCCTTATAAATACTGTATTAAGTCATTTAGGGAAAAATATTTTATAAAGCTGTTCAAGAAAAATGGAGGAATATTATTAAAATTTCTGTAAATTCAGTCTGTGATACAGAGCTAAACAAAACAAACAAGAAGTTTCTGCTTTCGTGTGTGGCTACGTGATTTTTAAATTTATGATACTTTCCAGGCTACCACAGTTCCAAAGAAATATGTTAGCATGCAAAGCGAAATAAGTGAGTCAGAGAAAGACAAATACTGTATGATTTCATTCATATGTAGAATTTAAGGAACAAAACAAATAAGCACAGGGAGAAAGAGAGAGAGAGGCAAGAAACAGATTCTTAATTATAGAGTACAAACTGATGGTTACTAGAGAGGAGGTGGGGGGTGGGTATGGGTGAAGTAGGTGATGAGGATTCAGCAGGGCCCATGTCGTGATGAGCACTGGGTGTTGAATATAAGTATCGAATCACTAAATTGTACACCAGAAACTAATATTACACAGTATGTTAACTAACTGGAATTTAAATGAAAACTTAATTAGGAAAAAAAAAGTAAATGATTCACCTAAAAACATATTCAGCCTCCCAGGTAATAAACTAAACACACACACACACACACACACACACACACACACACACACAAAACAAGAAATATGCTAGTAAAAATGTTTTACTATTTCTGGCTTTTGGCATTCTGTTCTTGAGAACTTCCTTTTAATTATGAAAACATAAAGAGGAAATTCAGAGTGGTTATCTAACTGACAACATTGTCTTATTTGGCACTATCTGTGCTCAACGTCAAGATTTGCTTTGCTTTCCTTAGCATTTAGAAAGTGATCATAGTGACTGCGGTAATCCGTATCAGGATCCTATGAAGCCAGTGCTATTATTACACCCATTGTACAGATGGCACTTTAGCTTCAAGCAGTTCTACCCTAAAAGAAATGCTCTGTAGTTTGCCAAAGTCTTTCCCTCATGGTGTCAGCGTTGTTCAAGTAAGAACAGGGTGGGCTTCATAGGCAAGTAGCCAGTGAAGACACAGAGCCCCATGTTCAGCAGAGCAACATGGAGTTCAATGTTCTGTGGCTTGGGGTCTTGGAATTCTTAATAATTTTAACCTTTGAATTTGTGCTTTGGGCCTGAAGTCTCATGGGACAGTAGAGCATGAGCCAGAAGCTAGAAGCCTCAGCTTAGGCTCAGTTCCACCTGTGTCACCTCCCTAGATCCCCTGGATGGGTTCTAAGCTGCCTGCACACTCCTACCCTCCACCCACTGTGCCAACCAGATTGTGTTTGGGTGACAGGAGGCCCAGGGATTGGTAGTGAACAGCCAGTATCATCTCAGGGAAGGGCAAGGCAGCAGCTGTCCCCACTGGGCTGACAGCACCCGGCGAGGACTGAGAGTGGAGATTGACTTGACTTCCTTGCCCCAGGCAAGGCCCCACATTGTTATTTTACTCTTGGCCCTGCAAAGTAGGTAGTCAGCCTGAATCAGAAGCATGGGGACTACTATGGTTTTAATTGTATATTTTGAAAATTTGTATGTTGAAGTCCTAACCCCCATTACCTCAGAATGAGACATTATTTGCAGACAGGGCCTTTACAGAGGTAATTAAGTTAAAATGAGGTGATTAGAGTAGACCCTAATTTAATATGACGGTAACCTCATAAGAAGGGGAAATTGGGACACAGAAATATGCCCAGAGAGTAGATGATATGAAGAGGCACAGGGAGAAGACACCCATCTATAAGACGGAGAGACCTTGGACCAGATCCTTCTCTCACAGACTCAGAGGGAGCCATTCCTGCTGACACTTTGATTTTTTACTTATAGCCTCCAAATCTATGAGCCAATAAATTTCTATTAAGTCACTCAGTTTGTGGTACTTTGTTATCACAGCCCTAGTAAACGAGTACAGGGACTAACAGTATATCTACCATTAAAAGTTCCTTTTGTTTTTGTGTTAATTTCTGTCTCCCAGTTAAGTAAATGTATTTTTTTCCCCTAAATGGGTGTATTCTTAAAGCACCTAAGATGGAAATGCTTCTGATTCAGTAATGCCACATCATTTCCAGGGTTGTTTTGATTGTTGGTGGAGTTGTTTTCTGTTTCTGTTTGTTCTGATGACCTAGTCTTTGAATCATATCCCCAGGGCTTCAACATGCAGGCCTTTTTTTTTTTTTTTTTTAACATGTATTTATTATTGAGAGACCAAGAGAAACAGGGCATGAGCATGGGGAGGGTCAGAGAGAGGGGGAGACACAGAATCTGAAGCAGGTTCCAGGCTCTGAGCTGTCAGCACAGAGCCCGACGTGGGGCTCAAACTCACAAACCGGGAGATCATGACCTGAGCCAAAGTCGGATGCTTAACCGACTGAGTCACCCAGGTGCCCCAAAATGCAGGATTTTTTGAGGAAAGTTTAACTATGTTCTTACTGTGTCTTGCCTTAACCTGCTCTTTGTAGTGAGGCTCCCCAGTTACTGAGGTGGTATATTTTCAACACAGTATATAAGATGATAACAGAGCTGCTGTGAATAAGGATTTTTATACCAGCAACGTCTGTTAGGTACTTTTGAGTTAAAGACAAAACGATGGAGGAATAGACTAAAAGCTAAAAAGAAAAAAAAATGTTTTCAATTCAGTTGAAAAACTCATTGGTAACATACAGAGAGATACAGCGAAGAACTTCAGAAGAGATGAGATTTTTCTGTAAGGGTCAGCTACAGTTAGAGGAAGGGGCAGGAGGGAACCAGGGGAAGCAGGGAGTGGCAAAGACAATCTAAAAGGGTTAATCCACTTCACACAGGGGTTGGTAACAGGCAATTTGAATCCCTACAAAACTGGAGCCAAGCCAGCGGAGCTGATTAGCAGAGTTTCATGTTTCCCACATGTGAGAAAGTGTATTATGTGCCCCATGGAACGGGAAGTGGTGATTTGGGAAGATTAGAGAGAAAGGGGGAGAGGACAAGTAAAAAGATTTAGGAAGTGGGATCCCATGGGCCTGTGGAGGTGGTGATTATCCAGGTTCAGAAGCTGCAGGAGAAATAAAGAACGCTGAAAATCAAGGACAGTGCTAGGGCAGAGAAAGAGACAGAAGTTCTGAGACAGGATAAGGCGATATTTTAAAGTACATTTTACCTTTTAGTTGATTAATAGAAGGCAATTGAGAGGTAGCTACAGGCTTTGTTAGGTGCTGTCAGATTAAGAGACAAACACCAAATCTCAGATGATTTGGGATAAAATGCAATGTGCATGCAGAGAGAGCCAGGAAGGGCAGACACACCTTTAACTTTGTTCTCTGGGACTCTTTTTTCAAGTACAATGCACATGCTGCAAGCATCAGAAATTCCTTGCTTATTGGTTTGCAAAGTCATATTAAGAATCCAGATTTTCTGCACCATTCAGCCATGAACAGGACTGGATTCAGCTGCTTACCACATCCTTTCGTGCTACAGAGTAATCTAAGTAAGGAACATAATCAGATCTGAATCCATTGTTCACTGGACAGGACAAACCCATATTTGTGTAGCTGGAAAAGGTCAATACATCTCAAGAGAGAAGATGCTTACCTTCAGATTGGTTACAGGGGAGGAATGCCCTCCCCACTACCTTCTGGACCCCTTCCATGTCCAAACTGAAATAGAATAGGCCCCCTCTTATTCACGGGGGATACATTCCGAGACCCCCAATGGATGCCTGAAACTGCAGATAGTACCAAACCCTATATATATTATGGTTTTCCCTATACATATTTATGATAAAATTTAACTTATAAATTAGGCACAGTAAGAGATTAACCACAATAATAATAAAATAAAACAATTATAATAAACTATAATAAAAGTTATGTGAATGTGGTTTCTCTCTCAAAATACCTCATTGTGCTGTACTTACCCTTCTTCTTGTGGTGATGTGAGATGACAAAATAACCTGTGTGATGAGATGAAATGAGGTGAATGTCGTGGGTATTACAACACAGTGTTAGGCTACCTGTGACCTTCTGTTGATACCTCAGAAGGAGGATCGTCTGTTGCCTGGGCACGGTTGAGCTTGGGTAAATTGAAACTGCGGAAAGCAAAATGGAAGATAAGGGAGGAGGGGGGCTGCTGTACTGTCAGAAAAGAAAGGGACTAAACAGATTCAAGAGATGATACAGGGCAGGGAGTGCATGAGCCCGGCACCAGCTGTGTGGGTGGATACAGCAGAAGAGCTTTAAACCCAGGGAAATGGGGTGGGAGATTGAAACTGGATTGCATTTGGCAAGCTGTGGCTTCCCAATAGCTAGTTGTCAGCATTGCACTTGATGTGAACCATGTATGTGAACTTTTCCTTCCAGTTCCCTTGACATGGAGGAGCATTGAAACCAACTTTCTATGTGTAGTTGGATTAGGTGACCGCTATCATGGTGGGCTTTATTGAATACCAGAAAGCCCTTTGCTTGCCTAAAATCCACCAGAAAAAGAGCTTCATTTTAGGAATTGTTGTTTTATTGTTTGTTTCAAGTGTTTTTGTGTGAAAAGTACAGAAGCCTCACGAAGTCTTAACACTTCAAACCTTATCTTATTCACGTACTACTTCAAACCTTCAGCCATTTCTAAGAGCTGTCTAAAGCCAAAGGGGCACCACAAGGCAGGTGGAGGTCACGGGAAGGGGTGCTGAAAATGAAGTGGGGGGCCTCAAGAGAAATGTCCTACAGGTACCCTCAATCAGCACCGTTCAAACAGACAGATCAGATTATAATAGTAGCCCCAGGCTGTAGACTCCAACCTCATAGTGTCATAGAAATTGGCAGGCCTCTGCCAGCCACCTGAACACCTGAGCTAGAAAACAAGTCATTGCAACTACCTTTTCCAGAATCCTCCCATTCCATCGATCGCCAAATCTTGTCATTTCTTCCCTCCTTGAATTAGTTTTATAGTGACTGGAGTCTCACTACTCCCTCCTTTCCATTCTCACCACAACCAGCTGAATTGACGCCTCGGTCCCCTTGCTGGATCATAGCAAAAGTCCCCAGATTGTGCACTGGTTCCATTCATGGACTGTCTCGTCCCACCTACAGGAGAACTCCTCCAGGCCAGGAATTTGGACATTTGCCTCACACCTATATTCTTAGCACCTGAAACAAGGCTGGGTACACAGTAAATGCTCAATAAGTGTTTTTGCTGAATGATTCACCATGCTAATTCATCTACACCACAGCCTCAGTCATGCTTTCTATTATTCCCAATGCTCCCTCTCATCTGAAGAATAAAAGACAAATTTTTGAATAAAATTCAAGTTCTTCATAAAATGACCCCAAACCACCTCTTTCCAACTTTATATTCTATAACCACCAAATTCTTTTATATAGGTAGGCTCTCATCACCCTAGAGCTGATTATTTTTGTCACTTCTGAACTTTGGTGACATTCGCTCTGTGCCCCTTTGTCCCACTTAACCAGCTGTGCATCTATAGACCTCCTCCACTATTTAGAACTTTTTGTCTCTGCAGTGAGAACAGGTTACCATGTCTGGCCAGTTCACCAAGGTACCTCCGTGTGTGACAAATGTTACGTCCCTAATAAATGACTGGTGAATGAAAATGCGTGTGTGTGTGTGTGTGTGTGTGTGTGTGTGTGAGAGAGAGAGAGAGACAGAGAGACAGAGAGACAGAGAGAGAAATTGAGAGAGAGAGAGAGAGAGGGAGAGGGAGAGGGAGAGAGAGAGAGAGAGAGAGAGAGAGAGAGAGAGAGAGAGAGATTGAAAGAGATTTCTCTGATAGGCCAAACCTATCCCTTCTAGCTCTGGCTTCCATGTCATTGTGCTTATCTATACCTCTGATATCAAAATATATCTTGACATTGTTATAGTTCTTTCCGTATATTTCAAGATGTACTCCCGGGGATTACAGCAACTCCTTGAGGGCAAACACTATGACATTTATACCCTTTTTTCTGCAGGCTTCCTAACACATACCATACTAGGGACTGAAAAAAATGTTTGTTTGAAACTTTAAGTTTTCTACCTCAAATTGTTTGGCAACAATCTGCAGCAGTTTATTTTCTCCTTTATAGGTTATAAATTAATGTATGTAAATAAAGCTAGGCCTAGACCTATATGGTCCTCACTATGCATATGGATATTAAACTAAGACAAAATACATTTGGAAAAAAATGTAAAAGAATGATTTGATTACATAACCCTTTCAGTCCCAGCCAGCCTTAAAGTTCATGATTCTGGGTTTATGGATAGTCAGTCTCCTCCAGGGGGTGCTGAGTGGCTCAGTCGGTTGAGTGTCCGAATTCAGCTCAGGTCATGATCTCACATTTGTGGGTTTGAGCCCCATATTGGGCTCTGTGCTGACAGCTCAGAGCCTGGAGCCTGCTTCAGATTCTGTGTGTGTGTGTGTCTCTCTCTGCCCCTCCCTTGCTCATGTTATGTCTCTCTCAAAAGTTAAAATAAAATAAAATAAAATAAAATAAAATAAAATAAAATAAAATAAAATAAGAAAATTTAGTCTCCTCCAAATGGCCTCATTCCTTCCGGTGTTGTTCTCAGTCTCCTCCCTGGAAAAGGGGCAAGTGTGTGCAAACACACACACTCTCCCCACTCAGAATGATCTGATGACACTGAGGAGTCATGCCCACCTTACACATGACAATAGTTGAGGATCCAGTCAAGTATTCTGAATTCTGGGCTATTTTCTTGTTCTTATTTTTCACCACTTGCTTTAAAGGGCTATTTTTTTTTTAATTTGAGAGAGAGAGAGAGAGAGAGAGCACGAATGGGAGAGAGGGGCAGAGGGAGAGACAGAGGGAATCTTTAGCAGGCTCCACACTCAGCGGGGAGCCCAACACAGAGCTCTATCCCACAACCCTGGGATCAAGACCTGAACTGAAATCAAGAGTCAGATGCTCAATTGACTGAGCCATCTAGGTGCCCCAGGGCTATCTTAAATGTGATTACAATGTTTTCTTTGGCACTGATGGAACCTCCTTCTTTTCATTAACTAGGAGTATTCTCATGATTTCAGAAGAAATAGGTATACTTTTAAGGGACAGATACTTAGGCAAATAATTTCTCCCTCTATCTCTAGTGCCCTACACAGTGCCTACCACCCAATGAATGCTTGTGGAATGAAGTAATTTTCTATATGCAGTCAAAAAAGGATTACCTTAAACTTAAATTCCACACTTGATCAAGGAAGCATTCTCCTCCCATTCCTTTGAAAAGTACATGTTATCCTGTGGGGCAAAGGGTGGGTCTAAAATGATCTCCTCTTCAGAGGAACCCAGAAGTAGAAAGTAGAACTGTCTTCCATGGATTTTATTCCATGGAATAAAAAAGAATGAATATTAGCTTGTAAGTTACTTCTAGTAAATCAATCCTTTTTCTCCTCTTAAACTTATAATTATGAAGGGAAGTATAATAACATTTTACTGCAAAGAGATTTAGTAATTCTGGCAGTACTTCATTAATCACTTAATCAGTGTTCAAGCAGAACTGATGTCCTTGACATATATAATCAATCTTGATTCCTCCCACATTTGATTTTCATACTTTTTAAAACCTGACTATAGACGCTAAGGATTGGTGGCTTTTTTCACATTATGTGTTTGTTACAGACAGCCTATATATGCATATAATAATGATCAGAATATTGATACCCATATTGGGTCTCCTCAGAGTTTATTTGAAGGCAATTGTTTTCTCTTCAGTGAATTTATGGAGATTAATGGTGCCAAGACCAGATTCTATTATAGTTTAATGGGAAAATGGGATTGGGTCATTTTTTAGCTTAGTGTGGCATAGTATTCTTTTGGGGATGGCATATTTATTGTTATTGGTAAGCCAGAGCTACTTGTTTATGATACATTCTGAGGAACTTTTCCAAAGCTACATTCTAAAGGCAGCTGGGCATGAAAACATAATAACACCCCAAAAGTGAACAGCATGGGATTAGGTGTGTCTAATATCTTCTGCTTCAGGAAGGTATTTTTATGATCACTAGTGTAACTACAGAAGTTCCGATTACACCACTCCTTTTCTCTTAACACTTAATAATTTGAACATTTAAAAATATTTATTCATCCAAAATGTTAGTAATATATAATGTCCATGTTGACTTAAAGACCATCCATTTGCCTATCCATACACTGCTTGTCAACATTATGTGTTTTTCTCTTTCTTATAAGAGAACTGCAGTATAGACTTTACAGGTAGATACTAGTTTGGAAGATGAACAGATGGAGACTCTTAATTCATGATTGCACATATATTTGAACAAACAAGAAAAATATTTTGTTATCTTGATTTTGAAGAGTATTTTCCCTCCATAAAAGGTGATCTCAGGATCATTTAACACTAAAAAGTCTACACACACTGTGCTACAGAAGCTAGAGTAAAATGCATTTTTCTGCTAATGACAGAAGTCTTTGGGGGATGCTCATATTAGCACTCTTCAGGTGTTCAACCAGATCTGCAGTTGCATTTGCAGACCAAGAATCAGGAAGCCAGAGGGATAATAGTAACAATAATAATACTAACAACTTGCTGAAGTCTTCCCATGCCAAAGTGGTGTGTGATGTGCTTTGCATGGGTTATTTAATGGAATGCCCTTAACATCCCTATGAGATCAGTATCACACATGCTCCCAGTTCAAAAAGGAAAGGTGAGGCTTACTGAGATTAAAAAACTTGCCCAAAGTTCCAGACTGATCTGCCTGATTTGAGAGCCCTCAAACACTCGCCAGGTAGGCTGTCTACCCATCTTAGGTATATAAACTGAGGCCCAGAGAGCTGAGGTCTAGCCAGTAAGTAGGTGGATATATTTGAACAAGTAAATGAGATAGAAGCTAAACTCCAGAACAGTTATAGTAAAATGATTATCCTTTAGTAAAAAATTAATGAAACTCTGAGCTAGCTAGAAAGTAATTAGGAGATTACAACAGAAATTAAGGTTAACGTTCTACCCAGGCGTGAAAAGGTGAAAACAAGAGTTGGAGAGAAGGTTAATTATCAGAGTCTACATCACATTGGCAAGGGGCAGATTTGATCTTGAATGACTATTACTAATAACCATACAGACATGGTCTTCATTAGGAAAACAAATTTCCTGATCTAAATGAAATCTCCCTAAAACCATTCATTCTCTTCCCCCGCCCAAACACACACTCCCTTCTCTTTTGCTCTGATATATGATGATCAAAGCAATTTTCTGACAACTAATTCAACTCCTCAAATATATGGTTATAAGTAAGGTTATCAATTATTAAATGAGGTATAGCTTTCATTAATACATTGACATTCTTTTTTTTAACAATGTCTTAAGTGATTTTGGTTACTGTAAATCAATTCTCAGCCTAAGTAACTTAGGAAAAAACAAAAGAACTTTCCCCTTGTCCCCATGCACAAGGAAGCCCGTTCCATGCTGTTCCAAATCCCTAGAAGGCCTCTGCCTGTCACTTCTATACCCCTGCCATAGGACACGACTTGCCCTGAATCACAGTCATTTTAAAGGGAAGTTGAGGAGGTGGTTCCGGAAGATGGCGGCGTAGGAGGACGCGGGGCTCACAGCGCGTCCTGCCGATCACTTAGATTCCACCTACACCTGCCTAAAGAACCCAGAAAACCGCCAGAGGATTAGCAGAAGGGAGTCTCCGGAGTCAAGCGCAGACTAGAGGCCCACGGAAGAGGGTAGGAAGGGCGGCGAGGCGGTGCGCGCTCCACGGACTGGCGGGAGGGAGCAGGGGCGGAGGGGCGGCTCGCCGGCCAAGCAGAGCCCCCGAGTCTGGCTGGCAAAAGCGGAGGGGCCGGACGGACTGTGTTCCGACAGCAAGCGCGACTTAGCGTCTGGGAGGTCATAAGTTAACAGCTCTGCTCGGAAAGCGGGAAGGCTGGAGGACAAAGGGAGGGAGAGCTGCTGAGCCCCCGGACGGCAGAGCTCAGCTTGGCGGGGAACAAAGGCGCCAGCGCCATCTCCCCCGCCCATCCCCCAGCCAAAATCCCAAAGGGAACCAGTTCCTGCCAGGGAACTTGCTCGCTCCGCGCAAACACCCAACTCTGTGCTTCTGCGGAGCCAAACCTCCGGCAGCGGATCTGACTCCCTCCCGCTGCCACAGGGCCCCTCCTGAAGTGGATCACCTAAGGAGAAGCGAGCTAAGCCTGCCCCTCCAGCCCCCCGTGCACCTTGCCTACCCACCCCAGCTAATACGCCAGATCCCCAGCAACACAAGCCTGGCAGTGTGCAAGTAGCCCAGACGGGACACGCCACCCCACAGTGAATCCCGCCCCTAGGAGAGGGGAAGAGAAGGCACACACCAGTCTGACTGTGGCCCCAGCAGTGGGCTGGGGGCAGACATCGGGTCGGACTGCGGCCCCGCCCACTAACTCCAGTTATACACCACAGCACAGGGGAAGTGCACTGCAGGTCCTCACCACGCAAGGGACTCTCCAAAATGACCAAACGGAAGAATTCCCCTCAGAAGAATCTCCAGGAAATAACAACAGCTAATGAACTGATCAAAAAGGATTTAAATAATATAACAGAAAGTGAATTTAGAATAATAGTCATAAAATTAATCGCTGGGCTTGAAAACAGTATACAGGACAGCAGAGAATCTCTTGCCACAAAGATCGAGGGACTAAGGAACAGTCACGAGGAGTTGAAAAATGCTTTAAACGAATTGCAAAACAAAATGGAATCCACGATGGCTCGGCTTGAAGAGGCAGAGGAGAGAATAGGTGAACTAGAAGATAAAGTTATGGAGAAAGAGGAAGCTGAAAGAAAGAGAGATAAAAAAATCCAGGAGTATGAGGGGAAAATTAGAGAACTAAGTGATACACTAAAAAAAAATAATATACGCATAATTGGTATCCCAGAGGAGGAAGAGAGAGGGAAGGGTGCTGAAGGGGTACTTGAACAAATTATAGCTGAGAACTTCCCTGAACTGGGGAAGGAAAAAGGCATTGAAATCCAAGAGGCACAGAGAACTCCCTTCAGACGTAACTTGAATCGATCTTCTGCACGACATATCATAGTGAAACTGGCAAAATACAAGGATAAAGAGAAAATTCTGAAAGCAGCAAGGGATAAACGTGCCCTCACATATAAAGGGAGACCTATAAGACTCGTGACTGATCTCTCCTTTGAAACTTGGCAGGCCAGAAAGGCTTGGCACGATATCTACAGTGTGCTAAACAGAAAAAATATGCAGCCGAGAATCCTTTATCCAGCAAGTCTGTCATTTAGAATAGAAGGAGAGATAAAGGTCTTCCCAAACAAACAAAAACTGAAGGAATTTGTCACCACGAAACCAGCTCTACAAGAGATCCTAAGGGGGATCCTGTGAGACAAAGTACCAGAGACATCACTACAAGCATAAAACATACAGACATCACAATGACTCTAAACCCATATCTTTCTATAATAACACTGAATGTAAATGGATTAAATGCGCCAACTAAAAGACATAGGGTATCAGAATGGATAAAAAAACAAGACCCATCTATTTGCTGTCTACAAGAGACTCATTTTAGATCTGAGGACACCTTTAGATTGAGAGTGAGGGGATGGAGAACTATTTATCATGCTCCTGGAAGCCAAAAGAAAGCTGGAGTAGCCATACTTATATCAGACAAACTAGACTTTAAATTAAAGGCTGTAACAAGAGATGAAGAAGGGCATTATATAATAATCACAGGGTCTATCCACCAGGAAGAGCTAACTATTATAAATGTCTATGCGCCAAATACCCGAGCCCCCAGATAT
Organism: Panthera leo; assembly: GCF_018350215.1. Classification (NCBI taxonomy): domain Eukaryota; kingdom Metazoa; phylum Chordata; class Mammalia; order Carnivora; family Felidae; genus Panthera; species Panthera leo. The sequence continues at coordinate 148,719,524 of NC_056686.1, read as the reverse complement.
ATAAAACAATTACTCATAAACATAAGCAACCTTATTGATAAGAATGTGGTCATTGCAGGGGACTTTAACACCCCACTTACAGAAATGGATAGATCATCTAGACACACAGTCAATAAAGAAACAAGGGCCCTGAATGATACATTGGATCAGATGGACTTGACAGATATATTTAGAACTCTGCATCCCAAAGCAACAGAATATACTTTCTTCTCGAGTGCACATGGAACATTCTCCAAGATAGATCATATACTGGGTCACAAAACAGCCCTTCATAAGTTTACAAGAATTGAAATTATACCATGCATACTTTCAGACCACAATGCTATGAAGCTTGAAATCCACCACAGGAAAAAGTCTGGAAAACCTCCAAAAGCATGGAGGTTAAAGAACACCCTACTAACGAATGAGTGGGTCAACCAGGCAATTAGAGAAGAAATTAAAACATATATGGAAACAAACGAAAATGAAAATACAACAATCCAAACGCTTTGGGATGCAGCGAAGGCAGTCCTGAGAGGAAAATACATTGCAATCCAGGCCTATCTCAAGAAACAAGAAAAATCCCAAATACAAAATCTAACAGCACACCTAAAGGAAATAGAAGCAGAACAGCAAAGGCAGCCTAAACCCAGCAGAAGAAGAGAAATAATAAAGATCAGAGCAGAAATAAACAATATAGAATCTAAAAAAACTGTAGAGCAGATCAACGAAACCAAGAGTTGGTTTTTTGAAAAAATAAACAAAATTGACAAACCTCTAGCCAGGCTTCTCAAAAAGAAAAGGGAGATGACCCAAATAGATAAAATCATGAATGAAAATGGAATGATTACAACCAATCCCTCAGAGATACAAACAATTATCAGGGAATACTATGAAAAATTATATGCCAGCAAATTGGACAACCTGGAAGAAATGGACAAATTTCTAAACACCCACACTCTTCCAAAACTCAATCAGGAGGAAATAGAAAGCTTGAACAGACCCATAACCAGCGAAGAAATTGAATCGGTTATCAAAAATCTCCCAACAAATAAGAGTCCAGGACCAGATGGCTTCCCAGGGGAGTTCTACCAGACGTTTAAAGCAGAGATAATACCTATCCTTCTCAAGCTATTCCAAGAAATAGAAAGGGAAGGAAAACTTCCAGACTCATTCTATGAAGCCAGTATTACTTTGATTCCTAAACCAGACAGAGACCCAGTAAAAAAAGAGAACTACAGGCCAATATCCCTGATGAATATGGATGCAAAAATTCTTAATAAGATACTAGCAAATCGAATTCAACAGCATATAAAAAGAATTATTCACCATGATCAAGTGGGATTCATTCCTGGGATGCAGGGCTGGTTCAACATTCGCAAATCGATCAACGTGATACATCACATTAACAAAAAAAAAGAGAAGAACCATATGATCCTGTCAATCGATGCAGAAAAGGCCTTTGACAAAATCCAGCACCCTTTCTTAATAAAAACCCTTGAGAAAGTCGGGATAGAAGGAACATACTTAAAGATCATAAAGGCCATTTATGAAAAGCCCACAGCTAACATCATCCTCAACGGGGAAAAACTGAGAGCTTTTTCCCTGAGATCAGGAACACGACAGGGATGCCCACTGTCACCGCTGCTGTTTAATATAGTGCTGGAAGTTCTAGCATCAGCAATCAGACAACAAAAGGAAATCAAAGGCATCAAAATTGGCAAAAATGAAGTCAAGCTTTCGCTTTTTGCAGATGACATGATATTATACATGGAAAATCCGATAGACTCCACCAAAAGTCTGCTAGAACTGATACATGAATTCAGCAAAGTTGCAGGATACAAAATCAATGTGCAGAAATCAGTTGCATTCTTATACACTAACAATGAAGCAACAGAAAGACAAATGAAGAAACTGATCCCATTCACAATTGCACCAAGAAGCATAAAATACCTAGGAATAAATCTAACCAAAGATGTAAAAGATCTGTATGCTGAAAACTATAGAAAGCTTATGCAGGTAATTGAAGAAGATATAAAGAAATGGAAAGACATTCCCTGCTCATGGATTGGAAGAATAAATATTGTCAAAATGTCAATACTACCCAAAGCTATCTACACATTCAATGCAATCCCAATCAAAATTGCACCAGCATTCTTCTCGAAACTAGAACAAGCAATCCTAAAATTCATATGGAACCACAAAAGGCCCCGAATAGCCAAAGTAATTTTGAAGAAGAAGACCAAAGCAGGAGGCATCACAATCCCAGACTTTAGCCTCTACTACAAAGCTGTCATCATCAAGACAGCATGGTATTGGCATAAAAACAGACACATAGACCAATGGAATAGAATAGAAACCCCAGAACTAGACCCACAAACGTATGGCCAACTCATCTTTGACAAAGCAGGAAAGAACATCCAATGGAAAAAAGACAGTCTCTTTAACAAATGGTGCTGGGAGAACTGGACAGCAACATGCAGAAGGTTGAAACTAGACCACTTTCTCACACCATTCACAAAAATAAACTCAAAATGGATAAAGGACCTGAATGTGAGACAGGAAACCATCAAAACCTTAGAGGAGAAAGCAGGAAAAGACCTCTCTGACCTCAGCCGTAGCAATCTCTTACTCGGCACATCCCCAAAGGCAAGGGAATTAAAAGCAAAAGTGAATTACTGGGACCTTATGAAGATAAAAAGCTTCTGCACAGCAAAGGAAACAACCAACAAAACTAAAAGGCAACCAACGGAATGGGAAAAGATATTTGCAAATGACACATCGGACAAAGGGCTAGTATCCAAAATCTATAAAGAGCTCATCAAACTCCACACCCGAAAAACAAATAACCCAGTGAAGAAATGGGCAGAAAACATGAATAGACACTTCTCTAAAGAAGACATCTGGATGGCCAACAGGCACATGAAAAGATGTTCAACGTCGCTCCTTATCAGGGAAATACAAATCAAAACCACACTCAGATACCACCTCATGCCAGTCAGAGTGGCCAAAATGAACAAATCAGGAGACTATAGATGCTGGAGAGGATGTGGAGAAACAGGAACCCTCTTGCACTGTTGGTGGGAATGCAAATTGGTGCAGCCGCTCTGGAAAGCAGTGTGGAGGTTCCTCAGAAAATTAAAAATAGACCTACCCTATGACCCAGCAATAGCACTGCTAGGAATTTATCCAAGGGATACAGGAGTACTGATGCATAGGGGCACCTGTACCCCAATGTTTATAGCGGCACTCTCAACAATAGCCAAATTATGGAAAGAGCCTAAATGTCCATCAACTGATGAATGGATAAAGAAATTGTGGTTTATATACACAATGGAATACTACGTGGCAATGAGAAAAAATGAAATATGGCCTTTTGTAGCAACATGGATGGAACTGGAGAGTGTGATGCTAAGTGAAATAAGCCATACAGAGAAAGACAGATACCATATGGTTTCACTCTTATGTGGATCCTGAGAAACATAACAGAAACCCATGGGGGAGGGGAAGGAAAAAAAAAAAAAAAAAAAAAAAAGAGGTTAGAGTGGGAGAGAGCCAAAGCATTAGAGACTGTTAAAAACTGAGAACAAACTGAGGGTTGATGGGGGGTGGGAGGGAGGGCAGGGTGGGTGATGGGTATTGAGGAGGGCACCTTTTGGGATGAGCACTGGGTGTTGTATGGAAACCAATTTGACAGTAAATTTCATATATTAAAAAAGAAAAAAAAAAAAATAAAGGGAAGTTGATAATGTCCCTTCAGATTTTTAAAGAATGGACAGGAGGTAAACTACAAGAAGACAGAATAAAAGAACTCTTGGGCCTGACCAGACATTCTGAGCTGGGTAACTCAGGAAGCCTAGGCCTACCTGCCTACACAGGCAGACCTGTACAGCTGCTAGCACATCTAATCAACGCCAAGCATTTACTCAACTTCTAAAACATGTTCAGTACACTCTGTGCTTAGACTGAAGAAAGTAGATGTGATTTCTACCTTCAGAAAACCTATGAGAGAACAAGTTCATAATTGTATAACCGGTATCTTCCAGGCCAGTGATGAGGTATAGTCAGATGGCAGGCAGGTAGCTAATACCAATTCCCTGGCTGGGCCCTTCCAGTTTTTCCACAGAAAATTCACCCAAATATCTTCAGGGCGTTAGAGGTTCAGAGGTGCATCACAAAAGCCTACTCTCTCCATATCTCCCTGTGGCCTGTGTGGTTTTGCCACTGCCATGGTGCTCTAGTACCTCCCATGTGAAAATACACATGATGCGGGGCCCGAGCGGGGGTCTTGGGCATCCACTTGCTGCTGGTACCACTTAACAAGGCTTCTCTAGTGAATAGGCCATCCCCACAGCAAATGTCCCCACTTTTTTACTCCACCTGGACTCAGCACAGAGAGCAAATTGGAGAAGCTTTTCTTCCCCACCAGCTTTACACCTTGTATCAAGACATAAAGCAACACTTTGCTTCTATCCTTTCGGTTTTCTGTAGGAATTTGATGGTAGAAGTTTTCATTTCAGTGGCCCTTGATTTGGCTGCCGTGTTACTAATATTCAGGCGCTTGTCTAAAGAAAACCAAAAGATCCCCATACCTCTGGGCATGCAATGTCCCTCCCATTTAGCCCTGAGTATTATTACCAATCCTTGCTCTCTCTCCAGTTGTGGTGAGCTCCTTCACCATAGTACCTCTCCCCTGTGGATTGATAGGCAGCCTTTGCTACTGGCCATGGAGGTCTTAGATCACTTTCTCATTAGTTCCAACAAGTCCATTTATATTTCCTAAGAAACGCTTCTGTTTTGTGCAAATAAAGCCCTTCTGGTGGACCCATCCATCACCTCAGATCTGTTCAAAATGGCTGTAAATTGTCACATACAACATCTTAGACATGCACACCAGGATCCTCATGACACTAGTTAATGATAAATGAAAGTTCCATGCCACGTTTCCTATTTTGTTGTTTCAGATAAAGGAATATTCGTTATCCAGAGTGAGAGCCTCAAGAAATGCATTCAAGCAGGCAAATCTTCACTGACCCTGGAGAACTGCAAACCAGCAAACAAGCACATGCTGTGGAAGTGGGTTTCAAACCACCGCCTTTTTAACATAGGAGGCAGTGGTTGCCTGGGTCTGAATTTATCGAATCCAGAGCAGCTACTAAGCATATATGAGTGTGATTCCACTCACGTTTCCTTGAGATGGCGCTGTAACAGGAACATGATCACCGGCCCTCTCCAGTACACGGTCCAGGTGAATCACAACAACGTGCTTGTGGCCTCATGGAAATATCTTCATAAGTGGATTTCCTACATGTCAGGTGGTGGAAGCATTTGTGAATATCTGCACAAAGGTAAAAAATAATTTAAATGAAAGTACTTATGAAATCATGTATTTAGAAAACTTATGCCTAAGTAAAGATGTGTAAATTATATGACAGCACCCAGAGCCTCAAGGGACTTCTGCTAAATACATTTTAGTTGCTACTTGCTTATCATAAAAGGATTATTGGAATCTTAGAATGAACTTGCTAAATTCAGCTAATGAAGCAAACTCAGAATTTAAAGGTTTTAGAGGAGAAAACACTTAAGTAACTCAATGGAAAGGGGACGAAAGAACAGAAGTATAGGAGACAAAGAGAAAATAAAGGTGGAAGATAAAGTCTGTGAAGTAAAGACTTGTCAGGATGAATAGAAGAACCTCTCCTGCCACGGTTTCTATTATTGTAGAAACTCAGCCCCAGGTATGAGCATGTCTACGGAGCACCTCAATGCCTCCTCATGCCTGCCTGGCATCCATGTGATGGTCACGTACAAGGCATTGAAAGATAAACCACACATGACTGTCAGGAACAATTGGCGAGTGTCAAGCGGTGGGAAGAATGGTTTCAGGAGTGGGGGCTTTCATCCTCCGTAGTTCTATAATACTTGACATGTTAAGCAGGAAAAAAAAAACATAAAATGGCATAAATTCTGAAACTGCAAACCTGTCTCTTAGATTCTGTTCTGTAGCTTTCCTCATTCATTCATCCATCCATCACATATTTATTGAGCAGTGACGGTTTCTCTGGTGTAGGGCTGGGCATTTAATTTATAAAAGCCAACAAGACAGATGTGGCTCCTGACCTCATGGTGCTCTGTAGAATTATGCCTTAACAAGAGCATAGTCCTGTTGAGTCATGCGTAAGGCCAAGGATGCCCCAACTCTAGGAAGGAGAGCAAGGAACTCCTACGATCCAAAGCAGGACTTTCTCCTATACCTACGAGAAAAGAATAAAGAGAGACAGAGCCAAGAGCAGGCCACTGGCAGGACTCACTACGATAAGCAAGGGCTGCAGGCCAGCACTCTGAATAGTCTACAGTCCTAAGGAAGAACTTAATATTTTGCTTTGTGTTAATTTTTTAGGCAGATACTCATATTCCTATGCACTCAAGTGAAGACTGAGCAGAATTCAGAGGACTGGAACAAGGGGATGTGTCCTGAAACACCTGTAATTCCTCAACAGCCCAAACTTCTAGGGCCAATGATGTGGGGTGCTCTTGGTCTAGCCCCTTGCCAATTGTGGGGAAGGAGTGGGAATCTCCACAGCTGGCCCTTCCACTCCAGGACCTGTTAACTTAATCGAAGGCAGTCCTTATCCCCCTCACCATTGAAAGCCCCTGCTGAGTCATGCTTAAGGCCAAGGATGCCCGATTATTGTAATACTCTGAGAAGGCAGCCAACAGGCCACCTCTTCACACTCCTCTCTCCTTGACTATGATAGAGGTCTCCTAGCTAGTCATCCCATTTTCCCCTCTTGCCATGTAGGTTCTGTTTGCTACCCTGCACCCTGAGTTAGTCTTTAAAAATGGAAATCTGATCATGTCATTTTCCCATTCAAAACTCACTTAGTGACTTCCCACTACCCTCAGGGTAAAGGCCAAAATCCATAATGTGGCAGAGCTGGCCATTTGTGAGCTGACGCTCCAGTACTTCCCCAGTTGCACTTCCTCTTGCACCTGCTTGCTCTTTCCATTCGCCCCACACATGTTCTCATTACAGGCCCTTTGTATCTGCTGTTCCTCCCACCAGAACAACTCTTCTGCAAAGACCTGCACCCTCACCTCCCCCAGTTCTTACTCAGAGAGGTCTTCACTCACAACCCTATCCAAAATAGGGCCCCTCCACCCTTCAAACACACACACAGTCATTCTGTCTTCCTACCCTGCTTTGTTTTTCTTCATGACACTTACTGCTACCTGGAATTATGTGTTTACTTGTGTATTTGCTTTCTCTTTGTCTCTCCCCAGTAGAACAGAAGCTTCATATGAAAGGGAACATCTGCAGGTTTGCTCATTAGTACATCCCCAGCGCTGGGCACATTAAATGCTCAATAAATATCTATTGAATGAAAAAAAGTAATAGGTGCCTATAAAACTCCTGAGGTTCAGATGCTGATCTCTGATGTATTTGGGGAGTGGAAGGTATTGTAAAGTAAAACTCAGGGCGGCTCAGTGGATTGAGCATCTGACTATTGATTTTGGGTCAGGTCATGATCTCATTATTGTGGGATTGAGCCCCAGGTCGGGCTCTGCGCTGAGTGTTGAGCCTGCTTGGGATTCTCTCCCTGCCCCTCTCTAGCTCATGTGCTCTCTCGCTGGCTCTCTCTCAAAATAAACATTTTTCTTAAGAAGTAAATCTCCATTTAATTTTCCTTCTCATCCATTAACAAATATGTGTGCTACTGTTGCAGGGGCACCACAGTAAATAAACAAGTAGATAATTATGTAAACAAGCCACTTATCAGCATGCTCTCTGAACCCTTGTACTTTTACATACACTAGACAGTAGGTCCTGAGTGTTCTCAGTGATATAGCAAGGGCCTCACCCATTGTAGGTTTTCAGTCAATAAAAAAGTGTATTCACCATATGACAGTTTCCAAAGATAAAGCTGACGTAATACTTATTTGACTTTGTCTTTATCTTTCTCCTAGATTTGTATACAATCAAAGGGAATGCCCATGGAACACCGTGCATGTTTCCCTTCCAGTATAACCATCAGTGGCATCATGAATGCACCCGGGAAGGGCGGGAAGACAACTTACTGTGGTGTGCCACGACAAGCCGATATGAAAGAGATGAGAAGTGGGGATTTTGCCCAGATCCCAGTAAGAACAAAATCTAGGCTTCTCCATATGTCATGAATGAATCAAGCATGATTAGAAAGTTATCTGTATCTAAAGACAGGCACCAGGATTGAAATATTGAAGTTTGAATAAGCACTCTGATTCCATTTATCCAGATTTTGATTTTGTGTTTGTTTTGCCTTGAAAAGACAATTCTGATGTATACTCTTTTTTTCCCTCCTGTGTTCAAAAGATGTTAATTAGCCTTTCTTCACTAAGCTCAGTGCATAAGGATGCTTTAACCAGAATGAAATTATAACACTCCGTATGCTCATTAATCCCAGCTTCCGGGCAGAATACGTCAAAACAAACCTAAATGCACATAAAACTCATTCTTTATATCTACTTTCAGTCCACCCCCCTCTTATAAGCTGCCTTAAATTTCTCCATGTCCAGACTGCTTGTCTTGCCCATTGTCAAATCCAGGCATCAGCTAGCTCCTTGATGACCTTTCTAAAATCGCTGTTACCCTCATTATTTCTCAACAATGAGTTCTCATCTTGATTCCCTTTCCTTATTACTCACTTTCTAGCTAGAACTTCAAAATCTGACAGCTGCAATGTTCCAACTTTTTTTCATTTAGTACTTATTTTATTTTTATTTAGCTAAAAGTTTTCCAATAGCTCCTAAATACTGAAGAATATTTATATATACCTTTTACTTTCTATATTCAATGTCCTTCACCTTGGTTCCTGCAAGTCAGAGAGTATTGCTCCTACTATCTCATCTTCTTGCCCCTCTCCTTCATATATATAACAAAATGCAACAAATAAATTTGAAGCAAAAGCAAATTGAAGAGATGAATTCCAAAGAATGTGATTTATAAGTTATCTGTAGAATTGTTTTGTAATCTAAGAACCAGTATGGTTTAGTGAATAAAAGAGAATATAGGCTTTGAAGTCAGACAGACCAAGACTGGGGTCCTTTTCCTTTTCCTTTTCAACAATGAGATCTTGAGTCTCAGTTTCTTCACCATAAAGTGGAGATCATAACAGTACCTTTTAGAGTTATTGAGATCCAATTAGATGATGCATCTAAGGCAATTATACTATCTGGCACATGGTAAGCACTCACCATGATTAGCCATCACCATCAACATGTATCATCATCAAAGATAACTTATCTTTTCAGTATGCACTTCTGAATCAATGACCCCTTCTCTTTATTGTCTGTCAACAGCACTAAGCCAGGCATAGCAGTGAATACCAAGAGTGTTAGGACTTAGGACCCTGCCTTCAAAGAACTTGGCGTCTAGATGTAATACAGTACAGATTTGCTCTATGCTGGAAAATGCAAGACTATATTTGATATGATATTCTAGAATCACCTATGGCATAGGTACAAATGCATATCCTGGCCCCTCTCTCAGAGATGCAGTGAGTCCAGTGTCTGGGATCCAAGGATCTGCATTTTTTTAATTTAACCTCAAGCTAGTTAACATACCATGTAGTCTTGGCTTCAGGAGTAGAACCCAGTGATTCATCTCCTACATGTGGCACTCAGTGCTCATCCCAACAACTGCCCTCCTTAATGCCCATCACGCATTTAGCCCATCCCCCTGTCCACCTCCCCTCCAGCAACCCTCAGTTTGTTCTTTGTATTTAAGAGTCTCTTATGGTTTGCTTCCTTCTCTGTTTTTATCATATTTTTCATTCCCTTCCCCTATGTTCATCTGTTGTGTGTTTTAAATTCCACATATGAGTGAAACCATATGACATCTGTCTTTCTCTGACTGACTTATTTCACTTAGCATAATACTCTCTAGTTCCATCCACACTGTTGCAAATGGCAAGATTTCATTCTTTTTCATCACCGAGTAGTATTGTATTGTATATAAATACCATATCTTCTTTATCCATTCATTAGTCAATGGACATTTGGGCTCTTTCCATAATTTGGCTATTGTTGATACTGCTGCTATAAACATCGGGGTGCATGTGCCCCTTCGAATCAGCATTTTTGTATCCTTTAGATAAATTCCTAGTAGTGCAATTGCTGGATCCTAGGGTAGTTCTATTTTTAATCTTTTGAGGAATCTCCATACTGTTTTCCAGAGTGGCTGCACCAGTTTGCATTCTCACCAACAGTGCAAAAGGGTTCCCCTTTCTCCACATCTTCGCCAAGATTTGTTGTTTCCTGAATAGTCCATTTTAGCCATTCTGACAGGTGTGAGGTGGTATCCCATTGTGATTTTGATTTGTATTTCCCTGATGATGAGTGATGTTGAGCATCTTTTCATGTGTCTGTTAGTCATCTGGATATTTTCTTTGGAAAAGTGTCTATTCATGTCTTCTGCTAGTTTCTTCACTGGGTTGTTTGTTTTTTGGGTGTTGAGTTTGGTAAGTTCTTTATAAATTTTAAATACTAACCCTTTATCCAGTATGTCATTTGCAAATATCATCTTCCATTCCATTGGTTGCCTTTTAGCTTTGTTGATTATTTCCTTTGCTGTGCAGAAGCTTTTTATCTTGATGAGGTCCCAATAGTTCACTTTCGCTTTTATTTTCCTTGCCTCCAGAGACATATCAAGAAGTAAGCATCTGCATTTTTGACAAGTACCCAAAATGATCCTGTTGCAGATAATTCTTCATCAGACAATTCATAGCATGCAGATAATCCTGTGCCACATAGATCCATATACATAGGTGATATTAAGACATTTAACCACTAATATGTTATGTGCTATTGACCAATCCAAGTAGAGACTTTAGCATGGAGGTTAGGAATCCCAAAGGCCCAGTGCTGGTATTAACCCCTCAGCTGCTGGAATGTGAGGAGGTGGGATGAAGGAAAAGATGCAGGAGAGACTGGCACAGCAAGGGGCCCTCAGGGAGCTCAGGATGGCAGCTATTCACCAACCAGCATGAAAGTGTTTCATTGTTTAATAACTGCTTAGTCATTAACCTTCTCTATCTGAATCTGAATATCTGTATGTAGGTGGATGTATTTATAATCCCTATGCTCCTTAGATTCTTGAGTCAGATGTCCTATCATTTGCATTGTCTTCTCTTTCCATTTCTATCTCTCATAGATGTCCTTATTAAAAGTACCTGAACCAACACCAACAGCATTAACATGTATTTCACTGTATTCTTGAGGTTCTGTGAAAAGTCCTTTACCATCCTCTGTCTCTTATGCAATTATTATTTCCCAGATGGAAGCCTGGGTGTAGTGGTGCTTGGGGCTTTTCACCCCCTGTGCCACCCCAGTCTTCTGATAGCGCAGAAGCTGCTTCTGCTTCTGCTTGACAGCCTGCTAGATTCCAGCTCTCCTGACCTTTACCACAACCAGTAGTGCATGTATATTTGTAAAGTGCTAAATTACAGTTTCAGTTTTCTTTCTTTCTTGTTACTTTTAGTTCCTGGTGACCAACATAACTCAAAATGATGTGTCAGAGGGTGAAATCTGAGCAAGCTGATGGCTCTTTCCACAGGAGCAACAAGTGGATAGAATAGGGAGGAGTGAGTGGAATAAAGATTTGTGCTTCTGTATATCATCTTTCTTAATGGAAGTTTTTAGTATCTCAACGTAAAATGATGCTTCCTTTTTTTAAAAAAAAAAGTTGATTTTAAGTGAGCAAATTTTAAATTTAATATTACTACATATACAAACACACTGGCAGTGAAAGATGCAATAAAATACCTATCACTATAAATTTTCAGGAACAAGGAGATATATAGAAATCTCTCTGGGTTTGTTTAGAGGCAATTCTTTGCCATCCTAAGTACCTCTTTTTTTTTTAAATTTTTTTTTTTTAACGTTTTATTTATTTTTGAGACAGGGAGAGACAGAGCATGAACAGGGGAGGGTCAGAGAGAGGGAGACACAGAATCTGAAATAGGCTCCAGGCTCTGAGCTGTCAGCACAGAGCCCGATGCGGGGCTCGAACTTACGGACCACGAGATCATGACCTGAGCTGAAGTCGGCCGCCCAACCAACTGAGCCACCCAGGCGCCCCCCTAAGTACCTCTTAATTGTGTGTTTTATACAGCTGGACAGTCATGTTTAGTTAGTTTGAGATATTTTTAAGATACTAACCTCTGAAATAGCCTGAGGATTGCCCTTGAACCTTATTCAGCTGATACAGTTTTTTTACCACTAACTTCAATGGTATAACAGAGCAGATTGGTACTAACACGGATGTATGACTCCAAACCTCACCTAAGCCTTCAACACTGGTTGCAATGCTATAGTCTTTTGTCATGCTGCTCACTTGCTCACCACAGTGACACTACCAACCTCTCTATCCTCCTCTAACTTCTTACCCTACCCCCGATTCTCCTTCCTGATTCTCCTGAAATGACCTCAATTCCTACTCATAATGAAAACAGGATCTATCAGAGGGGAAGTTTTGACAATTTCCTGTTCCCTAACCTTTAAACCTACTTGGGTCTGCACCCATCTTTTTTCCTCCATCCTGTACAATGGTGTTCCTCCTTCTACCCTAAGGCAAATTCTCCCCCACCCTTGGACTCCAGAGCCCCACATTCATCCTTCTCCAACCTGTATCTAAGTGTTTCTCAATGTGTGATCCCCATTCTGGCAGGATCACCATTCCCTGCAGGCTTGCTAGAAATGCAAATTATCAGCCATAGCCGCAAACAACTATATCAGAAATTCTAGAAGTGCAGCTCTGCAATCTGTTTTAACAAGTCTTCTAAGTAATTTCAGTGCACACCACTCTACTGGATCCTTCTCCATTAGCAGTCAAACATGCTCATGTCTTAAAATAACATCTTAAAAATAGTAGGACACCCTCATCCCCACTTATGCCTCCTGAAAACACCCATGTCTTTCACCACTCCCCAACAGACAGTTCAAAAGAATTGTCTATACCTCTTCACCTTGCTTTCATTTTCTCTGTCTCTCCTTTACTTCTATGACAATGCATGCCTGATCTCCACTTCCACAAATCATTCATTCATTCAGTCCCACAAATTTGTATTGAACACCTACTATGTGCCAAGCTCACTGCTGAGATTACAGCCATGAACATGAAAGATGAAAGTCATAGTGCCTGCCCTAATGAAGTTCACATTCGAGAATGATACCCAAATTAATATATAATTACAATTTTTGATAAGTACTACTTTAACAAAATGTTGTTATCAGTAAGAAATCTAATTTAAATTTGTGAGTCAAGGAAGGCGTTCCTGAGTATGTTGTATTTAAACTCTAGTCCAAGAGATGAGTAAGCGTTATCAAGATAGAAAGTGAGGGGATGAGATATCCATTCACAGGTGCATGGTGCAGCAGTGTACCAAAGAGGCAAGCTGAAAAGAAGCCTATAGGCCTGGTCAGCACTGGGTGTACCGGCAATAAGGGAATATATTGTTTGAATAGAACTGAAAAGAAATAATAAAACCAACTACAGGTTAATCTACTTTTGACTCACCGTGCACATGCACTGACAATTCTAAACAACGTCCGTGATAAAATACTGTTACCTGTCGAGGGTGACTGCTTCCCCACCATCACTCCCAGCATGCCACTAGCCATGTGTCTGAAGGCTTTGAGGAGGGAAAGAGGTGACTGCTACTATCTAGGAAAGGCAACGTGGCAAGAGCACAGTGAGTAAGGGAGAAAGGAACAAGACATTCTGGAGAGGTTGGCAGAGGTCAACTCATGCAGAGGCAAGATAATTCAAGGTGTCCTAGGGGTAAAGAGTTACCTAATTCTAACTATAAATGGAAGCTATAAAAGGATCTTAAGCAGTGATGTGATAATGATTTACAAAATTTTAAGGGTCATTCTGACTTCTTTATGGCAAATAGCTTAGAAGGGAGTAAGAGAGAAATCCTGGAGATCAGTTATAAGGTCACATCAGTAGTTGACCCAGGGATAGTGGTGACTTGGGTTAGGTAGCAGAAAGGGGATTGGAGAATAGATGTATTGAAGATCTAATTTGGAGATAGACTGAATAGGATGTGATTGTCAGGAACACAGCTGAGCTGGAGAGAAGGAGCTGAGCTGTCGGGTGCCTGAGTGGTTGATTCAAGCAACAAGCCAAAAATGAAAGAGTTAAAGCCTTTCATCACTTACTGTCAGATGTAAGCAAGAGCCTAAAGTGGGAGGAAGCACCAACTCCTCTTGTTCCATTTTTCCTTATGAAATGGCACACTGGTTGAGGGTCAAAAGGATCAGAGGGCTCTGAACAAAAGCTTCCTCAGTTTTGTGGACTCTGGGATCAAGGGTAAGGGGGGGGAGAAAAGCTAGTAGTGGAAAAGGACTGAGTGAGAGTCAGAGTGAGTAAAAGTGTCTTCAGAAAGTTCCCCCTCCTCCACCCCAACCTCAGCAGAGGTACATGAAGAGGATATCATCCCAAGGCCACAGATAAAGAGGCCTAGAAATGAAGGTTCCAGGGCTAGGAATGCAAACAAGTGAAGAGCATGATGGGCCAGGGGACCTGAGTCTTTGACTAAAACTCCCTTCAGAGACTTCAGTGCACTGGCTATGAGCCAAGTCTGATGTGGGAGTGCATCCTTCCCCCATGAAGTCTGCCAGGTAAAACCTTTGTAATTGCCTATGGTCAGGCCTGAAAAATCATATATAGATTTTTAACCAGGAGGTGGGACTCCTCACTGGTAAGGAGAGACTTAAAGGAGATAAGGGAGAAAATGAGATGTTAATTAAGACCCCAGGTTTCTGATATGCATAGCTAAGTTAATGGAGATACAGATTTGGAAGAGACAATCAAGCATTCAGACTGGAACTTGTTACATATCAGTCAATCATGTGAGATGTGGACTAGGCAGTTAGACGTAAAGGCCTCTAAATATCTGAGAGTTGTAGTAATGGATTAGATAGTCTAGAGTATGTGTAGAATAGAAAGAAAGGGGTTCAGGCCCAAGTCTTAAGACCTAAACACTCAGTTTGACCAGAGAAGAATGAACCAGCAAAGGAGACTGAGACTAGGCGGCCAAAGAGGTAGAAGTGTAACCAAGCATGTAAAGTCAAGAAAAGAGAGTATATCTGCCAAGAGAGAAAGCTCAACTTGCCAAATGTGGCTGACGGGCTTGATTTGACAAGATCTGAAACTTAAGTGTTTGCTGGACTTGGCAACATGGAGGTCATTGATGGGCTTAACAAGATGTGCTCTAGTTGCCAGACTGAGTGGGTTAGAGAGTAAATGGAAAAACAGAAGAGGAGAGAACACTTCCTAATTCATTCTGTGAGGCCAGTATTACCTTGATATTGAAACCAAACAAAGGCATTATAATGAAAGAAAACTACAGACCAATATTTCTCATAATGTAGATGCATAAATCCTCAACAAAATACTGGCAAACAGAACTCAACAACATACAAAAAGAATTGTATACCATGATTTATCCCAAGAATGCAAAAGTGGTTTAAAATCTGAAAACCATTAATATAATACCCATATCAATAGGAAAAAGGGCAAAAGCCACATGATTATTTCAATGAATGCAGAAAAAAAATATTTGACAAAATTTAACATCCCTTCATGGAATTAAAAAAAAAAACAACACACACTAAAAACCAAGAACAGAAGGGAATTTCCTCACCCTAATAGGAGCATCTATGAAAAACCCACAAACATAATTAATGGTGAAATACTGGATGCTTTCCTCATATGATCAGGAGTCAGATGAGAATGTCCACTGTCACCACCTCTATTCAACATTGTACTGGAGGTTCTAATCAGGTCAAGTAGGCAAGAAAATGAAATAAAAGGCATCCAGATTGGAAAGAGGAATTAAAACTATCTCTATTTGCAGATGACATGATCTTGTACATATAAAATTCTAACGAATCCATTAAAAAAAACAATTACAAGTAATAAACACATTCATAGGATACAAGATCAATATACAAAAATCAATTGTATTTCAGTACAGTATCATTGAACAACCCAGAAATTAAGAAATCAATTCCATTTATAATAGCATCCAAAATAATACATAAAATACTTTGGGAAACATTTAACAAAAGAAGTGAAAAACTTATACTCTTAAAACTACAAAATATAGTTGAAAGAAGTTCAAGAAGACCTAAAATGAAAACATATTCCATGCTCATGGGACCAAAAGACTTAATATTGCTAAGGCACTATTACCTCAATCTCTTTAAAATTCTGGCTGACTTCTTCGTAAAAAGTGAAAAATTTATCCTAAAATTCATATGGAAATTCAAAGAATCCAAGAGAGCCAAAATGAAATGAAAAAGAGAACAAAGTTGGAGGACTTATACTTCCCAATTTCAAAACTTATGCAGAGGTATAGTAATCAAGACAATGTAGTACTGTCAAAATTGACTAGGAGTAAAAACAAACAAAAAAAAATTG
This sequence comes from Panthera leo, assembly GCF_018350215.1. Taxonomy (NCBI): domain Eukaryota; kingdom Metazoa; phylum Chordata; class Mammalia; order Carnivora; family Felidae; genus Panthera; species Panthera leo. The sequence goes on along the minus strand of NC_056686.1, from coordinate 148,703,077 downwards.
ACTAGGAGTGCCTGACTGGATCACTTGGAAGAACATGCGACTCTTGATCTTGGGGTTGTAAGTCTGGGTCCCACGCTGGATGTAAAGATTACTAAAACATAAATAAATAAACTTTAAAAAACTGGAATAAAATTGCAAGTCCACATTTATGGTTCATTGACTTTGGATAAGGATGCCAAGATAATTTAATGGGGAAAGAATAGTCTTTCAGCAAATACTAAGGGAAACTGGATATTCACAATCAAAAGAATGAAATGGAACTCCTATCTCTCTCTCACCTTATAAAAAAATTAACCCCAAATAGATCAAAGACTTAAATGGAAAAGATAAAACTGAAACTCTTAGAAAAATATATAGGGACATAGCTTCATGCTCTTGAATATGGCAATGCGTTCTTAGATATGACATCAGAATTCAAGTAACAAAAAAATAGATAAATTGGAGTTCATCAATATTAAAAAAAATTGTGCTTCAAAGGACAGTATCAAGAACATGAGAAGACAACCCATGGAATGGAAGAAAATATTTGCAAATCATATATCTGATAAGGGACTTTATATCTAGAATATATAAAGAATTCTAATTAATTCAATAATCAAAAGACAAGCCAATTCAAAAATGGGTAAAGTATCTGAATATACTTTTCTCCAGAAAAGATTTACAAATGGCTAATAAGCACATGAAAAGATGCTCATCTTTAGCCATCAGGGAAATTCAAACAGTAGCCACGATGAGATGCCACTTTACAACCAGCAGGATGGCTACAATCAGAAAGACAGATAACAAGTGCTGATGAAGATACAGAGAAACTGAAGCTCTCATCTGCCACTGGTAGAATTGTAAAAGGGTACAGCTGCTTTGGAAAACAGTCTGTCAGTTCTTCAAAAGGTTAAACATCGAGTTACATGATCCTGCAATTCCACTCCTAGGTATGTATCTAGGAGAAATGAAAACATGTACCCATACAATAATCTATAAACAGATGCTCATAGCAGCATTATTCATAAAAGCCCAAAAATGGAAACAACCCAAATGTCTATCAACTGATCAAGGCATAAATAACATGTAATATAGCCATACAGTGGGATATTTTTGGGCAATAAAAAGAAGTAAAGTGCTGGTACATGCTACAACATAGACAACTCCTAGGAACAGTATGCTAACTGAAAGAAGCCAGTCACAAAAGACCACATATTATACAATTCCATTTATATGAACTGTCCAGAATAAGCGACAGTCTATAAAGACAGAGACAAGATTAGTCTGATCAGCCTTGGACTGAAGGTGGGGATAGGGATTGAGGGGGAAATGGAGAGTGACTACTAATGGGTCCTGAGTGATGAAAATGTTCTAAATCTAATTGTGGTGATGGTTGCACAATTCTTTGAATATACTAGAAATCATTGAATTATATACTTTAAGTGAGTTATATGTCATGTCAAGTATATGTCAATAAAACTTATTTTTTTGAATGAGTAAATGGGAGATGAGTAATTGAAGATAGTATGTGTATAAAAGGATTTGACTAATGGGGGTAGAGAAAAGGCAATGACTGGGATGGGGAGGTCAAGGGAGGAAGTATTTTTGTTTCTTATTGTTTGAGGATGAGAGACACTAGACCATCTTTGAATACATGTGGAAATGATCTAACAGAGAGAGGTTGAAGATACAGCAAAGTGAAAGCAATTGACTGTGTATATATGATCTCTCAGAAGACAGAGGAAGTAGGATCTAGAACATAGATGGACAGACTGGCCTTGCATAGATGTAAGGACAATTTCTGAAGAGGGAGAGGGTGGTACAGGTCCAAGAAGTTTGATTGATTAGGTCATAGGAGAAGATGAGGAAAAACTGGTCCAGTGGCTGTAGACTTTCTCTCTGAAGAAGGGGAAGAAGTAACAAAAAGTTTGGACAACAGAAAAAGTGTGAAATGAGTATTTTGGCTGCTGGAGAGCAAGCTTACTAGAGAAAACTAGCAGTGCTTCCAGGAAGTATTGAGGGTGGTTGATAATCAAATGATCAGAATGACTTTTCTGTGCTCCCCTGTTGGGTGCAGGCATAGAGAAGGCAAATGATTGGGCTCCTCTGTTGAAACAGTGCTCCATGCTCACTTATGGACTCAGTCCTCAACTTAAAGATTTAGCAACATGTAACAAAATTCACACCATCTCTTTTCTTGGGCTTCCAGGACCCACATCTACTAGCTCTCTTCTTTCTTTTGTGGCCACCATTTCTCAGCTTCCTTTGATAGTATATTCTCCTCTACCCAATTCCCTTTAAATGCAGATGGATATGCTTGGGAAATAGCATGAAAAAGATGGAACATGGTACCTACTTTCCTGATACTTACATTTTATCAGGAAAAACAGAGAACTAATGAGAAAAATTAAATACATCATTTAATTTCAGTTGTGATCAGGGCTACCAAGAAGCCCTGTAAGGCATTGGGAATGTACAGCAGGAGGTCCTGACTTGGTCTGATATTCTTTTTACATGAGATTTACCAACACTTTGCAGAGAGCAGATACCCACCAACTATATGATGAGTAAATGAAAGACTAGGGGCGCCTGGGTGGCTCAGTTGGTTGAATGTCCGACTTCAGCTCAGGTCATGATCTCACAGTTTGTGAGCTTGAGCCCTGTGTTGAGCTCTGTGCTGACAGCTCAGAGCCTGGAGCCTGCTTCGGATTCTGTGTCTCCCTCTCTCTCTCTCTCTGTGCTCCTCCCCCGCTTGCACTCTCTCTCTCAAAAGTAAATAAATATTTTAAAATAATAATAATAATAATAATAAAGACAAAATAGAGAGAAAATAATAACTTTATAGCTTGGAGTTGCTCTAATAATATGAGAATTAATTTTTTTGAAGAACTCAAAAATTTTTTAAAGTGGCAAGAGACAGTTGACTTGGGACAATGGCAAGGCTGTATCCTTAGGGAAGAAAAAACAGCCATGTTAACAGAGGAAAGGAATGGCTGCATCCCAGTCAAAATCCATAATAAAATCAGCGTTGACATGAATAGACTTCAGTTCATTAGAAGAGAGGTATACTTGGGGGAAGGGGAGAATCACCTATTTATAACATGGTGCAAAAATATTTTGTACTCTTTCATCAAATAGTAGGAGATACAAAGATATATAGGACACAGTTGCTTTCCTTAAGGAGCTCATAATTTAGTGACAGAAGAAACAGTATAAAGACAACCATAGATGCAAAGAAAAATAACAATATGATTCCAGCCCTTAGAATTTTTCAAGAATAATTAAATGCACCTGAGACACCAGCCTTCAATCTTGCGATTTTCAGTGGCTTGGGAAGAGAGACTATGTATGAAGAAGCAAGAAAAATAAGAATAAGTAAATGTTAATGCTCCAGGCCAAGGTGGGAGCCTATGCCAAGTGGGTTCCTGGGAAGCAGTCTCTGAGGCAGAGATGAACAGCAGGTCTCTTGGGGAATGTTCAAGGATCAATACATGTGGAAAGCAAGGGAAGAAAGTAGCATTGTGCAGGACTGTGATGCAGGCCTGGTGACCCCTAGACTGACTCTATGAGAAGTTCTCAGGCTGGAATTACTCCCAGTTGAGGGAGAGGAGGGACCTATAGCCCTGCACGGACCAGTCATAGTTTGCAGGCCGCCTTTGGAAAAGGAGATATTGGGGAAAGTGACTTCTGCAAAGGCAGTCCTTGAAAAAGGTCTAATTAATACTGGAATGTGTCTGCTGACAGCTGCAGAAATAAGGCCTTCGATCCTGAAGGGAAATCAGGACAGCACATCCCAGTGCCCAGGCCCAGGGTAGCACTTTCATCCCATTTGTTACCATACAACCTTCAAATAAGATCCGTGGAGTGACACACAGTCTACCTAGAGAAGAAGAGAGAAGACTTGTGTCTGACTGCACAGAAGTACAAATTCTTAATATTTTAGTTAAAACCAAATGTCAGGGACACCTGGGTGGCTCAGTCAATTAAGCATCCGACTTTGGTTTCCTCTCAGGTCATGATCTCCTGGTTCATGAGTTCAAGGTTCATGAGTCTGAGCCCTACACTGGGCTTTCTGCTGTCAGCACAGAGCCTGTTTCAGATGCTCTGTCCCCCTCTCTCTCTGCCCCTCCTCCCTCTCAAAAAAAATGAACATAAAAAAATTCAGTGACAAATGAACTTACTTGTTAGAAGAATATAGGCACCTGTTGCAAACATTTGACTGGAAGTTTCCTTTTGATTAACCATAAGAATTGGCACAGATAATCCAAACCAAGGACAATCTAACAAAACTGGGCTGTGTAATTTGCAGCAGAGACAGGATCACCTGTAAGCCTCCCATCTCAACTGTGCAATGTATGGAACTGATGCAGGTTATTGCAAAAAGCTGTGTCTACACAGCTCAGTCTATGTCCATTGAAAGGGCAGGCCCAACTCTTGGCAAAAATGGGAATGAGATCAATTGAAGTGTCCTTCAGACCTTTACATATCATGATATGGCTGTGGCCTGAAGACTTATAATTAGGATTTATTATCGAATCTTTCCTTATGGCAGGAGATGAGAGGCAGGTACCCTATGTCCAGATCTCTCTTCCTGACATCCTCCCCCAATTTCCCCTTCTGGTATCTTCTACCTACATCTCTCCCCTCTGACATCCTACTATCTTCTAGTAGTAAAGGGCTACTCAGACCTGCATGCACTCCTTGGGAAGTGCTTTAATTTTTTTCTTCCAAGTCAATATTTGCTGGTGTTTGCTTTGTGAACCACCTGGATTAGAATCAGGAATATGTTTAAAATGCAGGTTCCTGAATCCCACCTCAGACCTAATTCAGAATCCCTGGGACTGAGAACAAGGAATCTACATTTTCTGTACAAGCTACTAGATGATTTTTATGCAAATTGAAACTGTAGACACCACCCCCTACCCTTCTCTCATGGCCTCATGAGAGATGAACACCAGATGAACAGGGCTGAGCTTGTCTATTATTATGTCTATTAACACTTACTGTGTTGTTCATCTCAGGGATGATCTAACATTCTAACTGAAGACAATCTCTAAAAACCCATTCTCAATGGGGAAATTTCAGACACCAGAGAAGAATGATTACTGAAATATTCCTCCTTCCTTTCTTCTCCTTTCCTTAATTTTTACTTGATGATAGCTTTGTCTTCTGCCCCTACTTGATGACAGCTTTCTCTTCTGCCCTCCTTCAATCATGGATCCTTCTATAAATTCATGTATCAGTCAGAAGACTCTATAGACAGCTTTAGAGTTATATGTGGTTTAATAACGTCTACTTAACTAACTCAGTTCTGGGGAAAGCACATTGTAATCAGACATGAAAACAAATTTTCACATTCCCAAGGGAACCATCTAAGTATTATGGAGAAAAGAAACAAACAAAAAAGATTTCATTGTTAAGTAAGTTTGAGGTATAACCAAATTAAAATTGAGCTGTTTCTTTACTACAGACCTTCTCAGAGCCTTTTCTATGCTATCGTACATTTTGAACTTGGAGGTTATATATGCATTATGTCCCAGCTCTTCTTAAAGAGCTTGTGAAGTTGTATTACTCTGTGGATCACACTTTGGGAAATAATGTTCTAGATTTTAGCAGATTGCCTGTCCATCAGTTACACTCATGCTGTAACATGTTTTGCATTTTCTACATTTTCACATTTTCTTCAAATTCTTTGGCTGAATTTGATTTCAGGTCATCACTATGGCTGCTTAGTTCATCTTGGGGATTGATTTAAAATTTTAGCAAAATCACCCAAAGTAGGTCTTTATTTTCTGTTATTTCAATAAACTTTAGACTTCAGATCCACATTTCACACTTCATTAAATTTACTTTTAAGCATACTATGCAATGTTTCACAAGTGGATTTTACTTCTCTTCCTTTTGGCTGAAAGAATTTTATCTTAAATTGAGTATCAGTGTTCCTGTTCTCAGGGTTCATTTAAAAACTTATGTTCATTTCAGACTCATATTTCAACTGTATCTCTTTTATCCCACCTAGCATTTTGGTATTTGGGGGAAAAGGCTTTTTGATACAACATTTGCATGTGTCTCAAATAAACATTTAAATGCTTTCAGTATAAAGCTCTAAATGACTGCTTTTTAAGGAACTCAGATGTTATTTTCACAAATACTTCACATCTATTTCCTCCTTTTAAAAATGCCTTCTCTTATTTTCCCAGAAGGGATTGGACCTTCTTTATTGATAATTTCTTGAATTTCCTGAAATCTTGAAAGAGTTGAACCATAAAGTGCCAGTGGGATAACAATGTATATTTCATCATAAAGACGTAAAGAAGAATCAATAAGGCACTGAAGTTTTAGAGGTTGAAGTTGGAATCATTCCATTCAAATTCATTTTAGAAAAATACCTTGTTGTTTATATAAAATAGGATTATAGTTAATGTTGTAATGGACTTTGTTTTCAGCATCTGCAGAAGTGGGTTGTGATGCTGTCTGGGAGAAGGATCTCAATTCACACATTTGCTACCAATTCAACCTGCTTTCCTCTCTTTCCTGGAGTGAAGCACATTCTTCATGCCAGATGCAAGGAGGAGCTTTACTAAGTATTGCAGATGAGAACGAAGAAAACTTCATAAGGAGTAAGTAGGGGGATGATGCACACTGATATTAATGCAATTAAAATGACTTGTTAACAGTTATGTCCAGGTATGCAAAAATATATTCTGAATAAATAAAAAGTCCCTTAAAAATATTTTTTCTTTTATTAATATGGTGCCAACTCACACCCAGAATTGTGACCTGTATGCTGGGACATTCCATTTGCACCTGGGCATATATTCTTTATTTTCTCTCCCTTGGAAAAGAGGAATTGAAGCCCCAGCAAGGGACCCCGGAGAATTTGCAGCTCTAAAAGTGGATCTGGGAGACTTCTAAACTTACATACAGATTCCTGCTCTGCTGGAGATCTTAGCTATTCAGCTGCTATTAATGAATAAGTCTTTTATTAATTTTTTTCAATTTTTTAAATGTTTTATTTATTTTTGAGACAGAGAGAGGCATAGCATGAGCAGGGGAGGGGCAGAGAGAGAGGGAAACACAGAATCCAAAGCAGGCTCCAGGCTCTGAGCTGTCAGCACAGGGCCCGATGCAGGGCTCGAACCCACGGACTGTGAGATCATGACCTGAGCTGAAGTCAGACACTCAACCGACTGAGCCACCCAAGCACCCCTAAGTCCTTTATTAATTAAACAAAATCTCACCTGTCAGTCAGTATGCATAGGTACATAGGCCTTCTCTTACATGACAAAGAACTTAAATTTAGTTGGAAAAGCAAAAGCACACACATATTAACTAACAGTATAAGACAATAATATGTCAAAGAGTTATGCTAAAAGGCTGGATCTTGGGTTTTACCTATCACCTAAACTTTCCTCTTACTTCTCCTTTATAGGTGAAATATGTTTGTAGATGTATACACACAGCTTTTAAAAAAATTTTAGAAACATTTGAAAATATCACAAAATTAGTGACTCATAAGTTTCTGATGCTTTTTTTTCAAATTTTATTGCACATGTAGTACATGTTTATTCTAGAATAATTTTTTTTTTTGAGAGAGAGAGAGAGCATGAGTAGGGCAGAGGGAAAGAGAATCCCAAGCAGGCTTCATATTTAGCGTGGAGTCATGACCCTGGGATCATGACCTGAGCTGAAATCAAGACTGAATGCTTAACTGACTGAGCTACCCAGGCACCCCTAGAATATTCTTCAAATTTCAAGCATAAAGATAGAAAAGTATCCCATAATTCCATAATCCAGGAGCAATCATGTTTTTCTAAAAAAAAAAACAAAAAAAAAACAAAACCCAAAACATGTGAAGGCATGCATGCATATACAGTGTCTATGGAAAATAGTACTGAATAAATACAGGAGGCAGTTATTTCATGGTGGTTAGGAGCAGGAACCAGAGAACCATATGCTTGAGTTTGACTCCTGCCTCTACCACTTACTAGCAGAGCTCCTCCTACAAGTGACCTAACCTCTCTGTACCTCAAATCCCCCCCTATCAAATGGAAATAATAGCCATGCTACTTGTTAGCAGTACAGATTACACGTTATGATGCAGATGAAGTCTTAGAAAATAACAAACACTCAATGTGTGTTAACCATTTAACACCTATGCACACGGTTTGATAATACGCTTGTTTCATGCACCAGCATATAATGAACATCTGCCCATGTCTATAAATATAGGTCTGTATCATGGTTTTTAATGGTTACCTAGTATTATAGGTTACCAAGAATATATTTATCTAACCCCCTACTATTAGATAGTGATAGATAGGTAAAATTATTTATTTTGTTTTTATTTATTTGTTGCTCTTATAAACCATCCCTGCACTTACCTTTGGGCATAGATCCCCAATTATTTCTCTACAAGTTTGTGGAAGTGGATTCACTGGGTGGAAGAGGAAGCTTTTGAAAGTCATCAATACCTTCCAGAAGGAACGTAACAAATGCGTGAACAGGGCAGATTTGCCCCTTTTGCCCACAGACAGGCAAAAGTGGGAAATTATGATCAAAACTGATTTCAGTGAGTCATATTGCAGGGAAAACACCAGTTTCTAATATCATTATTAGCCTGTAATGGTTTTTACAGAAAAATTTTGCATACCCTTTATGAATTATACTTGTTACCTATCTTGACTGTCAGAATTTCTAATAAGAAGGTTTGGACTTACTCATCAAACTTGAATAATGATTAAAGAAGTAAGATATGTCAGAGACTTTGATTTAAATACCACAATTCTATAATTAGACTTCGGGGATTGTTTAGGAAAACAGAAGTCTATTCATAAAGACAGAACCCTGTTCTGACCATGGTATTTTTTTAATGATGAGAATAGTCTAGTTTTTTGCTAATTGCTGGTGAACATTAATAGTTATAAGGAATTATCTAAGCTGTCACAAATGCCAAGAAATATCCAAAATAATTTATGTTTGAGTTCATTATTACAGAACTGTGAGCCAATGTAGTCGTAAAGCTAAATAAACAGCTGTTGTAACCTTAAACACACATTATAAATTACCCAATGATTTTTGTGTGTATTGTTAAAACAACTGCACAGACGGTATTTGAAATACCTCTAAGATAAGAATAATTAATATTTTAATATTTTAATTAGGTTATTTGAAAATACTGCTTGGCATTTGCCCTGATATGAAATGGGAAAATTTCTCTACCTTGTCAATCCATCTTCCATGCCGCCTCCTGTCATCACAATGCCCACTATTTAATCCGATAGTGTTACTGAAAGGACTAATCAAAATGACGTTAGAAAGAGACTCTGTGTAAATGCCGCAGGAATTTGGAAAGGGGGGACCAGTGAATGGTATGCTGTTTCTGTTTAGGGATTTCTGGGGTTTCAGAATTACAACCCCATTTTTTCTCTTTCCTAAGTGGGTTAAGTTCTTCCAGTTTTCCACCATGTAACTGAAATGTTCAATCACAGAGGATGCTGCTGACTCATTTATTATGTGAATACACTGGTGTTTATACTTGGGGTGGTCATACAATTGATCATTCAAACTGAGACTCTTTTTAGAATAAAAGGGGATGCGATTAGTAATTATTCTGAAACTACCAGCATAAACCATGAGTTTTCCTGACACAAGTCTTACCTGCCAGGGCCTCAGTCTCAGTCCCCTGCATCTGGTTCAAATATATTGGGTTCTGATACAGATGAACCATAAGACAAAGAGAAAAGTGCTTCCTTTTATATATTAAAAGATTAAGTGGCAACATTTGAGAGTGTCACAAAATTAGTCACTTTCACTGAGTCTCTGTCTCTTTTATTTTTTTTTACCTCCATGATCTGATGAGAAATCAACTTTTACTAAGTTTCTGAGACTTGTTTAAAATGTATCCTATAATAAATTTTGTTGGATTTTAAAGGAAGTTCTTTTATTTTTTAAAGCAAAATAACTGAAATATAATCATAAACTATAATATACACTGTGTAGATCATTTTGAAAGTATTGTGGCTTTCCTTTTGGCATTGTACATGATCAGTTTGGTGAATCCATTCTCTTTTTGGGGAGCCATAATCCCCAAATTCAGAAATATTATTAATATTTTAATTTAGTAGGTTGCATTTTATTCTCAATGTCAGTAAAATCTCTAATTATTTTAAATACTTTAAAAGCATCATTTAAACAACTATATAATATTTTTATGCAGTCAAAAATATCCATCCCTTAATTTCCATTACATACTTCTCCCTGGTTCGCCTTCTACATTTTGGGCTGGCTTTTATTTATTTTTATTTCTTTTATTTTCTTTTATTCTAGAATAATTTTTTTAATTCAGGTAACAAAAGAAAAACCAAAGAAAAATTTCCCCTAATTCTCTAATTTTGAACCATGTTTTTCAGCATAGGCATACCAATATACATGTTTATACATAGCATCTCTAACAAAAATGGGGTTAAATTAAAATGTGAGGAGCTATGGCACAGCGGTTGGGAGCAGGGGCCACAGAGGCAGCCTGACAGAAAGCCTTCTCCCAATCCCAGCTGAAGATGCAACATTGTATGGCTCCAGCCTGCCTGGATACTCTGGTCCCTTGGATTATGCTTCTCCTCTTAGTCACACAACTCCTACTGGCTCTCACACTGGACAGCCGTCCCACCCCACCCCCATTGCTGCTTGCTTTGGCATACCTTCTTAAATTTGAGGACTCGTCTCCATTCACTAGCAATAATTATGTTTTCTCTTCCTTGCTAGATCCCGATAAAAAAAGTTCTTTACATTGTTTAATTTTTTAACTGTGAAATACTTCAAAAATATTGAAAAATACAGAAAATTTTATGTGCACACACATATACCCATTATACAGATTTAACATCACTTCTTCCTATTCCCCTTACTTGGAGCCTATGGTAACCTCAGCAAACTGCAGTCCTGAGCCTCCAAGCCAAAGCTGCTACCAGGAACACATAGCAAGAGAGGACAGACAGAGGGGCACTTTCTGGAGTGGACTTCCTGGACACTTCCTCCTCCCCCATCCAAAACCCTTAATTGCATGAGTTCATGCAAATCAGATGGTCTCAGATGTGCAACCATGCACTCTTGGGTGGACTGATGATCCTTTAAAGGCAGCACTTCTGGATGCTTAGATTAAGCCCTTCACAGCTCAAGAACTGCTGTTAGTGAGCCTTTATAAGAATGCGGTGTTTCTCAAGATGCCAGAGCCTGACTTTGTTACTCTGAAGCATCAGAGTGGGGTTTAGTAGCACTTAAAACCCTTCTCTGTCATTGACTGCAATTCATTTATGACTATATCCTTCAGGAATGAGAAAACAAGAAAGAATTGTATCATTGTGGGGAGGGGGGTGTTTGTTCCCTCGTGTTCAAACTCTTATTTTTCTCTTCATTTTAGAGCACTTGGGCAGTGAAGCGGTGGAAATGTGGATAGGTCTGAATCAACTGGATGAAAATGCTGGCTGGCAGTGGTCTGATAGAACGCCGCTCAACTATCTGAACTGGAACCCAGGTACCTGCAGTGTTTTATGTGCCTTTGATGGGTAGCATTATCCCACAGCCTTACACAGCAGCTATGTCCCACACATATAGAAGTCATGTTATTTTAAAAGTGGTTTATAAACATTTTTAAGCTTGCCTGAATTCCTATAAGGCAAGCTTTTCCAGACAAGAAAATGGAGGTCAAGAAGGTAAGCTGTTTCTCCAAGGTTGCAGGAGGGTTGGTTTAGAGCCAAGACTCTAGTCAGCTGCTTTAAAAAATAGCAACAAACTGCAAATATTTCTTTAAAACAAAATCAGCTATTGCTATCTTTGAAAAATCATTTCATTGTCATGTCTGGACTTCAACTGCAAAATCATAGATATAATATAGCATCTTCTAGGATTTGTCACACATGCCAGAGAAGGGCTATCTCCTTGATGCTAAAACACCACACTTAACATATGTCAAATATATCATACTTGAATAAATAAAATGACATCAATATATTTTAAACTAACCACTTTTGCCTCTAACATTAAACACACATACACTGTATTTTCAGAAATAAGTTTTGAGCCATTTGTTGAGTATCATTGTGGAACATTGAATTCATTGATGCCAAATGCCTGGCAGAGTCGGGATTGTGGGTCTACCTTGCCTTATATATGTAAAAAGTATCTAAACCACAGTGATCAAGAAGTGACTGGTAAGTGATTTTACTTTAAGTTGGCTTTATGAGTTGCTTACTTGTCATCTCAATGTATTCAAATTCATTTACATTTTTGCTAGTAATTCACAATTTAAGCAGCTAGGGCTGGGTTTTATAGTTACATGAATAAAAATATGTAAGCAGATAATATCTGTTATTCCAAAGGCACCACGAATTTAACAAATGCATTTAGGTTTTCACTAAAAACCAAAGCAAAGGACCTAAGCATAGAAGACAATTTCTGCTGCTTTTTCTTTAATTTCTTCTAATTTCTTTAATTGAGTTGTTTTGCGTTAGAAAAACAAGATATGCTTCCTTTTCTAGTCTAGTTTTGAGTTTTAATGATGGTTACCTTAGAAATTAAATATAAATTAGAACACAGTTTTATAAAATTCTTTACTTCATTGATCTCCTACCATACTCTGAGTCTCTTATAACCATCCTCCTCAAAATAACATACAAACTTTTATGTGCAACTAAGACTTAAATACTACCTAATTACAATCTAATACCTAAAGCCCAATTATTTGTTTTTAAGGTCTCCTGGCTCTTTTTAGTTTCTGTGGGAGTTAATGTCTTAACTCAGAAAGTAGACATAAAAACATAACCATATTTAGAAGAATCATGACCAGCATAATTAGGAACTCCAGATTTAAAATAAAAAGAATTATCATTTTTATTTATTTATAAATTTTTTTAATGTTTATTTATTTTTGCAGAGAGAGGGAGAGAGAGACAGAGCATGAGTGGGGGAGGGGCAGAGAGAGAGGGAGACACAGAATCTGAAACAGGCTTCAGGCTCTGAGTTGGAAGCACAGAACCCGATGCGGGGCTCAAACTCACTGACAGCGAGATCGTGACCTGAGCCGATGTCGGACGCTCAACCAACTGAGCCACCCAGGTGCCCCTAGAATTATCATTTTAAAATATTATTCCTTACAATCAGACGTTAACTTTCATTTTCCTTTAAGTGGCTAACCCTAAGTGAATGGTGGAATCAGGGTGTGTGTGTGGGGGGGGGGGGGGAAGCATTGTGCCATTTTTTTATGTAGAGTTTTCACTATGTCAAGAACATGCTGAAATTGCTATTGCTATTTATGTCCTTCCCTTCCATCTCTTCCTCTCTTACTCGTTTCTTTCTTATGCCCTCCTGCCATCCTTCTTTTCTTCTCTTTTATTTACTCTAAGGTTCTACTAATTGAAGCCCAAAGACCACAAATGAGGGTAATTAAGCTAAATTAGTTTGGATTCTTTGCCGTTGCTTCAGGTTTAACAAATTCTTTCAGTGACCTAGTCCAGTGTCTTCAAACTGTTTCTGGGATCTGAAGGTTCTTTGCTTGGCTCCACCCTGCTTCAATCAGAGAAATTTCTATTTTATCTTTTTATCTTACCCATAGAGCAAAGTTTATGGTTTTAATTTCAAAAGGGGTTCTATGACCCCTTGGTTGAAAACCACTGGGGTAGATGATATCTAAATATTTAGATATCATTTGCGCTCAGCATCCCAGAGCAATTTTAAAACAATGTCTCATTTCCCAAATAGCAGTGGAGCTATATCTAACTAAATTAGTGCTTAAGGGAGGCACTCAGTTGTAGTTAATAAAATAAAGTAAAAATGCTAATTACCAGGTTGGGGACAAACTTCTGGAAAGGGAGAGCCAAAAGTTCGTATGCATACCACTGCCTTCCCTATTAGTGCCAAAGCATCCTGGAACTGTTCTGTAAGTCTAACCCAGGGTCCATATGAACCCAGAAGGACAACACAGACACTCAGACATACCCTAAAGGTGAAAGCTATTTGTCAACTCTGCTTTGGAGGAAGTAACCAGAATTTCAGGCTTTTTTTCAGCTGAGGATAAATATCTACATATTGTACATAAAATCTTCGGAATACCATTTATATTGTGTGTCATAATACTCATTTTTGGTGTAAAAAATTTTTCTAAATGCAGAACTCTGACTGCTAAATTTTACATCTAGCCCTGACGGTTCACTTTGGCTTATGACCTTCACCAAGTCTCCTTACCTCTTTGTACCTTAGCTCATCTGTAAAATAAAGCACTGAGATCCATTCAATCTAGATCTAGATCCTATAGTGAATCCTTCTCAACTCTGAAGATGTAGATGATTTATATGTTATTGTTTCATATGCCTCTATTTTTCAAATTTTTAAAATAATCATATATTGATGGCAATTTCTATTAAGGCTAACAAGTAACATGTTAAAAATTGTGGAAAATGACATTGTTTTTCATTGTTTTAAAAAGAAAAAGATGCTTGGAAATATTACACTACCTACTGTGAGCCTGGCTGGAATCCCCATAATCGTAACTGCTATAAACTTCAGAAAGAAAAAAAGACCTGGAAGGAAGCTTTGCATTCTTGCCAGTGTGACAACAGCACATTAATAAACATTGCTTCATTAGCACAGGTGGAGTTTCTTATAACCCTCCTTGGAGATGGTAAGTGCCACATGTCTTTGAACTAAGAGGTATGAAATATAATACAGTCACTATCTCTATTAGTGGAGTTGAAAAGAAGTTAAGCTATGTAAAAGTGATGATTTATGGTATATATATCTGAAGTTCCAAAAACACTAAAAAAAAACAACATGAAACTTAAACCTGTAATTTAGCTTTATGGCCACTAGATAGCAGTCATGTGCTATGGTCATGTGATCTAAGTAGTAATGGAATTCCTTAGATAAATAATTGGATTTTAATAACTGTAGCCAGTGAAAGGTTTGGTGGTTTTCAAGCTGTGTGCCATGGTTCAGGAATTCTGAGCTCCTGGGCCTGCACCCACCTTCCGTGCATCAGAGCAGGCCTCCCCCTGTGTCTTGTATTTGACATGGAATTCTTCTAAAAAACATTGAAATCACTGAGTTAGAGTAAATTTTTTTTTAATGAAAAAAAAAAATCTACAGAGTCTACACTGGTGACCTTTTGGAAGTTAGGTTTTAGTTTCGAGTAAAAACAAAAATCCTCTCTGTCACTTTTTCTCACCTTCTGCATTTGAGATTAAAAGAATCCTGTGGCTGCCTCTGTCTCAATAGGGGCACTTGAACGTTTCTCTCAGCCTCCTAGGGTCTTTTCACCTTACCTGGGCTGTCAAACTTTATTTACTTTTCTGGCAACCCCATTGCTCCCATTTTAATACTTCTAAGAGTTTCTGCTCCTCTTTTTCCCATGGCAAAAAAAAAAAAAAAAAAAAAAAAGAGAGAGAGAGAGAGAAGTCAAGAAAAAATATATTGTAAAGATTTTTCTTTTAAAGGTCCTTTTCCTAATCCAATTGACCTTCCTATTTTTCCTTTATCTAGGCAAAAGCAAAACCATACTGATCAAATATACTTTTCAGACAGTAGCAGGAACTAATTAGAGTCCCAGCAATCTGACTTGCTCTTAAGCTTTGTCCTTGCATTGGCTTTAGCTCATACTCTGCCCCACTTACAAGGTCTGAGTCAAGCAGATGGGATAGTATAGGGGGAACAGGTTTCAGTAGATATTTTATACTGAGACTTAAAAGGTTTTATCACATGAAAAAATAAAGAAGAAATCATTTATAACAGGCCTGGTGCATTATCTCCTTTGCATTAATAGGATTCCTGTAGTTTACATTTCTCTCTTACAGAAAATGCATCAGAAACATGGATTGGTTTGAGCAGCAATAAAATTCCAGTTTCCTTTGAATGGTCCAATGGCTCTTCAGTCACCTTTACTAATTGGCACGCACTTGAGCCCCAAATTCTTCCAAATAGAAGCCAACTATGTGTCTCAGCAGAGCAATCTGTAAGTTGATTTGTTTGTTTAGTGCTCACTTTGCTGGATTTGTATTGAGGGCCACCTGCATCAGGGACGTGGGCTGTGGCAGAGACCAAGGCACAGTCCCTACTCCTCCTGGGGCTTCTACGCTAGGCAGTAAACATGCACACACAGGAGAAACATGGTAATTATAGTTGCGATCATAGCTTTGAGGAGATAGGTGATGTGATGGTGAACAACCTGGGTTGGGGCTGCTACTTCATACAGAACGGTCAGGGGAAGCTCTCCAAAGAGGTGATGTTTAAGCTAGAACTTAAAAAAAAAAACAAACCTCTGGAGGAGCAGAGGAAGAACATTCCAGCCAGGGGACAGCTACTAGTGTAAAAGCTCAAAGGCCGGCCAAGGCTTGCCATGTTTAATAATCAAAAAGGAGACCAGTGTGGCTTGAGGGGATCCTAGGAGAGGGGGCAGGAAGAATGCAAAAATGTGAAGCTTATAGTCCTGGTATAGAATGACAAAAGGACTTCAAGGAGATGAAGGGCATTGTTTGATTTACATTTTATTTTATTTTATTGTGGCTCAAACACACAAACCATGACCTGAGCCAAAGTCAGAAGCTCAACCAACTGAGCCACCCAGGTGTCCCTTGATTTACATTTTAAAAAATAACTGTGACTGCTACATAGAGAGCAGCTTAGAGAAAGACAGAAAATGGAAGCAGAGAAACCAGTTTGGGGGCTACTTCAGTGTTGAATTGGGGTAGTGAATATAGAGACAAGGAGAGAAATTCAAAGATCCCTTGGAGAATAGGAATTGTTGCTAGTAGATGTGGGGTGAGAGAGGAATAGGTTTTTGGCTTGAGCAACCACCATGTTTGTGGATGATGGTGCCATTGACCACCGTGGTGAAGATGTAAGGGGAAGATCTGAGGTGTCAGGAAATTACTCTAGAGACTGATGATTTTTAAGCTCCATTATCCTATTAACATAAAAGGATTTCTACAATGTGTGTAACCTCATTGAAAACTGTGAATCAATGGAAAATCTTGCTCTTTTCCTCACAAGAATGTAATGGTCCTGGTGGCCTTAACATCACACTTATTTCTATGCCCTAATCTCTCATTTATCTAAAACATCTGATTTAATCCGAAGTCATTTGAAGGGTTTATTATATGTTTAAAGTAGACTTAATCTCTTTGATCAGATAGTTACTAAACTCACTGGCTGAGTTTTAAGTCATTAGGATTTGGTAGGCATTCTCACTCTTTCTTACCACCAGGAGGACACCATGTCAAGTGCAGTTAATTAAATGTTACTTAAGTAGCTGGACAAAGTAATGGCACCAACCAAACATAGAAAATTTCTAAGCACCTACTTTGATGGCATATTTCATTGTTTCCCCTTTTAGGTTGTTATAGATATGCTCAGTTACAATTAAAATGCCAAGGTAGTTCTCAAGTCACATTTGAAAAGGGACAAACAATGACCTCTCTAAATGTTTATCTTGCGTCTAACTCTGCTGAAAGCCATCACTGTTTATTCTACAATATTTGACGCTTTATTGGTTCATTGGTTTTGAGATAATTAAGATGACCTTCATTTCCTACTGACATTCTCCTTTTACATTTGACAGACATTGGTTATTTCACTTAGCAAGTTCACAGAACAGGAGCCAACATTTGAACATAAATTATTTTTAAGAGAGTAAGAACAGGTATTAATACTATAGGATGTGTCAGGACAATGCTGCTGTAAGTGTGATACTTTGGGTCCTCCTTTCTGGCAGCTTAGTGGCTCCTTAAATAGTAAATGCATAAAAAGTAACATTCATTCCCATGAAGTAGAACTCAACATGAATATGATTATTGTAATTAACAAGTTACCTAAGCATGGTTGATGCCTAATTTGAATGTGAGAGCCTAGGAAACTTTCTCCATTCATCCATCCATCCAATTGTTATTAAGCAAATACAGTAGGCCTAACAGTATCCTTTAACTGGATGGCTTGCTAGAAGACTCCATGATGGTGGGCTATAGGGCTGCTCTGTAAGATGAAGGTGTCAGCCTCCTACCCAGTATGTATATTCCCCTAAAAACCTGCATGTCTGAGATACCACCTAAAATTTGAATTGTGTGGTTTTAGCCTAAAGGTCTGATTTGTGTTAACAAATCCTTTGGGAGGATAAAATTTTAATCTGTTAGCAGTTATTGTATTTCATTATTAATGTAGGTTGTTAGAGCAGCTATCTGCAGAACTAGAAGACGTGAAAGTATCCACCTGTCATATAAAGAAGAAATGGGGTGGGGCTTTGGAAACTTAGTGATAAAGAAGGACATTATGGCTTGAGCACAAAGTTCATCTATGATAATGTTATCTAGGGTGATTCATGGTAGCTTCCAGGCATTTCCCCAGCATTAGGTTTATATATGTAAGTAGCAAACATTCCACTTAATATTTAGAAGTGGTTGAAGAAAGGAAGCAGCAGTCTCACTTGGTCACGAGGATAGTTTCCAAAGTGTGGTCCCCAGACCAGCAGCATCAATCAATTGAAACCTTGTTAGAAATGCAAATTCTTGTGTCCTACCTGACCTGTGAAATGAGACACACTGATCATGAGTCCCCATCATCTGCACTTTAGTAATCCTTTCAAATAATTCTGGTGCACAGTAAAGATTGAGAATCCCTGGGGCGCCTGGGTGGCGCAGTCGGTTAAGCGTCTGACTTTAGCCAGGTCACAATCTCGCGGTCCGTGAGTTCGAGCCCCGCGTCAGGCTCTGGGCCGATGGCTCGGAGCCTGGAGCCTGTTTCCGATTCTGTGTCTCCCTCTCTCTCTGCCCCTCCCCCGTTCATGCTCTGTCTCTCTCTGTCCCAAAAATAAATTAAAAACGTTGAAAAAAAAAAATTAAAAAAAAAAAAAAAGATTGAGAATCCCTGCTCTAACCCATCTTTTTAAAAGAAAAATTGAGAGCAGCTTAATGTAAATCTAGGCTGAGCCTGGTATTAAATCCTAGTTTCCAGTTTTACTGACTATAAAACTTTGCGCAAAGTATTAAACCTTACCTTTAAAATAGGAATGATAATGCCTACCTCACAGAAATGTTGAAATTATACATGAAAATCACACAATATTAAGCCTGGCACACTATCAAGAAACATTAATGGCCCCTCCCCTCCTATCCACCACTCTGGGATTTCGCATCTTGTAATTGCTCACATGCTGGAGAGAGCAGGGCCTCCCACTCTCATGTAGAGAGAGTATCAACTCTTCTAATGATAACACAAGGTCCTGACTCATTACCCCATACTGAAACACTTATTATTAATCATATTTTTTATTTAAATAACTGAAACAATCCAGTGAAGAAATGGGTAGAAGACATGAATAGACACTTCTCTAAAGAAGACATCCAGATGTCCAACAGACACATGAAAAGATGCTCAACATTACTCCTTGTCAGGGAAATACAAATCAAAACCACATTGAGATACCACCTCATGCCAGTCAGAGTGACTAAAATGAACAAATCAGGAGACTATAGATGCTGGCAAGGATGTGGAGAAACGGGAACCCTCTTGCACTGTTGGTAGGAGTGCAAACTGGTGCAGCCGCTCTGGAAAACAGTGTGGAGGTTCCTCAAAAAATTAAAAATAGATCTACCCTATGACCCAGCAATAGCACTGCTAGGAATTTACCCAAGGGATACAGAAGTGCTGATGCATAGGGGCACATGTACCCCAATGTTTATAGCAGCACTTTCAACAATAGCCAAATTATGGAAAGAGCCTAAATGTCCATCAACCGATGAATGGATAAAGAAGATGTGGTTTATATATACAATGGAATAGTACTTGGCAATGAGAAAGAATGAAATCTGACCATTTACAGCAACATGGATGGAACTGGAGGATATTATGCTAAATGAAATAAGTCAGGCAGAGAAAGACAGATACCATATGTTTTCACTCTTATGTGGATCCTGAGAAACTTAACAGAAGACCATGGGGGGGTGGAAGGGGGAAGAAAAAAGTTACAGAGAGGGAGGGAGGCAAACCATAAGAGACTCCTAAATATTGAGAACAAACTGAGGGTTGATGGGGGGTGGGGGAGAGGGGAAAGTGGGTGATGGGCATTGAGCAGAGCACCTGTTGGGATGAGCACTGGGTGTTGTATGGAAACAAATTTGACAATAAATTATATTTTTAAAAAAAGAAAATAACTGATGTTGCCTATCAGCATCAATAATGAAGTTAATTCATCCATCTTGTAACATGTTTCCCCTTAGGAGGGGCACTGGAAAGTTAAAAATTGTGAAGAAACACTTTTTTACGTTTGTAAGAAAGCAGGTCATGTCCTTTCTGACACTGAATCAGGCTGTCAAAAGGTAAGTGCTGTTAACATTACATTTAGGTGTATTGAATGCATAACTAGAATAATTTATGCAACAGCAATTTAAACAATGTCTCCCTCTCATACCTACTTTTGCTCCCTCCTCCCTTTCTTTCCCCTCCCTCCCTATCACTTTTCTTTCTTTCCTTCCCTCCCTTTTTTTTTTTTTTTTTTTTGACTGTGGGCTACTTTTAACAAACCAAGCAGTTATCAGCTGGGAGCATATGAAGGGTTTACAGCCCTGCAAAGATTGTTGTCTTGCCATCCTCTTCAACCTAAACTACTTTTCTTTTGAAATAAAAAATATAAAGGTCCTGTTATCCCATCTGTACAAACAATGACTGTCATGTGATGCCCCATCTCACAGGTGGTTTTCATAGTCTCCCAGTGAGGACTGTCAGAGTGAAAAAAAAATGCATTCCTTTGATGGAGAGTGAACTTCTTCACTTAGACTCCTGACTTCCTTTTCACTCATCTTAAACTTAAATATTTGAATAGAATACAATAATGGTGAGAAGTGCATGTTTGCAATATATTTATTAGTTGGGAAAGAGATAATAAAAATACTTTAATATTTTAACTAATAAATTATTTTTGGTACTTAACATAATTATTCTCAGTACTTAAAGTAATAAAAAATACATAACACTTCAGGTTTAAAATTAAAAGGTAGAAGGTTATGTTTTAAATTTCTTCAAATATATTCAGTATCCTTGAGTAAAGTTCTCAACACATTCATTCCCTGCCTCTCTCTCTCTCTCTCTCTCTCTCTCTCTCTCACACACACACTAAACAATTAAATTTAAATATTGGATATTTGTATGCATCTCAAAAATTTCCCAAACCTGGATTTTTATGCAATTCTTAAATATTTTCTCTTCTAATCCAGGTATTTATGTTTCGATGAGGCAATGACCCATCTTTCCAAGAAACTGCATTTTATTCAGTAATCAGTGTAAACATATGAATTACTCTTCCTACTTTAGGTCAACAATACCTATGCCATAGCTGACATACTACCAAACATTTTATCTAATGATTACAGTTCCTGAAGTTAGAGCTGATCACTGATCTATAGCTGATCAGAAATATTGAAAAAAAATATTTGTCTTATTGTGGTTTTCAAAGCAACTCAACATGTTGTATTTGTGTTGAAAAGGAAATTAACTCCTTACACAGCAAAAACAGAACTGATCTTCTATTCAAACTTTTGTACACAGCTTCCCTTTTCTGGCCAGCATTACTAGTATTTAAGGTTCAGAGTAAAACTGGAGGTCAGATCCCATTCTCTAACTTTATGGTGAAACTCTCATTAAGTTCTTTATGAATCAATCTGTGAATGTGGTTTCAAAAGTTTCCTTTCCTTTAGCCCACTGCTTCACTGCACTTCTCTAAACAGTCTGTATGTGTAAAATCAACTTATAAAATATTTCTCACACCATGCACAAAAATAAATTTAAAATGGATTAATGAGCTACATATGAGACCTGAAATCATAAAAATAGTAGAAGAGAACAAAAGCAGTAATTTCTCTGACATCAGCAGTCGAAACATTTTTCTAGATATGTCTGTTAAGGCAAGGGAAACAAAATTAGAAATAAACTATTAAGACTACATCAAAATAAAAATCTTTTCCACAGTGAAAAAAAAAATCAAAAAAACAAAAAAGCAACCTACTGAGTGGGAAAAGATATTTGGAAATGGTACATCCAATAAGGAGTTAATATCCAAGATATATAAAGAATGTATACAAGTAAACACCAAAAAAACACACACAAAAACAAACAAACAAACAAAAAGGCCTCCAAATAATCTGATTAAAAATGGGCAGAGGACCTGAATAGACATTTTTTTTCCAAAAAAGACATACAGATGGCCAACAGATACATGAAAAGATGTGTAGCATCACTCATCATCAGGGAAGTGCATATCAAAACCACAATGAGGTATCACCTTCACCTGTCAGAATGGCTAATATCAATAACACAAGAAATAACCAGTGTTCGTGAGGATGTGGGAAAAATAAGGAGCCCTCATGAACCCATGCACTCTTAGTGGGAATGTAAATTGGTACAGCCACTGTGGAAGACAGTATGGGGGTTCCTCAAAAATTAAAAATAGGAACACCACATGATCCAGTAATTCCAATACTGGATATTTACCCAAAGAAAGCAAAAATGCTAATTTGAAAGGATATGTTTCTATGTTTATTGCAACATTATTTACAATAGCCAAGATATGGAAGCAACCTAAGTGTCTATCAATAGATGAATGGATAAGGAAGATGTGTTGTACACACACACACACACACACACACACACACACACATTACACAACCATAAAAAAGGATGAGATCGTGCCATTTACAATAACATGAATGGACCTAGAGGGTATGATGCTAAGTGAAATAAGCCTGAGAAAGACAAATACCATATGATTTCACTTATATGTAGAATCTAAAAGAGTAAATTAATAAACAAAAAGCAGAATCAGACCTATAAACACAGAGAACAAACTGATGGTTGTCTAGCAGAGGGGGTGGGGAATGGGCAAAATGAGTGATGGCTGTAGCCTTCAGTTATGGAATGAATAAGTCACAGGAGTAAAAAGCACTACACAAGGGAGAAAATTTTCTTGATACTTTCAAAGCAAAAAAAAAAAAAAAAAAACCACCCCCTGCTCTGAGTCATTTTTTGGGGATTGTATAATATGAGCAATTGTTTCAGTACTGTCATCATCATCATTTCATTTAAAATGAAATGGCACCTCATGTACAAAAGATATTCACAGATACAATCAATTATTCTTCCCACTTTCATTGTGTGGACAAAGGCGTGTAGTAAGGAGCCTTTGTTTTTCTGGTTATTACTATGCCACATCCCCCACCCCCTTTCCTAGAGTCTGTTCAGTTCTCAGATTTTTGGTTTTACTAAGCAGCCTGTGATCTGAAAACTACTAATGAAGAAGGAATACTTTGTTAGAAAGGTCAAATTGTCAGCCTTCCTCCGCCTGTCCTTCCAAATACAAAAGCAGTCTAACCTCCCACCCCATCTGGAGTGATCCGGGGGTTCTGGCTGGAGCTGTCAATTACTCACACAGATGAGGTTATGGGGAAGAAGATCAGGGAGTGAGTTCAGAGCACATTGTGGCTGGCTGGATGTGGAACTCCTGTGATCCACACCTCATTTAATAATATGTTTTGAAAAAAATAACTGAGTTCTAAAATAAGGTTTTCTTTAATTTACTGCAAGACAGAGACCTTTTCTAAGAAATATAGCAGAAGTCATTTTATATCTGATCAAAATCTGGCAAGTATTGGCATGACACAGACACAGAATAAAGTGTATTTTAAAACTGGCAAATACATAAAAATAGATAGATATAAGTGATGTGATTTTATAATATTGAAAGAAAAGAGACTAAAATAACTCAGTGAAAATATAGAAGACTAATGAATACATGTCTCCTGTACTGTATGATTTTAAAGAACAGAGATACCCTTCAATGCTCTCAGGGCGGAGGTATGGAACTACACATTTATCATTTTTGTCTAAGTGCCAAGGCTTGCTTTCTTTCTGTCTCAAAGGCTAGCCAGTTGGTTTAGGAATAATTTTTACAAATATATATATTTGTTTGTATATATATGCATATATTTATATATGTTTGTATTATTTATATTTAAAATATATATACAACATATTGTATATATACATATAAATATATTATATATACATAAATATACATATATGTATATATTTATGTGTATGCATATATATGTGTATATATATACATATATAAATACATACATATATGTTTATGTGTGTGTATATAATATATAAATGTATATGTAATATATATATTTATATAATATACATTTATATATTGTATACATTTATTTAGCCAGTCTCTATTTGGAAACATTATGATCTACCCAAGACCATCCCGGATTACACCAGAATTGGGTTCCAGACCAGCTTGTCCACTAGCTTGTGACTTCTTCTAGGTCTCTAACCTCAGTGAATCTCAGTGGGATAACATGAAATAAGCAGTATGAAACAAAGTTGAAAAGATGTATACACTATTATCTAGATACATATGTCCTCTTTGCTCATATTGAGTTCCTGGCTCTATTTAAGGCCTCTGCCTGCATTGTCTCCCTTTGATTCTCAGAACAACTCCATGGACACTATTATTATCTTCATTTTACAAAGGAGAAAATTAAGACATGTAGAGATTATATAAAGTTGCACACTAGTAGAGCCAGGATTCAAACCCATGCCTTCTGCCTTCAAACCCAACAGTCTTGGTTTCTACTATCCTGTAGGAAGCATTTGTATGAAACTCTGTAAGTCTGAACAGAGAGAGAGAAAGAGATCTTGAGTGAGTGCTCCTTTATTTCATTTTAGATTTTAAGATTTCCAGTTAATTAAAACTTTCAGGTTTTAATAATTAAATAAATATAGAAGTGGCTGTAGCTAATGGCATTACCAGGTAGAATACAAAGATTTCAAGACAAAAACTCAAGTTTTGAGTTTTGAGTGGGTCAGAGAAGGAAGTTATGTACAAGTAGTAAATAAGAATACACAAAAACACTATTTTGCTGTTTAAATCATTTATGTATTTAATTTTCTATTTCCTTTTCGAAGGGATGGGAGAGACATGGTAGATTCTGTTACAAAATTGATACTGTCCTTCGAAGCTTTGACCATGCCTCCAGTGGTTATTACTGTCCTCCTGCACTTGTAACCATTACAAACAGGTAAGATAGAAATTTTCTATCAGAGACATGACTGTACTTTTTTGACAGGAGGGCTCCTGGGATGATAAAATCTAGCCATAATCAGTAACTTGTCAAAATCTAAACTGTACAGTAGAATATTAAATTATTTAAACTATTGATTGAGATGAATTTAAATCACACAATGTTATTCCTAAATCAATTTTTGAGTAACCGAGTAAAATTTAAGATGACTTTTACCTTCCATAAAGATGTATTAATTATTTAGTTTTGAATATATATTCAGTCAGATTTTATCTAAATGCATATAATGGAAAAGAAATATGTTATTTAAAAACTATGTTTTTAATGTAATGTGTGTGAGTTATGTGAGGTTATTTTGAAGAACAAAAGTAAGTATAGCTAAACTGTGGAGTATTTTCAAATGCTTCCCCATTGCTTCTTAGCTCTATATTTGTTTAGATATAGACTTCTCTGTTCACAGGTGTCTTCTCCATAGTAACAGAGAAACTGCCCTTTTGACACTCCACAGAATTTGCAATATGCTATAGATTTGTAATAGGGAATAAAAGTACCAACAGCAGAAGTGACCTCAGTGTCACTATCAATGCCAGGAGAACAATGAGGGCTGGGAAAATGACTCCTCCAAACTGAAGACAGAAACAAGGTAGAACCTTCTGTGGTTGCTTGGAAAACTATACCTGCAGAGCTAGTCACTTGCTTTTTTACTGAGGCTATTGCCTTTAAAAATATACACCGAAGACCAGAAACAAGACAATTGATACTATAGTCTTACCTAGAGACTCTTACCCATAGGTCTAACCTGTAGGAGGAATTATGTGCTTTCTCTGCTCTCCCCACAGAGGAAGTCAACATGCAAAGCCACCGGTATTTCCCGTTTCCTCTTATTTTCTTTCCCAGTCTTTCCTCCAAACCATGCACAGAATGCGTGTGCATGCACATGCCGACACACACACCCACACACACACACACGCGCGCGCGCGCACACACACACACACACACACACACACACAATGACTGGATTGACAGCAGTTTCAAAATAAATTGCCTGGCAAAACATTCTGTGCTCAGGAGTCTCTTCCTTCAGCAGTAGTACCACCCTTGATGTATCCCAGTGTTGTTTTTAGTTCTACCTTCCTCCTCCCCAGAATAGCTGGCAGGCAGAAAGAAGCCTTTATCCTCAACTTGCTCACCCACCCAAAAGATTTCAAAAGCACCTTGGGGTAGAGGTCCTCCAGTAAGTGAGCCAACACTGGACTTTATTCAGGAGCCTGATCAGTGAAGCCATCTATGCTCTTTTGTTAATTATAACATAATTATGTTTTTCACTAAAGAAAATTGTCTAATTGTTTCACCTGTTTCTTATGTCTTATTCTTTCTTTCCTTTTTTTTGTGTGTGTAATATTCATTGAATACCTGTCACATACCTGGCACTGTGCTAATTACTTTTCAAATACTATCTAGACAATGCAAAAAAAGCAATAGTCAAGCATTTATTAGAAAATTATTTATTAAATATCTATATTGTGAGAGGCACCATATTAAACACTGGCATGCTGTACAAAAGAAATAAAAGGCATGTTATTATTGTCCTGGTGCCACTTGCAGGCCAGCAGCTAAAGAGGTAGAATATAGAAACATAGTGAAGAAGATGGAAGAACACACTAAATGGATAAATTCAAATGACATTACAGATAACCTATAATGCCATAGTGACTCAAGTAGGGCAGAAATCTGTTAACGTTCAAATGCTTCCTTTCCTTTCCTTTCCTTTCCTTTCCTTTCCTTTCCTTTCCTTTCCTTTCCTTTCCTTCCCTTCCCTTCCCTTCCCTTTTTTTTTTTTTTTTTTTTGAGAGAGAGAGCGCGTGAAAGCAGGGGAGAGGGGCAGAGGGAGAGAAAGAGAATCTTAAATCTTAAGCAGGCTCCATACTCAGTGCACGGAGCCCAAGGCAGGGCTCCATCCCATAACCCTAAGATCATGACCTGAGCCAAAATCAAGAGTGGGATGCTCAACCAACTGAGCCAGCCAGGGGCCCCCAGATACTTCATTTTCTAAGAATCCTGGAGATCTCATACAAATAAAGTGTCCGGAAAAAAAATCTACTTGGTTTCATTTCCCCCAAAACTGGATACAAGAAGATGTTATAAATAATTTGTTTCTTTGATAAACTATATTCAGTAGTCAATATTAATTGACTACTGTATGGTCTAACTCCACAACAGAACTATAGGATAAATAAGTTTGTTTTCATTCTATCCACAACCTTGTAGGCCCACTCAGGTGACTTTGTGCCAGAATGCTACTCAATGAACAGTCAAGATCCTGCATTGCTACCATTAGCCCCAGTGAGGCATCTCTCCTAGACAGTTACCACACATGTACACGGCCCTGCAAACATGTCTATATCCAAAGCAGTGACTCCAACACAGGACATGCAAGTTGAGGAAAGGAAGGGGCCCATGCTCTTAACTGTTATTCATTCAGATTCCATCAGGTAAGAAACAAAGCCTCACACTATACCCTACTCTTTGAGTGACAATGCACCACAAAATTTTTCAACAGCATCTTTTGTCTGAGAAGGTTGGGCAGCAGATGGAAAGTCTCCTCAAATCCAGAAGTGTCCACGAGCAGCCTGGATAATCATTTTCTTCCATTACTGATTTCCTGTTTGAGTTAAGACACTCCTGTCACTCACCAGTGCCCAACCTTGTAGTTGCTAATTGATTTTCCACTCTTCTGCACAATTGAGCCACAGATTCGATGGGCACAATTAGAACCACCTGCTACAAATTACTTATTTCTTTTGTTATCAGGCAACTGCTCCTGGTATTGGACTTTTTAACACTTTGTGGAATAGAGAGGGAAAGAAAAATAGACCCTTATTTCTGAATAACAGAATGTTATTTTCTTCCTGTTACAAAATATTTTCAGGCCTGGACACTTTACTTCCAGATAGGGCATGACTATAAATCTTGAGTTCCAGAGTTACCATGGATAATTGTCTAAATGCATGTGTATCTAAATTTTAAATCAATCAGCCATGGAATATTTAGTACAAAATAATCCAGGGGTGCCTGGGTGGCTCAGTTGGTTAAGTGTCCAACTTCGGCTCAGGTCATGATCTCGCAGTTTGTGGGTTCAAGCCCTGCATCAGGCCCTGTGCTGACAGCTCAGAGCCTGGAGCCTGCTTCAGATTCTGTGTTTCCCTCTCTTTCTGCCCCTCCCCTGCTCTCACTCTGTCTCTCTCTCTCTCTCCAAAAATAAATAAACATTAAAAAAATAAATAATAATAATAATCCAAATTATATTCAATTTTGTGAATTTTACCAATAGTAAGAAATCCTACAATATCTCATTTTCTGCTAGATTTAAATCTGCATTATTTCCAAGCAATTTTACAGCTCTGCTATTTTCCTGCAACCCCCACACCCTCTAAATACATTTGCAGTTAATTTTTTATTGTGATAAAACATAAAATTTATCATTATAACCAATTTTTAAGTGTATAGTTCAACAGCATTAAGTACAGTTTTAATAGTGCACAATCATCACCACCATCCATCTCCCTAAATTTTTGCATCTTTCCAAACTGAAATTCTGTGTCCGTTAAATAACCACTCCCCATTTCCCCTTGCCCCCAGCTTTGGGGAACCATCATTCTACTTTCTGTCTATGAGGTTGACTAAAGTTAGCTCGTAAGTGGAATCACATAGCAGTCATCTTATTGTGCCTGGCTTATTTCACTTAGTCCAATGTCCTCCAGGTTAATCGATGTGTCAGAATTTTAACGTGTGTCAGAATTTCCTTCCTTTTTGAGGCTGAATAATATTCCATAATATGTATATGTCACATTTTGTTCACCCATTCATATAATAGACATGAGATACTTCCACCTTTTAGCTATTGTGAATAATGCTGCTGTAAACATGAATGTAAAAATATCTTTAGAGTCCCTGCTTTCAATTCTTTTGGGTCATATACCCAGAAGTGGAATTTCTGGATGATACGATAATTCTATTCTTAATTTTTTGAGGAACAGACATACTGGTTTCCATATCAGCAGCACCATTTTACACTCCCACAAGCAGTGCACAGGGGGTTCCAATTCCTCCAGGTCTTAGCCATCCATCTGTTATTTTGTTTTTGTATAATAGCCATCCTGATGGGTATGAAATGGTATCTCATTGTGGTTTCAACTTGCACTTCCCTAATGATTAGTGATGTTGAGTGTCTTTTCATGTGCTTATTGGCATCTGTATATCTTCCTTGGAGAAATGTCTATTCAAGTCCTTTACCTTTTTTTAATTGGAGTGTTTATTCTTTGTTGTTGAGTTGTAGCAGTTCTTTATATATTCTGGATATTACTCCCTTATCAGATACATACTTTGCAAATACTTTCTCCTACTCCATGGGGTGCCTTTTCACTCTGTTGATGTCCTTTGGTGCACAAAGTTTTTAATTCTGATTAAATCCAATATATCCATTGTTTTAATTTATTTTTTTAATTTACATCCAAGTTAGTTAGCATATAGTGCAACAACGATTTCAGGACTAGATTCCTTAATGCCCTTTACCCATTTAGCCCATTGCCCCTTCCACAACCCCTCCAGTAACCCTCCATTGTTCTCCATATTTAAGTCTATCCATTCTTATTTTGTTGCCGGTGTTTTTGGTGTCATATCCAAGAAATCATTGCCACATTCAGTGTCATGAAACATTTCCCCTATGTTTTCTTCTAAGAGTTTTATAATTTTAGCTCTTGTGTTTGGTCTTTGATTCACTTTCAGTTAATTTTCGTAAATGGTATAAAGTAAGAAGAGTCTAGTTGCATTCTTCTGCATGTGGATATCCAGTTTTCCCAACATTAATGTTGAAAAGATTGTCCTTTTCCCATTGAACGGTCTTGGCACCCTTGTGGAAAATCATTGGACTATATCTACAAGGGTTTACTTCTGGGTTCTTTTCTCTATTCTATTAATACATGTCTGTCTTTATGCCAGTACCACACTGTTTTGATTTCTGTACTTTCAACAAGTTTTGAAATCGAAGTTGTGAGACTAACTTTCTCATTAGTATAAATTCAAGCAAGCCAGAAGAATATAAACTAAAAAATGAGAGTGCCCCCTCACCTGCACTCTTTCTCCCTCCAACCAATCCCACTCTTTTCCTATTAACAGTTAACAAAGGTAACTGCCATTAACAGTTTGGAATTTGCTCTTCCAGGTGCATTTCTTGTGTGTACGTTAAGTATCTTTTCTATCTCTTCTGTCTTTTGCAATAAATAATATCCAAAAACTTAAGACTTCTAGTTCTTGAGGCATGCCACCAAAAACTTCTTGTAATAATAATCATGATACATGTCTCCCATTTTAAAACAATGATATTCTATTTCTATTCTTGATTTAAAAGAAAGAGAAGGAATTTATCATTTTTATGTTCATTCAGCAATAGAGTCAGTTATTTGAATACGGTATTAAAAATGTTAACAATCATGTTATTAGAAGAAATCCCATTGCAATCACTCAGTTAAAAACTGAATACCTCCTAACTGTATCACTATATGTAAAGACTACCACTGTTTTTTTTTTTTAATTGTAGTAAGTTCTCTAGTAAAGTTACATCCAGTTCATTACTTTTTTCAATTTCTAGTTTTAGGTAATACAAACATAATCATTAAGTACTGCTGTCTGCTAAGTATAGTATTACTTATAGACAAGAAACATCTTTCTTTTCAAGTACATTGGCTAAATGGATGAAATATTTTCAGAGACTCAAATATAAAATATCTCCTTTGGGGGCATTAAGGAATCTACTCCTGAAATCATTGTTGCACTATATGCTAACTTGGATGTAAATTAAAAAAATAAAATAAACAAATTAAATTAAATAAAATCTTTTTTTAAAAATCTCATTTTGAAGTGTGCATTTTTTGAAATGCAAAATTTATTTTGAAATGAAAAAAATCATCAGTGTATATATCCCAAAAATATGTATTACAGTCTTCAAATTGCATTTTTTATTTAAAAAAAAATTTTTTTTTAACGTTTATTTATTTTTGAGACAGAGAGAGGCAGAGCATGAACGGGGGAGGGTCAGAGAGAGGGAGACACAGAATCTGAAACAGGCTCCAGGCTCTGAGCTGTCAGCACAGAGCCCGACTCAGGGCTCGAACTCACGGACCGCGAGATCATGACCTGAGCCGAAGTTGGCCGCCCAACCGACTGAGCCACCCAGGCACCCCAAATTGCATTTTTTAATTAAAATGTAATGTTTAGCACCATCAGTAACAATTTGTTAACAAATTGATGAAAATTCAAGATATATTTTTCTTATTTACATTGAAAAATGCATATTTGGTTTCTTAACTTTTTTAAGGAGCTGAATGGAAAAAAAATTTTTCCTGATTTTAAGAATTATTTCCCTAAAAATTTGATTTTATAAGTAGTTACACAAACGCAGAGTGTTTTATCATTTGCTTTTCTAAAAGACAACTGTATTTACTTTACTAAACTCTTTGGATATAATATATTATCCTGGTTCAAATAATAAACTAAAAATCTGTACTTTTTGTTCTTAAGTCATAACATTTGAATTAAATAATCTAGTGAAACCAGGCAAAAAGGCCAGATATAAAGAAACTCTGGAATATTCGCAAATGCGGAATTCTAAACACAAGGCCAAAAAAGACTTTAAAAGATCATCTGCTCTATTACTTTAAGCCAGAGTTTTCACAACCCTTTTAAGTGTTTGGAACCAAACAGTGAGTGGTAACAAGTACAAAATATACTCTTGTTTCTTTATTGGTTAGAAACAGACACTCAAATGGCTGCATGCTGTGATCCAGAGTTAAGTTCTTAGAGCACATAATTTAAAAGAAAGACATATTTGCTGAATTTCTATATTAACAATGCTATCTTCTAAACAGTACCAAGAGAACTAGAGTTCTGATTTGAAGGTTTTAGGATCTAATGTATGAGTATTATATGCAACTACTTAAAAGATACTTGCCAATTTAAAAAACACAGGGTTTCTATTGTTTTAAGCAATCATAGTGATAAAATAGCAAATCAGAGTGGACTAAATAAATCCAAAACCAACAGGGAACAAAAGGAAAATGTTGTCATGAATAACGATACCAGTGGCCAAGTTTACAGACAATGTTACATCTATCTCTCCATTATCCAATAAATGCCATAGTACAAGGTCATGGAGGAACCAGCAATGTCCCCTGGGTTTAGAACCAGCACAGTGAATAGTAGTCGGGCCATAGACTGAACGATGCAGTGCCATGCTAGCCTCCTAGGACAGCAGTTTAAGGCACCAGCTGGGCATGATAACAATGCTACTCTGTCTCCGAGGGGAGAAGGAAAAGCAGATTCTAAATTATGAGAGTATGAACCATTGGAAGCATAAGAAAAATTACAATAGCATCTAGACAATGTTTAGTTTTATGTACGGTCCTTTTGAAGGAGGTTTTTTTACATTTAAAACATTTTACATTTACATTTTTTTACATTTACATAAAATTCTGCCACTGCAATCTGGTTAAAAAAGAACTTTTCTAGTTTTAGATGTGTGCTATATAGATTATTAATAGAGCACCTACAGAAAATAGTTAGTAAAGCATAATAAAAATCTATATGTCCTGCAAAGATGAGTATCATAGATGCCTAAGATTACTAAATATTGCTAGTGATGTTTATAAGGCAGTTAAAAATTGTACGTCTCCCCCCATTTCCCTTGAAGCTTTTCTACTCTTGAATGACCCCATTGCTTTTGTTTCCTTTAGCAACTTAAAGATGCATGGTAATGAAAAACTTCCAGAACTGGATGAAAAAATTTAATTTGCTTTCTTTTTAGGTTTTCTGGGTGATTTCATCAGGCCTTCCCTTTCTCATTGACTCAGCAGTTCTGGCCAAAAGTCATCACTGTTTGAAATGTGTTTCTTTAAAACTTCATGTGTATTGAAAATAAATTTTTCAAGCTTAGCTTAAAATTTCAACGCTAGTTAAATTTTAATACTCACGTTTTTCTATTAGGTATTCATGTGGAAGCATATACACAAATTTTCCAGATTCCGCTTTTGATGCATTCATGTTGGGGAAGGAGCACTGCCACCAATCACTGAACACTAATTCATTCAGCTGTGTGGGGAAAATATTGGTGGGTGTACATCCTTGGATTAGTTCCTAGGGTTTTAAATCTATCTTCAGTGAACATGCCCATCTGAACACATTTGAATAAGCCACGGACTCCATGTGCTTATGAACAAACTGATTTGGGATACATAAAATTGCTACTCTAATCTCTGTTCCATTCTCACTAGGCAAGTGTGGTGGGGGAGGGGGGTGCGGTACATGTGAACTCCATGTTGGCAGACACTCATTTCTTCCCCCCACTGCCAGTTCCCCCCTGCACGCACATTAAAGCAAGGTATGTGCTGTGTGGCCTAATTACAAAACAGGGCACTTGCTGTGCCAAGAAATATATTGCTAACTTTATGGGCTTTACCACATATACTCTGAAACTGGAGCTGGACTCTATTCCTTGAAAGAATTAAGCCTTGTCTTTGAGACTCAAATTCTCCTCACTCATCTAATTCTGAGCATTGCAGTGACATTTGGCATGTATTAGTAATGCTCAGGGTCTATGAGTATTTTTCTGCTCCATGTTCTGAAGAATTCGTCAGAAATGCTTATTCTGGTGCCATTCTGTGCAGCTCATTATGCTTTAATGACAATTTTTTTATTGCCCAGGAACTTACTATAACCATTTCCTTTTTCTGTTTTTAAGGTTTGAACAGGCTTTTATTACCAGTTTGATCAGTAGTGTGGTAAAAACGAAGGGCAGTTATTTTTGGATAGCTCTTCAAGATCAAAATGGCACAGGAGAATACACTTGGAAGACAGCAGAGGGTCAGAAGTCTGAGCCGGTGCAGTACACACACTGGAATGCATATCAGCCTCGTAAGTAGAGAGAACTATAACATCACCCCTCCCTCCTGTTTCCTTTGCTCAAAATTCCTTCCACCCCGTGATCCAGCTCCTCTGGTGCTTCCTTAATGTTTTCTTAATGCCTAAATCAATTAAAACAATTACCACAGGTTCTCAGGGGGTGTAATATGGCTGGTCTTTTTTAAAAGTATGATGCATGTGACATTTGACAGGTCCAAGGTGTAAATTCATTGCTCAAGACCACACATGCCTTTATTAGCAGGAAGTCCAGTTTCTTCCTCCTTAAAGGCTTTTCCCCCTCCCCCTCCCCCTGCCCTTGATTGTCCAAGAATATCAGGGGCTTACTCAGCCCAGACTAGTCTGATATACTTCAAAGCACAGTGAATGGGCACATATAGGTACATCTAATCAGTCCACAGTCACAGCCACTTTGCCATGGAATGCTGACCCATTACTTAGGTAACACTCTTGTTAGTCCATCTCCTCCATGGGCTTCTGTTATCCTTAGCCAGGATTTCAGAGTTGCTCTATTAGTTCATCCTCATATGCTCAGCTCTGAATCCCAAAACGTGAAACTGTGCCAGGTTAGTCAGTTCCAGAGAAACGAATGGCTCCAGCCACAAACTACCCTAGAACTAGCCCCTTTGGAACAAGTTTTAGGCCCTTCTTAGGTGACCAGCCTAGACCCAACACACCTTTACATCAGCATGAATTCCTATTTGGATGCCTTGGTCCATTTCTTACTTACGGGCCTCAATCAGGGCTACCCTAAGAGATGATAGGCAATAAGATACCTCTAAATGTGTTCCTGGAGGAAATGGGTTAGGGGGCCTCAGGCTCTTCCCTGAGGAGAGATAGATATTATTATAATACTGTCAAAATAATTTTCTTATATCAAATATATAATGATAATAATTAGTCAAAGGACCAAATATACCAATTAAAAGACAGAGATTGTCAGAGAAGATCAAAAAACAGGACCCAACTGTATGTTGACTACAAGAAACCCACTTTTTATTTTTATTTTTATTCTTTATTTTTTTTATTTTTTTTTAACATTTATTTATTTTTGAGACAGAGAGAGAGCATGAACAGGGGAGGGTCAGAGAAAGAGGGAGACACAGAATCTGAAACAGGCTCCAGGCTCTGAGCTGTCAGCACAGAGCCCAACGTGGGGCTCGAACCCACAGACCGCGAGATCATGACCTGAGCCAAAGTTGGATGCTCAACCGACTGAGCCACCCAGGTGCCCCAAGAAACCCACTTTTTAAAAGAAAGAAAGAAAAAGAAATCCACTTTAAATATAAAGGCACATGTAAATTGAAAGTAAAAGGATGGACAAAGATATACTGTCCAAATACTAATCAAAAGAGAACAGGAATAGCTATATTAATGTCACAGAGCAGACTTCAGAACCAGGAAAGTTTTCAAGGATTAAAAAAAGTGACATTATATTATGGTAACGGAGTAGTACTCTAAAAAGACATAACAGTCCTTAATGTGTATGCACCTAACAACAGAGCGTCAAAATACATGAGCAAAAAAACCTGATAGAATTGCAAAGAGAAATAGATGACGCTATTATACAGTTGGAGACTGTAACATCCCTCTATCAGAAATGGACAGGGGTGCCTGGGTGGATCAGTTAGTTAAGCGTCAACCTTGGCTCAGGTCATGATTTCACAGCTCATGGGTTTGAGTCCTGTGTCAGGCTCTATGCTGATAGCTCAGAGCCTGG
Source organism: Panthera leo (assembly GCF_018350215.1). Taxonomy (NCBI): domain Eukaryota; kingdom Metazoa; phylum Chordata; class Mammalia; order Carnivora; family Felidae; genus Panthera; species Panthera leo. Next base: position 148,667,287 of record NC_056686.1, on the reverse strand, counting down.
AGCCTGTTTTGGATTCTGTGTCTCCATCTCTCTCTGCCCTTCCCTGCCCACATTCCCTCTCCCTCTCTCTCTCTCTCTCAAAAATAAATAAACATTAAAAAAATTAAAAAAAAAAAAGAAAAGAAATGGACAAATCCAAGAGACAGAAAATCAGTAAGGACAAAGTTGAACTTGATAGTACTGTCAATCAACAGGATATAATTGATATCTATAGGCTAGTTAATCCATCAATAGCAAATTACACATTCTTCTCAAGCTCACATGAAATGCTCACTAAGATAGACCACATACTGGCCAAAAACCTCACCTTAACAAATTTAAAAGAATAGAAATCATATAATGTCTTCTCTTGGTCCACAGTGAAATTAAACTAGAAACCAACAACAGAAGGATAGCTGGAAAATCCCAAAATATTTAGAGATTAAACAACACATGTCTAAATAACATGTGGGTCAAAGAAGAAATCTCAAGAGGAATCTTAAAACATTTTAAACTAAATGAAAATGGTAATCTAAAATCAGCAGGGGCGCCTGGGTGGCGCAGTCGGTTAAGCGTCCGACTTCAGCCAGGTCACGATCTCTCGGTCAGTGAGTTCGAGCCCCGCGTCAGGCTCTGGGCTGATGGCTCGGAGCCTGGAGCCTGTTTCCGATTCTATGTCTCCCTTTCTCTCTGCCCCTCCCCCGTTCATGCTCTGTCTCTCTCTGTCCCAAAAATAAATAAAAAAATCGTTGAAAAAAAAAAAATTAAAAAAAAAAAAAATAAAATAAAATAAAATAAAATCAGCAATCTCTGGGATGCCTGGGTGGCTCAGTAGGTTGAGCGTCCGACTTCAGCTCATGTCATGATCTCATGGTTCATGAGTTCGAGCCCCACATCAGGCTCTGTGCTGACAGCTGGGAGGCTGGAGCCTGCTTCGGATTCTGTGTCACCCTCTCTCTGCTCATCCCCTGCTCACACTTTGTCTCTCTCTCTCTCTCTAAAAAATAAATATTAAAAAAAATAAAATCAGCAATCTAAGTATTAGAAGACAAAATTAAATCTGAAGTAAGCAGAAGAAAATAAATAATAATAATTAGAGCAGAAATCAATAAAATTGAAAACAGGAACTCCATAAAGAAAATCAACAAAACCAAAACCTGGTTCTTTTAAAAGATCAATGAAATTGATAAGTTTGTAGCCAGGCTAACTAAAAAAAGAGAGAAGACTTGGGGCACCTGGGTGGCTCAGTCATTTAAGTGTCTGACTTTGGCTCAGGTCATGATCTCACAGTTTGTGAGTTCAAGCCCCACACCAGGCTCTGTGCTGACAGTTCAGGGCCTGGAACCTGTTTTGGATTCTGTGTCTCCTCTCTCACTGCTCTTCCTCCACTCATGCTCTGTCTCTCTCTCCTTCAAAAATAAATATAATCATTAAAATTTTTTAAATTAAAAATAAAAAAAGAGAGAAGACACAAATTACTAACATCACAAATAAAAGAGGAGGCATCACTACAGATGCCAGGGACATTAAAAGGATAATAAAAGAATATTATGAACAACTCTATATCCACACATTTGATGACCTAGATGAAATAGACCAATTCCTTTAAAGATATAATCAGCCAAAACACACACAAGAAGAAATAGACTATCTGAATAGGCCTACAGCTATTAATAAAGAAATTGAAACAAAATTCATAACTTTTCCAAACAGAAAGCACCAGGTCCACATTGGTTCACTGGTGAATTCTACCACACATATAAAGAAGAAATTATGCCAGTTCTCTACAATTTCTTCCAGAAGACAGAAGCAGAGGGAATACTTCCTGTCTCATTCTGAGGCCAGCATTACCCTCATACCAAAATCAAAGATGTTGCAAGAAAAGAAAACTAACGACCAATGTCTCTCACAAACAAAATAGCAAAATCTTCAATAAAATAATAAATTGAATCCAACAATGTAAAAAAGAATTATACACCACAACCAAATGGGACTTATCCCAGTTATACAAGGCTGGTTCAACATTCGAAAATCAATTAGTGTAATCCATCACATCACCAGGCTGTAAAATAAAAGTCACATTATCATATCAATGGATGCAGAAAAATATTTGACAAAATCCTATACCTATTTATTTTAAAAACTGTTAGCAAACTAGGAATAGAGGGGAACTTCTTCAACTTTATATATTTAATTTTTTTTAACATTTATTTATTTTTGAGACAGAGACAGAGCATGAGTAGAGGGGGGAAGCAGATTGAGAGGGGAGACACAGAATCCGAAGCAGACTCCAGGCTCTGAGCTGTCAGCATAGAGCCCAATGCAGAGCTTGAACTCACAAACTGTGAGATCATGACCTGAGCCAAAGTCAGATGCTCCCTGACTGAGCCACTCAGGTGCCCATCTTTATAAAGAACATCTACAAAACCTACAGATATCATAATTAATGGTGAGAAACTAAAAGCTTTCCCACTAAAATCAGAAACAAGGCAAGGATGTTCCCTGTCAACAGTTCTTTTAAACATTGTACTAGAAGGCCTAGCCAATGTAGTAGGATAAAATAAAATAAAATAAAATAAAATAAAATAAAATAAATACAGATTGGGAAGAAAGAACTAAAACTTTGTTCACAGATGATAAGATTGTCTATTGACACTTGAACTAATAAGTGATTATGGCAAGATTGCAATATGAAAGATTAATGAACAAAAGTCAATTGCTTTCCTGTATAACAGCAATGAACAAATGGAGTTTAAACTTAAAAACATATTATCATCTATATTATCACCCCCAAAATGAAAAACTCATATATAAATCTAATGGAATATATATAAAATCTATATGAGGAAAACTATACACTTTAATGAAAGAAATCAAAGAACAAGTAAATAAATGGAGAGATATTCCAAGTTCATGGATAGAAAAACTCGGTATCATCAAGATATCAGTTTTTCACAAACTTCCCTATAGATTCAACACCATCCCAATCAAAATCCCAGGAAGTTATTTTGTGGATATTGAAAAGACTGATTCTGAAGCTTATATGGAAAGGCAACAGACCAAGAATAGGCAATTCAATATCGATGTAGAAGAACAAAGTCAGAGAACTGACACTACATGACTTTAAGACTTACTATAAAGCTAGAGTAATCAAGACAGTGTGGTATTGGGGGGGAAAAAAAGACAAGTCAGTTGAACATAAGACAGCCCAGAAACTGACATAAAACATAGAGTTAAATGTGAGTCCCAAAGCTGTAACACCCTAGAGGATAACATAATAGAAAACCAGATGACCTTGGGCAAAACAATGACTTTTTAGATATAACACCAAAGGCACAGTCCATGAAAGAAACAGTTGATTTGCTGGACTTCATTAAAACTAAAGACTTCTGCTCTGAGAAAGCCAATGCCAAGAGAAAGAGAAGACAAGCCACACACTAAGACCAAATATTTGCAAAAACCACATCTGACAAAGGACTGTAATTCAAAGTATACAAAGAATCCTTGAAACCCAACAATAAGAAAATGAAGGACAAGAATTAAAAATGGACAAAAGATCTTAAACAAAGATATATAGATGGCAAGCAAGCATATGAAAATATGTTCAACATCATATGTCATTAGGAAATTATAGATTGCAACAAGATACCACAGCACACCTATGAGAATGACCAAAATCCAAAACACGGGTGAGGATATAAAACAATGGGGACACTCATACATTGCTGGTGGGAAAACAAAATAGCATCCCACTTTCAAAGACAGTTTGATAGTTTCGTACAAAACTAAACATACTCTCACTATATAACCCAACAATCACACTCCTTGGTGTCTACCCAAATAAACTGAAAACTGATATTCACACAAAAATCTACACATGGATTTTTATCGAAGTTTTATTCATACTTGCCAAAACTTAAAATTAATCAAGATGTCCTTTAGCAGGTGAATGGATAAACAAAATATGGGACATCTAGACAATGGAATATTATTCACTGCTAAAAAGAAATGAGCTATCAAGCCATTCAAAGACATGGAAGAAATTTAAATACATATTACTAAATGGAAAAGGCCAGTTGAAAAGTCTACAAACTATGTGATTCAAACCATAGGACACTCTGGAAAAGGGAAAACTATGACACAGTAAAAAGATTACTAGTAAAAAGTGGTTTCCAGGGGTCAGGGGGAAGGGAGGGGTTGATAGACCGAGCACAGAGGATTTGGGGGACAGTGAAACTATTCTATATATACACAATGGTGTATATATGTAATTATACATTTGTCCAAACCATAGAATGTACAACACCAAGAATGAAACCTAATGTAAATCATGGATTTGGGGTGGTAATGATGTGTCACTGTAGGCTTTAACAAATGTACCATTGTGGTATGAGATGTTAATAGTGGGGAAGGTTTTACCTATTTGAGGCAGGAGGTATAAAGGAAGTCGGTACTTTCCACTGTTTTGCTATGAATTCAAAATGCTCTAATATACATAGTTTATTATTCTTAAAAAAAACCCTATACTTTAAAAAAATGACTGCAAGGTGAAGTTAAGACAAATCAGATTTTTTGCGTGTAAGCATCGGTTTAGGAAATGTGTATAGAAACTGGTGACTTGCATGGCTCTAAACGAGAAACATCATAATTCACTCAGTAAACAACCTTCTTATTCTACAAATCTGTGAATATTATTAAAATGCAGACAATAGTGAAGTTCCATGTCACACTATTACTGAAAAATAAAAAAAAAAAAAACCTCAGGCTTCATTTCTGATATACCTCAGAATTTTGTTAGGAATGTCTATACCTGTCAAAATAAATTAATACATTTTGAATAGACAAAATCTTGGTTCTTAATGTTACCTTCCTTGGGGCATATTTGGATGTCTAAAATCTGGAACTGAAGCAGAGCTCCTTGTCATTCATAAGTTTCTACTATAATTTATTTGAGTGGCACTACTCTTTTCCTCTTCTCCCTGAAGCAAAAATAATATCATGATGCTCAGTTTGGCTGCTCATGCTGACTGACATTGAGTAAATTGTCTCTGAATAAGATGAAAATGTAAATCTTTTTTTGAAGAAAATAGCAATATAAAAGCCTCTGTGTTTCCTTTTTTCTTTTAAATTGCAGTTTGCAGAAATGCCATCCTAAATCACATTTTTTCCCTGCCTGTCACAAAAGTATCCATTAACTTCGTCCTCATGTCAGAATCTTAATCCAGCCCAGACTGACTATATAAATTGACCACTGAATAGGAAGCCTGCAGTTTTTTTATAAACTTAGCCAAGACTCTGTCTTTATGTCATATCATCAAAATATTCAATCTGTGGGGGAATCACAGTTCTGCCACTTTTTTCAACATTGTATTATGTTCACCAGATAGTGTAATGACCCACCATATACCCATCACCCAGTGTCATCAATTACCAGCTCACAATCTATCTTGTTTCATCTATATACTCACCCACTCTCCCCAACACTTCTAATATTTTGTCATAGCAAATCCCAAACATCATATTGTTTCATCCACAAATATTTCAATATCATCTCTAAAAGATAAAGACTTCTTTTTAAAAAATGTGAATATAAGACAATTATTACAGCTAAAAGTAATTAACTATAATTTCATAATATCATAAGTCTTCAGTTAATGCTCACATTTCTAAATGATTCATAATATTATACAACAGATTTCACAGTTTGTCTGAATCAGGATCCAAAAAGGTTTATACATTTGCAGTTGGTTGATAGATCCCCTAAAGTCTATTTTAATCTCTACATTTCCTTCTTCTTTGCCCCCTCCTATTTTTAAAAAATTTTATTTGTTGATGCAAGAGGGTTGTTTGTCCTGCAGAGTTTCCTACAGTCTGGACTTTTTGATTGAATTCCTGTATGTTGTTTAATGCGTTACTCTATCCTCTTTATTTTCCATAAAATTGACATTTTTATTTTTAAGAAGGTAGAATCAAAGACATTATATAATTCAGATTTTCTTTTCTTTTGGAAAACCATTTCATAAGTAGTTGTGTGTTCTATCTTAAGGCACATAATGTTCACTTTTCTCACTTTTTGCTATGTTAGAAGCCGCTAATTATCAATGCCTAGATCCATTGATTCCTTAGGGGTTACTTCATAGCTTCCTATCTGGGATATCTTTATAAAGAGATAGTTTCCTGCTATTTTACTAAAACAACAACAGCAAAGAGACTGTGGCACTTGGTATTTTAAGAGAAGTAACTATTCAGGTAAAACAGGAAAACCAGTTTTGATACATACTAACTAGTACCAGTAATTAAAGGGAAAAAATGGGGACTTTCTTATTTAGGAACATTAAATGGGATAACTCCAGAACATTTACCCCAGTTGTCCCAAGTCAATAGAAATCTTCTGCCAGTGACAAAGAAAATGGGATGCCAGTAGAGTAAATCAGATCTCTTTTTCTTGAAAGTGCCCTTCACATAGCAAAGAAAAGTCTGTCCAGCCAGCAGGTAGATAGGCTGATCCATTTTAACGCTTCCTAGAGTTCTGAAATGAGGACAAACATATTCTCATTTCTGGGCACTCTTTGGGTATTTTCATATTTTTTTTGTAAAGATGTAAGTAACTGTCATACAAGGTAAAAGTGGGATCAGAGATCTTTACGGAAATGCTGAGATCACACACAGAAAAGAAACATGACTATAGAAAAGGAGGAACATAATTGAGGGGAAGATTCAATCATTGATTCAACAGCTATGTATTGAATGCCTGCCTATTCTGTACCTTGGCATTGTCTCATAGTAGACTTAGTTAAATCTGTTTTCAAATTCTGCATCAAACCCCTCACTGTGTGGCCTTAGGCAAGTTACCAAACCTCTGTGCCCCAATTTTTCCATTAGCAAACTGTAAATACTGATATGATATCTATCTCAGAGTTTTTGAAGTTAAATAAAGACCATATAAAATACCTAACAGCATTCCACGGAAGCTACCCCCATTGCATCACTTTTCTGCATGAAGATGGAGAAAAGGACAGAGAAGAAAGGTGGGTAGATCATATGATCATATGATTTTTTTTCTTTTAGTCTATTGATATGGTGGATTACATTAATTGGTTTTCAAATGTGGAATTATGTTTGCACACCTGGAATAAATCTCACTTGGTCATAGTAAAAAAAAAAAAAAAAATGATGGGAAAGGGTTATTGCAAGGAATGGGAAAATAACTAAACAGACTAAAGAAAAATAATTGTCCAGAGGCTCTGAAGGCCCAGCTACAGTTACCTCCTACCCTGAGGCCACAAATAGATTTTGTTTGTCTGCTTTCAGATATTTGACCAGAGAGGTGAAAAATGGAGGCTTTCTCACCTCAGTTCAATTTATATGGTTAGATAGCTTTGTCAAATGGAAGGGGCTAGAACAGTGAGTTGGAATTTCTTAATTGACCCAAAGTTATCCTATTCGTGTTTTTTTTTAATGTTTATTTATTTTTGAGAGAGAAAGTGCGCGAGCAGGGGAGGGGCAGAGAGATGAGGGACAGAGGATTTGAAGCAGGCTCTGTGCTGACAGCAGAGAGCCCAATGCAGGGCTCTAACTCACAAAACCGTGAGATGTGACCTGAGCCAGAGTCAGATGCTTAACCGCCTAAGCCACTCATTCATGTTCCATGGACAGAGTGAAGGGGGATAGACGGAGGGTAAGGCAGATAAGGAGAATCAGTTTAAATGTGAGATTCACCACTGAGAAACAGAATGATAATTTTTCTCCAATGGGAGATGAGTTATTGAATTTGAGAACAATATCTCTGGGAGAAAAACCCCCTCCACTCCCACCCATACCCTACTTTTCTTATTTGGCTTTTGCAAGCATGCCTACAATATAGGATTATAAATTCAGTTTATATCTCCCTTATCCCAGTCTCCCTTTATTACACTGCTTTACTGCTTCTTTGGGGCTGAGACTCCAAAATTCGGGTCAAATGTTCCGTTAAGTTAACCACTTTAGAATCCCAGTAACATTCCCACAGCATTTTCACCTTCATCGTAGTTCACAAACATCTCCTTCTCTACTAATGAAGATGAGTTGAGTATCTATAGTATCTAAAACCAAAGCTATTTAATCATTGTCTGATGTGAAAAAGTAAGACAAAATGCAAGACCAACAACAAAAAAAGTATATTACATTTTAAATTTGCTGAATCGAGCTTTTTAAAAATTCCTTGAACGTGCAGGCAGAACTCATGCCACAAAATCCAAGCTTTTGTAATAAACAGTCAAAAAAGAATAGAAGCAACATCTTAGGGCTGGTTTTAGCCCTTCCTATCTTTCAGGGTGCTTTTAAATACATTATTCCATTTGATCTTCATGAAAACCACTGAGGAAAGAAAGGAATTCTTATCCCCACATTTCAGACAAGGGTTTTTTTGTGTGTGTGATTAATTAACCTGTTTGAATTTTGAGTTACTACATATTTGTGCTAAGACTAGAAGCCCATACTTCAGGTTCCAAGTCAAGGATGCTGGGGAAGGATGATGGAATTGAGAGGGAATGCATGTACCCAGCTCTCTCAACTAGAGCAACTCCATTAGCATATTATGTTTGGGGCTTTCATGTGGATTTCCATAGCTCAATTTCATTACAATCTCATCACTGGGGAGTATGCAACATCCCCTCTATTGTTCAGGACCCAGCTAGATTGTGAGATGCATTCCAAAATTACATTGAACAGGACTGCAAAGCTCCATTCATGACAGATTGCAGTTGCATGCTATAATCTTTTCCCCTTGTGTGGCCCCCAATCTTTCATTCATCTTTAACACTACCTACGTGTTCTGGCCAATGGAGTCGACTAATGGCTTTTTTTTTTTTTTAACGTTTATTTATTTTTGAGACAGAGAGAGACACAGCATGAACGGGGGAGGGGCAGAGAGAGAGAGAGAGACACAGAATCGGAAGCAAGCTCCAGGCTCTGAGCCATCAGCCCAGAGCCCGACGTGGGGCTCGAACCCGCTGACCGCGAGATCATGACCTGAGCTGAAGTCGGACGCTTAACTGACTGAGCCACCCAGGCGCCCCGACTAATGGCTTTTGTATAGACCAACTCTCTTTTGACTTTCTTTGCTTCTATACAGGTCATACTAGTCATGTTTTCTTGTTTACTACCGGACATTTTCACCTTTGTGGGTCTCTCTGACATATCAGCACACACACACACACACGCACACACACACACACACACACACACACGACTGTAGGCTTCTTGTGGATGGCCATGATGCCTGGTGTCTAACACAGTGTGTACACTCAGGATTGCTGAAGACACAAACACTGGTTCTGTCGCCCCCTTATTCTTTCTCCTTTTCCACAAACTCTTCCATTCCTCTAGGAGAGGCTCTTTGTATGTCCTCCTCTGTCTTCTTTCTTCTCTCTTCCCCTCTTCTTCAACCCTCTCTTTAGTCTTTCTGTGAGTGTAAAATAACCACCCATGGCTGACAAGGATAAGTCCAGTTACCATATGTTTAAAAAAAAAATTGAAGCCATTCTTTGTGATGGAAATTAAGTAAAACACATATATAGTCCCAAGTAACTACATTTTTAAAAGTGCCTTTAGGTCCAGAGTCATCAGAGTCCTCAAATGCTCCATCTCTAATTGCTTGCTTTTTTTTCACAAGCATCCCTTGAAAACTCTTTTTCTCTTTTTCAGCCCTCAAAACACAGCTAAAATGTCAGTTGCTGCAAATACTTTACTGATATCCCGAGGCATACTCCATCACCCCTTCTGAAATCTTCCACAGAAATCTTACTATAGTACTTCACACATTATGTTCAATGCAATTAATGTGTCTATGCCTCACACTAAAATAAGGGCTGGGGGTTGCTTGTTTTATTTTGTTTTGTCCTCCTTTCTCTAGTAGCTAATATACAGACTACCCTGGTATGTAGATATAGATGCACAATTTTGTTGTGGTTGAATTTGATTTAGATAGATGAATGATCACTTTGGCTTCAAGAAAAAAGGTTCATTCTTACTCAATTTTTATTCTATTTTTCAAATGGGATTGTTTTCTATTATTCACTGAAAATTAAGGGGTATTTTTTTTAGCTATCCTACGAGTTGTATAGAGTTAACGACAAACTTGGCACCTTAACTCAACAAAGAAATTGTTTCTATGGAAAAACATGGTTAATTTTCCAAAATGTTCAAACATACACAAAAGAATAGAGCTTCATCCAGAACTAGATGGTCTTTCCCTTTTCCTTAATGTCTGCCTTTATTCCTGCCCCCAGTTTTACTCCATACGTAATTTAGCTCATTCTCTCCACTCTCCCATGGTTGGCAGTTTGGTTTTCTGTGGTGTATCTTGCAGTCTGCCTTGAATCCATCATTTATGTATTTTCCTGGTCAAATCTATTTCTCAGAGGGTAAGCACTATGCATTTTTCATTGTTGATTTTTCACAATGGGGTATGAGAGCATGATGTACAGAGTAAGTGCTCAGTAAATGGTGGGCTAAACTTTTCTCTGCTCAGTTAAAAAAAAGCACAATAATTGGAAGTAGAGGAATGTTGGCATTTGATTGAAATATTGGGGATTTGATTGGCTATGGGGGATATTTCAGTCCCAGGTTAAACAGTGCCTAGTTTTCTATCATTTATCATCTGAGCTCAAAATGTCCAAATTTCAGTCTTCACAGGCTCTCTTCCCTCACTTTTTCATCTTCTATTCTTTTCTCCAAAGATGAAGAGAAGATAGTCCTGTTGATAAAGCATTCTTTCTCATCTTTATTGTTCTTATGTGGTCTCTTCATTATGAGATGTCAGTTATGCAACACTCCAAAGACCAGTATTCCAAGACCAAAATGTTCTAGTCATTCTGGTATTAAAAAGTGCTGTTTTCAGGGTGCCTGGGTGACTCAGTCTGTTAAATGTCTGACTCTTGATTTTGGCTCAGGTCATGATCTCACAGTTGATGAGACTGAGCCCCACATTGGGCGCTGACAGCGTGGAACCTGCTTGGGATCTCTCTCTCTATCCCTCCCCAACTCACATTCATTCTCTCTCTTTCCCTCTCTCTCTCTCTCTCTCTCTGTGTCTCTCAAAATAAATAAACATTTTTTAAGTGTTGTTTTCTGCTTTTAGGCTACAGTGGTGGCTGTGTTGTCATGCGAGGAAGGAATCCACCTGGTCGGTGGGAAGTGAAGGACTGCAGACAATTTAAGGCAATGTCCCTGTGTAAGCAACCAGTGGGAAATCAGGAGAAAACGGAGCAGGAAGAGAGATGGCCCTTTCACCCCTGCTACTTGGACTGGGAATCAGAGCCTGGCTTGGCGAGCTGCTTCAAGGTGATGCCAAGGGTATCTAGACATTCTGAATGGAACAAACATTATTTCAGTTTTGTCCATGTATCTCAAATTCCTTTATTCCAGAGCAGTGCCTGGCACACAGCAAGTACTTAATGTTGTTGGCTGTCTCTATCTTTTCAATTATATTCCAAAATTTTAAGTTGAAAGACTGACATATCCCTGGTGATACTGAAGGCCTCTTCACGAAGATTGTTATCCAGGCCCCAGTCAATGTTATTTTTGTTGCAATGTACTCCTCACTGGGTATTGAAATGATACAATTCCATATCGTTTGTAAGAAAAAGAATAAAGTATTTATTATGGAATACTATCATTTTGCTGCTAAGAATAGCTTTTGCAGCTTGCTAGACATCTGAGGATCAAACAAATTAATACATATACTTGATATGTGTGTGTACCTATGTGTATGAAAAAAGTGTGTGAAGAAATGTCTTTTTGCAAATCAGCTTTAGATCCTAGATATAAATCACTACCTACAATCCTCTTATCATGAAATATCTGTGAATGCACTCAATTTAATGTACGCATGCACAATCCTACACTGAATTCATTGGGTAACAGTGACCTCACAAAGCAGTAAGTTAAACTTTACAAATGAATAAACTGAGGCAGCAGGATGAAGTGATTTGCCCAAGATCACAATTATTTGTTGACAGAATTGTAATAAATTCCTGGTCTTGGGAATCCCAGTTCAGTGCTTTTTCTACCATATATTACCCTGATGTGACAACAAATGTAAAGGTGTGTTTGATGGGCATGGTGGTAGGATTGATGAATTTTAAGTGATTCAAGAAAAGGTTCCCAGAGGAGCTGAGTTTTGACATATAATTTAAAAGATGGAAAGGCTGTGCTGTGGCCCAGAGGACTGGGAAAACCATTCATTCTGGTCTCAGCAAATCAGAGCTTGGCGAAGCCTGGCCGCAGGGTGCCTGCCTGGCTTCAGAAACTCGGGAGCAGTGTCAGGCAATTAAAAACAAGGAGGGCACAGAGGCCCAGGATTTGGAGTTCTGTGTTTTTGGGCCCTTACCCTTGATCTTAAATAAAGTCAGGACCAGACTCTCCATTTGACTGACTTCTTCCTGCTACTGCCAAGGACAGCTGAGAAACAGCAGAGAATTTAGGCACAGCTAAGACCCAAAGAACTTAGTAATATACCTGCCCTAGGTCCCAGGTCTCATTTCTCATTTCTTGCTGTGGGTCAGCCAGATTCATGATCCTTCAGCCAATTCTAATTTGTCAGAAGGCAATCTGGTGGGATGGAAATTCATGGGCTCCTGCAGGAAGGAGTGCTGGATGTAATCCTAGTCCTGCCTATTTGTAGCTCTGTGACTGGAAATTTGTAATCTCTCTTAGCCTGACTCTCATTGTCTCTTGACAAACATTTATTAAGGGACAAGTATATGCCAGTTACAGGAAATTTAGAAGAAAAAAAAAGGAACTCAAGGAGTTCCTTTATAAAACTGAGCTGATTCCTTCTATCGTTCTCATGAATTTGTTGTGAGAATAAAATGAGATAACAGTTTTACGATGAGTAGACACATTCTAGTTCAATAAATGTTATTTTCCCCTACTGGGTCAAGCTTTTAATACAGATTAATGACAATTATATTACTGTTATTTTCTTGTCAAGAATTAAACAACCTCACTTTATCCATGATAGTGTCAACTTTTCTTTGCTTCTTACTAAACCAGGTATTTCATAGTGAAAAAGTCCTGATGAAAAGAACATGGAGAGAAGCAGAAGCATTTTGTGAAGAATTTGGAGCTCATCTTGCAAGCTTTGCCCATATTGAGGAAGAGAATTTTGTGAATGAGCTTTTGCATTCAAAATTCAATAGGTAAATACTTGTTCATTTTGAAAAATGCAATCAAACATTCTGTCTCCCAGTTATGAGTTCTCAGGGAAGAGTATCCCAAATATTTGTTTAAAATCTCAAGTATTTAAGCCTAAAAGCAACTAGCCACTAGTTGTGAAAGAAAAATACGTACATATACAGTTTTATATTTATATTGCACCCAGTTCTCATTACATAAAACAAAGAACAAAGTGATGATTGTTTTGATATTTGAAATTTTTTCTGTGTACCTCAAATCAGAATTTTAGAGCTTCTCTGCCAAACTCAGTAATTGTCTAGCCCTGTGATTTTCAAACTGTTGCCTGCGAATCCCAAGAGTCCTGGAACTCAGGACTAGGAAGGGAACAAGGGACAGAAGTCCCGCTTCTGTGCTCACTGACCCACGAGAGCAGCTCCCACCAGCTCCTCTTCTATGTATTTTGTTATAATAGAGTCCATGTAAGATTTTACTTGGGGGGCGCCTGGGTGGCTTGGTCGGTTAAGCGTCCGACTTCGGATCAGGTCATGATCTCACTGTCCGTGAGTTCGAGCCCCTCCTCGGGCTCTGTGCTGACAGCTCAGAGCCTGGAGCCTGTTTCAGATTCTGTGTCTCCCTCTCTCTCTCTGCTCCTCCCCTGTTCATGCTCTGTCTCTCTCTGTCTCAAAAATAAATAAACATTAAAAAAAATTAAAAAAAAAAAAAAAGAAAAAAAAAGATTTTGCTTGGAAAAAAAAGAAAGCCCCATTGATTGATTCCCAATTTTACATTTGAGGAACCAGGCATTCACTTGTTGGCATCCACCTTGCAAGTTTACAGAATCTTGAACTGCATGGAGTTAGAAAATCAATTTAGTTTAAACTTGAAGAACCGTAAAAGGCTTGTACTATTTTCTACCCAATACAAAAATTCCTTCTGAGGTATTCCTGTGGTCATCTTCTGTCTGCACAATTCCTTTCAGAGTGCTTCTTATTTGGGAGAATGCCCGTTCCATTACTGGAGGGTGATTTCAAAGATCAACTTTCTAGTAAGCCAGAGCAATACAGATCAAGTCTACTCTATTTTTGGTTATTTGAGGACAGCCATTATGTTCTCTTTTAGTGAGCCTTCTTATCCATTGGCCTCTTTCTGTAAAATGTTCTTGTCAACTAGCATACATGTTTGGAATATCTTCTATGGAAGGGGTACTTTTATATGCATAGTTGGCTGGAGCATGCAATAGATAGGATGGACAAAATCTCACCCCTGAGAATGTTGTAGTCTAAGGGGGCCTGACTCCATGACTCCACACATTTATTTAGCAAAAACAAATGTAACACCAAGTACTATGCTCTAAGCTCTGGAAATCTGGAGTCTCAATGAAACACTTGCTTGAATCACAGAGAAAAATCCAGAACAACTTTTTGAGGAAAATCCTTGTCTTCCCATAAGTGTCCTTTAGGATATTCCACAAAAAGATTAATATGTAATATCTATCAAATTATTCACCTCCAACATCAACAGTAATGACCTTAATGGTAGGAGTCGTTGACAACATCTCCCAATGTGACTTTCACAGAGCACTGTTGGGGGGGGGGGGGAGTCAAATATGTTTGCAAAACAAGGCACAAACTTGGAAATTTGCCATATGCCTTAGCATTGTAAAGGCTTCTAGAAGGAAGCACTTTCTTTGACCATAAATCTCCCTCTTTTTTTTTTTTTTTTTGAGAATACTTATCAACATTCCATGGAACTGCTAGTGTCTGTGGGAAATGCTGACCTAAAAATCATGCTTCCCAAATTTGGCTGATTATCACACTCACTTGGGACACCTTATAATACAGAGCCCTCTGGTCTCACACCAGAGCTGCTGAGTCAGATTCTCTGAGACTGAAGAAAAGTTCAAGAAGCTTCCTGATTAATTGGATTTAATTGGATTGTTAGTCTGGTATGAGGCCACAGATCCAAGGGATATGGGATTATCTTCATCCTTCTAAGTTGTAACTTTGCTTCATGACTTTAGCCCCTTGCAAAAACATCCTTTCATACTTGAGTATAGTGAGGTTTGCTATGTGAAACAAACATGTGCAAACTGCTTCCAAATTTGCTGTGAGATCAAATATCATTATGTCATTTCTATTTCTATAAGTTCTCACACTTGAAATTACTTTAATATTAAGCATCTATCAAATTATTAATCTTTAGCACTTAATCATAAAAGCTATATAATATTACTTTGTGCCCAGACTGCCAGGGAGTTCAACAAAATCTCATGTTTGCTTAGAGCAAATAAACCAAATCTCATAGTTAGCATATATTCTCCTCCTTATGGCACCGATTTTCTATTTCTATTTTATTATTTATTATATTATTAAAAATCATACAATTTTAGGAAATGGATGAAGAGAAAATTAATGTCAGTTCATCACCTAAGAGCCAGGACATATCAGGAAAAATGTTGAACTCTGTGAGTAAAGGAACAAAAAATTCTCAAGGCAGGAGAGTGATATGAATTCCCAGCCTAGACCATTGATGTTAACGTACCTGGCTTAACCTTAAGGCAGCATCCTCTGCCTCCATAACCTTATAAATTGTAAATTGTAAACTGTAATCATGGCAGTTGCCAGCCAGGCCCCAGTGACCTCTCGGATTTCTAAGTCACATTTTACTTTCATTTGTATTGTTCAGGCACAGTAGCTCTCATATTTGAGAAGTGGATGCTCCAGAATAGTCTTTCTTCTCTGTACTAACGAAAATAAAGCATCTGTCATGATTTCTGAATCTTTTAAATCTTTAATTCTCCAAATTATTCTCAGAAAATTGTCTTAGTGAGATGGGTTATTGTACAGTTAGAATTTATTGGTTGATTTATTGAGTACTCTGTGGTTTGATGTATTTTTCCTCCACCTAATAGGAGGGAAGATGGTTCTCTGTGGGGTTTCTCACCACATCTAACCCAGTGGTGACTGCTGAAGTTAATCTACTGTGCCTCAGACTGATTTGCTATGAAATTATTTATGTTGGGATCTGAAAAAAACAAAAAACCAAAATCTACTGTGTACCTTCTATTAAAGGGGGTGGTGGTAATTAACCTTCAGAGAGTACATGAACATTTGACCAAAAAAAAAAAAAAAGCAACAAATCAAAGCATAGTAAAGTAATAAATACATAGTGAAATAGTAAAAAGTCCTCTAGGGAAAAGATGCTCCAAAATTTCTTACCAACTTGCTTTCATGTGTTCTTATCTTGATTGAAAGGTGTTGCCACTCCTAATGAACATGAGAAAGCAATGTTCTCAATATAGGTTGACTTTTCCCCCAACCGCACGTCACCAGTGAGCGCACCCTATAAGCCAAGAGAAATGGGAAGCCAGGCTAATCTTCTCTACATTCATTTCATAGCTCAGGTTTTGCATAAAGGAAATGTTCAATAAATGTTTGTTTGACTTGATCCATCCTGCCAGTAGTATCAGCTGTTTCCTACACACATAATTACTTTAAAATATTTCTTGAACCTTTTACATAATGTTATGAATTCAATAGGAAGAGCCAAGTTTTTGTTTTTCTATTCACAGGACAGAAGAAAGGCAGTTCTGGATTGGATTTAATAAAAGAAACCCACTGAATGCTGGCTCCTGGGAGTGGTCTGATGGGACTCCTGTAAGTTTTTCCAAACTGAAGAAAAGGAAATGAATTCAAAACAGGTGGCCCTGGAACACCTTGGTAAACCAGCCAACAGAAACTGGAAATAATGACTATATTTCCTGTGACTCAGACCCAGATCGAAAACTGCACCAGATCTCAGTACCATTAGAGTAATTTCTGCAAAGTCCTGGGAAACCTTTACTAGCCACATAGATCTGAGGCCAACTGTAGGATCTTATCCTGGAAAGGGATCAAAGATCTCTGAAATGTCCCCAGACTATCTCCCATGTGAAGTCTCAAGAAAGAAGCAAGTATTGTTTAAAATAATATGAGGCTTTCTTTACCCCACCCTCCCTCTCTGGCTTAGTACCTAATTATATGAATGTGAGACCCAAGTCCAGATTACAATGGAAAAAAACCATTTCAGTTTATCTCTAAAAGGACAGAAATGCCACACTTAGAAATACCATCTCCTCAACCAGAGCCAGTTATTCAGAAAGAAAAAATAATACTTTGCTTTTCATTCAGCCTCATGCTTGTAAAAACCTCTGTGAAGGAAAGAAAGAAGAAACTCCTCCCTATTACATTTTTTTTTCAGGCGCAATGAGGAAGTTTCACATTTCCCTCAAGATGATAGGGAAAAAATGGAAGCAGTATCCCAGATTGAAATGGGATTCATCTGAGGCCCATGCAAAATCAAGTTATTCAGTTTCACCTGTGAAATGGGGCTACTAGCAAGAGCCGGCAGTGAGCATTTAATGCAGCTGCTATTTACTGAACCTGAATTATGTTCCAAACACTGGGTTGAATGTGCCGCAGCATGATCTCATTTCCCCTTATGATGATTCAGTGCAGTGGTTATTAGAATGCTTAAATAGTTTGCCTAAAATAATGCTTCAGAGAGCCAGGATTTGTACACACGTTGTCTGCCTCCAAAGCTATGATGTTATCATGTCTCCCAGTTGGCAAAATATCAGCAGCCAAACTTTGACGTAGTAAAGATCAATAGAGAAATAAGATCTCTAGCCCCACTAGAGAAAATCTGTGGCAAGGAAAGGATCTGTGGAAAACTCTATGTGGGAAACAAAAATAATAAGGCCATGCTAGTTAAACATATATATATGTAACGTATTTTCACCTCAGTGCTGCTTCTCTGAGAAGGATATCGGGACCAGAGAGTAGGAAGAGATCTAAGAGATCACGCAGCCCCACCCATCTATTTTGCTGTCAAAGAAACTGAGGCCCAGAGAGTGGAAGGAACTTAGCAGAGTCCGCCTGCTACATAAATGGCAGCCACCATATGGCACACTTGGGTGATTAATGTCAATGTGGCACTTGAAAAATTAAATGTGCCGTGTAGAGGTTGAGAATGCTTCCTTTTGTTTTAGTAAAACAGTCTTATTAGTAATAGAGAGGAACAATTTGGTTCAGAATAAATGAGATAAAGCCATGAAGCAGTGCAATGAGTTCCTCACCACCACTCCCTACTAGACAAAACAAATATTCAAATGCACACCATTGCCTGAATCTGAGCTTATATACATGTAAGTTAGATGACTTATTGTATGATTGTGTACATGTTTGAAGAGGAGTATTACGTTTCAAACATCCTCTTTTTCCCAAATTTTTGCTCCAGTTTTACTTGTGGTCCATCCATTCTTCTGTCAGGTAGCCATTAAATCATTGAGAAGAATGAATCTTTACTTCATATCCCTGTACATGATCATTCATGAAAAGTGTGGATCGTTTCCTAATTAAAGCCAGTGATGAATTAAAATTTAGTGACTGAAGACAAAAAGTTTAGCATACATGCAAAAGAATCTACATCACAGAAGGGACTCAAATCTGACAGATCAGAGCCTTTCAGAAGTTTACCCAGGGTCCCAGGACAAGCCTCTTGCAGCCAGTGAGACAACAGTACAACCTCAGAAGGGAGCATGCACCTGATTTGTTCTCTCTGGAGAAAGGAATAGCATGCTTCTTTTTAGGAAAAAAGCATCCTTAAGGAAAAATGCTAATTTGGTTAGCTTGTTCTTTGCAAATGTGGGACAATCTTTAAATGCAATCCTTTTTTAAATTTTTTTTTAACGTTTATTTATTTTTGAGACAGAGAGAGACAGAGCATGAACAGAGAAGGGTCAGAGAGAGGGAGACACAGACTCTGAAACAGGCTCCAGGCTCTGAGCTGTCAGCACAGAGCTGACGCGGGGCTCGAACTCACAGACCGCGAGATCATGACCTGAGCCGAAGTTGGCCGCTTAACCGACTGAGCCACACAGGCGCCCCTAAATGCAATCTTATCCAGACATTTCTTAAGCTTCCTCCAGAAGCCTATTGTGATTTATTTACAGAGAAACTTTTTGTGGGGGATCATCATTAAGAAATAATGAACTTGATCTGCTGCAGGTTGTCTCTTCATTTTTAGACAATACTTATTTTGGAGAAGATGCAAGAAATTGTGCTATTTATAAAGCAAATAAAACATTGCTGCCCTTGCACTGTGGTTCCAAACGTGAATGGATATGCAAGATTCCAAGAGGTAAAAATAGTAATAAGATCTTTACTATGTGTTTGCTTTCTAATAATCCATAGCACTTTTCCAAGTGAAGAGTTACAGAAATCTAAAATGTAAGCATCCTGGTCTACAGTACCAACAACCCTCGTGATGAACCAAATTGCACGAGTTTAGCAAAGGATGCATCGTAGGGGAATGAGAAAAGGTGACATCACTGCAGTACGCTAATTTAGTTAATGGGAAACAAAGATAACCAACTGTATTGTGGAATATGATATTTTTCAAGTACAGTCTGGAAGAAATGTCACTGTGACATGACAAGCAAACCAAATCACTTGTCAAATGAGTAAGAGAAAACACCCGCCACAGTGTGTGCCACACAGTAGGCCCTTGACAAGTGCTCACATCGTTTCTTCTTTAATCAGAGGCCTCTCTTGAGCCTCCTTTTCAAGTTTGAGAACTAACCATATTTCAGACAGCACAAAAGTACCTGGTTTTTAAATGCTCTTTTAAAGAGCAAAGTCCAAGATGTTGTGTTTAGAGCTGAAGTACTTCAGAGATGGCGCACTTGTGAAGAAATGTCCCTCAAGGTGGCTTGTTTTCACTTTGCAGATGTGAGACCCAAGATTCCACCCTGGTACCAGTACGGTAAGAGCTATCCTGGCGGTTCTTCAGTTTCTAACTACCTGCTATCATATACAATTACTGTATTATTACAGTCCTCCAATCAAGTCTCTCTTTTCTTATTTCAATCCAGAACTAATTTGCTCAAAGTAACTAATAATCAATAAAAGTCATTAAATATGATTAAAGATTAGTATTATAGCTTAACACTCTTTTCATGACATGTGACTTTAAAATATGCATTTATCCCAGACCTTGGAATACAAATGTAGTTTTCTTAGACATACCAAGGAAATTAAGCAAATTATATGCTGAGTTATGTGTATGTAAAAATATTTATGTATATGTAAACGCACACATTGTTTTTAATGCTAAGCAACTGAATTACAAATTTGGGGTCGATCATAACATATCCTATTAAGTCTGCATTATATCAGTCAATAGTTTTTGCATGATTTGCATTGGTTTTTGTTTTTTTGGTCTTGTTGTTTTTCAGATGCACCCTGGCTCTTTTATCAGGATGCAGAGTATCTTTTTCATACCTATGCTGCAGAATGGTCCTCCTTTGAGTTTGTCTGTGGCTGGCTACGTGGTGATCTTCTCACAATTCATTCTGCACATGAGCAAGAATTTATCCTCAGCAAAATAAGAGCGGTATTTCAGTATAATTAACCATGAGAGATTCAGAGCTTAGCCCCTTCTTCAGTCTTTGGGAGGAATTTTTTTTTATTTCAGACATTTATTTAAGTTTCATTAAAAGCCACAGGTTTTTTAAGAATTGTTTTTCTTTTTCGTATAGGGATTAAGAGAAAATAATGGAAACAGGCTTACTATGTTGGTCGTCATATCACTTTTCTTGATTCTTGGTAGCATCAGTATGAGTAAGTAGGGCTTTATTGTTTTAGTGAGGGTCATTCAATCATTCTGGACATATTTATTTGGAGTCTACTCTTTGAAGGACTTGGGCTCTATCAGTGATTAAAACAGACCAAAATTCCTGCCCTTGTGAAGCTTATAATCTAGTCTGAGAAGAAAGACCATAATCAATATAAGCACATAGCATTAGAAAATAGTTTAGAAAAAGACAAATAGATAAATGGAATGGGAGAAAATAAAGCACAAATGAGAGACGTGGTATACTGGGGAGAGGGTGGGGAGAGCACATGGCTGATTTAAAGTTCTGAATTTTACTTACAAGAGTACAATATTTATAAGACTCTAAAGACTCAATATTCAGAAAACGATAGGGAGTGGTTTTCCCTTTCAACATAAAACAAAGACTTAGACAATCTTTGAGGAGCTAGGCTAATTGGAAAGGCATCCGAAACCTGTTAAATAATGAAACAGATTGTCAGGAATAGTATATGTTTTCCTTGTGTTTCTTCAACAAGCATTTATTAAGGTAAGTGTTTATTAATTATTTTTTAAGAATTACTTATTAAGTATTTATTAAGGTAAGTGTCGGGGATTGTGATATTTGTCAAAGACATAATGTCAAGAACACAAAAATGAGATACAGACTCTGTTTTTAAAAAAACTTGGGGCGCCTGGGTGGCTCAGTCGGTTAAGCGGCCGACTTCGGCTCAGGTCATGATCTCATGATCTCATGGTCCGTGAGTTCGAGCCCCGCGTCGGGCTCTGTGCTGACAGCTCAGAGCCTGGAGCCTGTTTCAGATTCTGTGTCTCCCTCTCTCTCTGACCCTCCCCTGTTCATGCTCTGTCTCTCTCTGTCTCAAAAATAAATAAAACGTTAAAAAATAAATAAATAAAATTTAAAAAACTGGAAGTAATAATAAGTGAAAAGGGAGCAATATGTAGAAATTACCAAGGGGACACTAAGGGGAGAAACCTCACTCCCAGTTTTCCTTAGGAAATCTTTGAAAGTAAGGAAAAGACTTTTTTTCTTTTCCATAATTTAACATTATTTCATGATCACCAGGAATCCTTTGTTGAGCTATCATCTTTTCATATGTTTGTAAGTTGATTGTTAAAATGAAGCTCTAGGGGCGCCTGGGTGGCTCAGTCGGTTAAGCGGCCGACTTCGGCTCAGGTCATGATCTCGCGGTCCGTGAGTTCGAGCCCCGCGTCAGGCTCTGTGCTGACTGCTCAGAGCCTGGAGCCTGTTTCAGATTCTGTGTCTCCCTCTCTCTGACCCTCCCCCATTCATGCTCTGTCTCTCTCTGTCTCAAAAATAAATAAACGTTAAAAAAAAAAATTAAAAAAAAATAAAAAAAATAAAATGAAGCTCTATATTTAAAGCATCCTTGGGTTGTAAGAGAAATGTCTTCCCTTACAGCTCATGGAGCTTTTCCATTTCTATAATCCTGTTTGATGCACAGGAGCCTGTGAGGTGTACGTAGGTCAAGACCACTACTGATTTGTGATGGAAAAAGCTGAACAGGGATATTCGATGACAACCTCACAGTCCCACAGACTCACGATAGACCAATCGCTAGAACATGATGTTCCCCACTATTTTGTGCACTATTTTACCACCGTTCCTCTCCCACAAATGGAACACTCAAGCCAAAACCATAATGTTAAGTATCAACATGATGTCATAAAATATGTTTGTTTCTTTAACTAGACAGCAGATTCCTGGTGGCAATAACAAGACATCAGGTCAATATCTGAAAACCAATCCATCCTTTGACATGACAAAGTGCATGTCTCACGGGGAACTGATATCTGGCCAGTACTTACTGTAACAGTGTCAGGCACTGTGCTAAGTATTAATGTTTAATGGCATTTAATCTTTCCAAGGACTATCTATGGGAAGTCTATTATTAGTACATTTTACAGATGAGGAAGCTGAAACTCCAAAGAGGTGAAGTAACTTGGTTACTTGCACAGCAGCTGAGTGGTGGAATCTGAAAGTGAACCCAGGCCATCTGACTTATGGTGTCATTTTAAAACCCTCTGCTTGCAGCAGAGCAGCGCCATGGGAGGGATATAAGCGCACAATGTCATTATATTAAAATGCTAGTTCTAAAATCCCTCTCCAAAAGATGGTGCCAGCTCTGTCCCAGACATGAGCAATGAAAGACTTCTTTGATCTTTCCAATGAGCTTAGCTCTCCTGGAAACATCTGCAGGTCTTCTACCTTCACCTTTCCCTTAATTCAACCTCCCAATTATTAGTGTTTGGGAAGCCAGTGGGGATGGCAGAGTTAATACCTCCCATAGAAGGGAATAATAAAACCCATCGGTTTAGCTGTTTGAGAAGTCATACCTAGCGCTATGATACTAGTTGAGGGCTAAATCTAGTGTGATCTCAAACCACACAAACCTTATGGTATCTTATGTGGCAAAACTGTTACCCAGCCTGAGACCGTGTTGTTATAAATTGCCCTGTCAGTATCATGGGTGAGTGGCTGACTGATCTAACACCACAAAAGAAAATTACTGGATGGTATAAAATGTGTAGATTGAAAAAGGGGCAAGAGAGGTAAGGGGAAAGAGTATCAATTTAAAAAGAAGAAAACTATAGGTTTCCAAAACAGTTCTTATTGCATAATATTGTGGCTGTGTTAGGCACTTTGTGGTGGTGGTGAGAGTAGTGGTATTTATGGTGACCATTTACAGTTCATGAGCGAGAAATTCCATATCTACAAAGGTCCTATTAGAAGGAGTCAGTTCAGAAGCTACTTTAATCCAGGATGGTGAACTAAACATGTCGAGGTCATACCACTCACTTTTGTGGCACACTCATCCTATTAGTGCAGGAAGAATCACAATACTAATTAAATATTTTTAATATTCCATATGTGTTGTATAGTTTCCCTAAAAGAGTAGTAACTTAGAAATGTGAAGAACAAAAATAACAATTGGAAAGTAAAAGAACTATTGAAAAAGAAAGCTGGATACAGTTTTTAAAATCTGAAGAATTTTTTTTTTTACAGTGTTTCTATCTTGGAAATGTGGTTAGTCAGTATTTTCTCTTTGAATAACGGAATACCACAGGCATGATGAGAGTGAATTTTTGAGTACTTCTTTTTTGAACCATCTTGTTGGGTTAGATTAATGCCAAAAAAGTAAAAAGCCATAGCACTGTGGGAATTGTTTAACATGAACTACTAGCCAAATAGTCCACTCAGCTAACATTTTATGCTGTGTTGTGCAATATTTGCATGTCAAAACTGAAATTTACTCTTATTTTTATAAGTTCATGTCTAAATACTTCTAACAAAAATATATCAAGTCTATTAGTCATCCACCAAAATATGATGTTTTAAAAACCTTAAAATAACTTGGTTTTGGTATTTTTGATGGAAACATTTGAAGAGATGACAGGCTATTCTTCCTTGTATTATATTGTAGATTAATTACTTAGTAGATTATATTAGCTGGTGCTGTATTTTTTTATAAGTATTCTTCCCATATGATGCTATCTATAATGGCTGTCACAAAACATAGTTGATGTTATGAAATCTGTGGTCATATCACATTTCTTTATAGGAAAGAATATTAATAAGTCTTCTATTGTTGTGAATTTATACCTAAGCTAAAATTTAAAACATCTATTTTTCACCATGCATTTTCACCCTAGCTTCTAGCTTGTCCTTCTTGCTTGCAGTTCTATGCCGTATCCCAACAGGTTGTGGTGTGCCATATAGAGGATTACCATGCTGTAATTGAAGTGGTAATAAATATGTCACTTAAGATGCAGTAGGTATAATTTCTCTTTAGAGGTCCCTAATTGGGGCAGTGAACAATCAGCCTGTGATTTCCACTATTGTTGCACGTGAGACCTCTTTAGATTGAATGAAATTGTTGTGGTTCTCCCACTGAGTTCACAGCCAGTCTCAATGGACCCATTCCAAAGCTTGACAAAAGGAATCTAAATTCAGCATGTAAGAACATGTCCATGAAACAACACCTCAGGGACCCCAAATTATAGTTGCTCCATCTTACATTATTCTCAAATTGCTGATATAGCAGACAGCCACACTATTCAAGGAGTAAAAATACCTGTTTATAAATTAGAATGCTAGAGAGTTGTTAGGTTCTGTTGTATGATGACCCAAAATTCTGTGGGAAAAAAAAATATATCTTAAAGTGTATTCTCCAATTTTTACAGAAGAAATGAAGTGCAAATTTAAATATGCAATGCCTTCAAATTAACAGGCTTTTAGCTTAAAAATTAAGTTACATTTCACACACACACACACACACACGCACACACACACACACACGCACACACACACACACACACACTGAGCACACACACAATACAGTATATTGATTTAGAAGTCTTATAGAAATTCTTACTGTCTCTTCCTCTTTTATAGTTAAAGAGGGAATTTCAATTTCCAGGGTCATCAGTCCGGTATTACATTTGCCATAATGTATGTACATGTCCATGCACACATGTGTGAACATGGGGTTTCATTTTAGACTTTAGTGTACTGGGATCTGTCTGATAAATAATGGTACAATATCATTAAAATATAGAAATAATTTTCTGATTGTGAAACACTGGAAGTTGTGTCAGATTCCTTTATCCTATATTGTGTCTATTTAAATGGGGAGCATGCTATGACTCAGTTTAAAAGCTTAACAATCAGACTAATGCCAAAAATTCAAAATTTTTTACTATTGATGTCTTTGTGCCTTGATTGTTTTCAAACAGCATGGCACAGGCAGTAAACTTCTATAAACTGCTGAGATGATAAAACACTAAATTTTTAGGGAAAAAAAGGAGTCCTATTTTACTTTACAATATTACTTTTTAAAGCCCTATTATTAAAGTTAGAAAATGTACTTTTAAATACGTAGGGAAAGTTGTAAGAAAGATTTTCAATATTTGATTCCAATTTCCCTTCATAATGAGGAGAGAATATTTTAAGATAATGAAGTTTCAGGTTCTCTGAAGATGCTAGGCCTAGTGTACTCTTCTTTAGATAATTGGGTAAAATACTAAAGAATAGAAAGCTATTAACAGCAACCCCATTAATCTTAATAGTGAAAAGGGAAAACAAGTAGAATAAACGCTGACATTTTCTTTTTTTTTTTTTTTTTAATAGCTATCAAAGTATGGTGTAAATTGGTGGATTGGACTTCAAGAAGAAAGAGCCAATGATGAATTTCGGTATGGACCTAGATCAATGTGCATTTTATTTTGTTTGACAGGTTTTATTTGCAGAATGATTGGACTAGATCTTAGTGATCAATGTGTTGAATAGCCTTCAAACATTATCTTTAACTCATAAATTTTCATTTCTCTAACCAAAGACATGAGTATTTTTTTAATTTAATAAAACATTATGCCTTTAGTCCATACCCCAGAACTTCAAGAATGGTGTTTGGAGACTGGACATACAGAAAAAGAGAAGACCCTAAATTTTTCCATTTTTCTACAGCTGGAGAGATGGAACGCCAGTAACATACCAAAACTGGGACAAGGGAAGAGAAGGATCTATGAATAATCAGAGCCAGAGATGTGGCTTCATTTCATCCCTAACAGGTTATTTTACTCATCCATTTTGGGGTTTATAATACAAACTGATAGTTTTCAGGAGGCTTGAAGTCTCCTTTTCATTGCATGAGTTCAGTGAAAAGGTTTTATTTGGCTAATTTGCTTTTTAGTTGAATGTGTTTCGTTTCATCAGTCTTAAGGTTTAAGGATGGTCATCCTTACAGTTAATTCCATGTGTTCATGTTCTTGAAAATGAATTACAACCAGATAAGTCATTCCTCATGAACCAAAATGGCACCAGAAATAGGCCCATTGACACTGATCAAAAATATACCTGACAAATACTATTCTCTATAAAATGTCAATATGGGCTCATTTTTAAAATCTCTTCCTAATATTCAGTTTATATTTGGCCAGAACTTTAACCTCTATGAAATTTACTTCCACTTTCCCATTTAAGAAAGATTTTCATTGAATTCAGTATTTTTTTAATGCCTGGCATTAACTGTTTCTTGCCATAGAATACCAACTGTCTCCAAGTTGGATTTAGAAATACATGTACGTTTAAGATGGGTGGGTTTTTTTTTAATTTAATTTATCAGTACAATGTTATTTGGGTTCATTGTCCACTCATATTCACCCCACTCTTTCTATCCTATAAAAGGTAATTATGTTCCTGACTCTTAACAGATTCATAGTGAACCTGTGCATCAAGGCAGGAGAGGGATAAGCACAGAAAGCAATCCTTGGTGGAAGGGTGTCTGCAGAGAAAGGAAAGGAAACACCATGTTGTTAATCAGCTCTCTTTTGCCAGCAGGTGTCACAACAGCCTACAGAAAGGCTGTTTTGTGATTCTGGAAGACTAGCAGCTACTCTGCATTGAAAATAGCATGCCAGCCCCTCCTTCAAAATGCCTTTTTTTTTTTTTTTTTTTTTTTTTTTTTTGGTTCATATCCCTCACTAGAAAACTGAAACCTGCCTTTGCAATTTACATGCATCCCTGCCCTATTCTGGGATTTATAACTTGAATGCTAATGAAATGCATTCTATAACCTTTACTCTGAAAATATAGCTCTTCTAAATTAAAATACATTTTACAGGAGGCTAAGGACTTTGGGATGTATCTTCCTGAGGGCATGTCTATGTGTGCCTGTTTTGTTTAAGGGTCCGTGTTGAAAAGTGCTTCTTTCTTAGAAGTTACAGAGTTAATTTTTCTACATTGTGTATTTTCTAAAGAATTAGAAATTAGAAATGATCATCTATTGTTTTAGAATCTTGTTTCTCTTTATATTGAAATTGAATATTTTAAAACAAAAATATTACTCTACATTCTTCTGTTAACCAAGTCAAATATTCTCAGCACTTTAATCAGTTCTGTGATTTCAACTGTAATATTTCAGTTAGTTGGGGCATTTTTTCTTTTTTTTGGCATTTGAGAAATTCCTACATTCTCAAATTAGAATTACTGATTTAGCACCCTGACCAGTTTGCTCTTGTCACGAGAGAACTCTGTTAGCAGTTTAGTCCAATTTCTAGATTAAAAAAATTATGATAAACCATTAGCAGTCATAAAAATGTGATACACAGAGAATGCTTACAAAGAGTCACCATTATTTCAGGTCATCTCTAACTCATTTACTCCTCCAGGACTCTGGGCTAGTGAAGAGTGTTCAGTTTCTATGCCTAGCATCTGTAAGCGAAAGAAGGTTTGGCTCATAGAGAAAGAGAAAGATATCCCAAAACAACATGGAACATGTCCCAAAGGATGGCTATATATTAACTATAAGGTAAACTCATTTTCAAAAAGTTGCCTGTGTTTCTCTTGTAGACATTTTAGAACGTAATTAAAAAAGTAGGTATATGGGGCACCTGGGTGGCGCAGTCGGTTAAGCGTCCGACTTCAGCCAGGTCACTATCTCGCGGTCCGTGAGTTCGAGCCCCGCGTCAGGCTCTGGGCTGATGGCTCGGAGCCTGGAGCCTGTTTCCGATTCTGTGTCTCCCTCTCTCTCTGCCCCTCCCCCGTTCATGCTCTGTCTCTCTCTGTCCCAAAAATAAATTAAAAACGTTGAAAAAAAAAATTAAAAAAAAAAAAAAAAAGTAGGTATGGCTTTGAAAAACCAGGAGTTGTCCATTGGACCTGGAATTTTTTTGTCACAGCTTTCAAGAGATTTGAGGTTTTCAAGGTAGGGGCAATCTCTTGGAATAAAGAAATAGCCTTGACACCACCCTTCATTTGTATACTGTTTTTGCTCACAATCCTTCATTGTGCTGTATAACTGTTTCATTAGGCGTGATGCATATGAGTGTGTGTAACTGGGCCCTGCCCCCAAATGAGCTGTCAACTCCAGAGGGCACAGACTCCATCTTCCCTTTCTTTTGTGTCTTCCCTGCCTGGAGCTGGCATAGAGCTCTGCCCGCTGTGTGAATTGACCCACTAATAATGTCATCTTGAGCCTCATAAAGCTGGTGCTTCCGTGCAGAATTGAAATTTAAAAAAAAAAAAATTGCCAGTGGGGATATTGTAAACCAGATTTATTATTTCTGATAATGCCTCCAATTAAGGCCAAGAATTTTTCTCCACTCTATTATGTTTTATAATAAAATAACTTTATAGGCCTTAGGTGTGGAAGTAATTAAAATGCATCCCAAATTATAAAAGTTTAATTCTTTGATAATGGAAAAACCCAAACTGTGTCATAATTTTATATGTTAATATGAAATTGCTCTTTGTTGACAGCCAGTTTTCAATCTGTATATTCAGTTATATTGGCAGAGCCTTCTCTCCTTTATGATCTTCCGTTCACTGTTAATTTGTGATATGGGGCCACTGGGATTTTACACGTATTTGTTGAACACTTACTACATATTTGGCACTGATTTTTTTAATTGTGGTAAAATTGACATAAGATAGAATTTACCATCTTAACCATTTTTAAGTGTTTAGTGAGGCAGTGTTAAGTATATTCACACTGTTGTGCAATGAATCTGCTGACCTTTTTCATCTTGTAAAACTGAAACCCTAAATCCAATAAACAACAACCCCTCATTTCCCCTCTCCCAGCCCCTGGCAACCATAATTCTGCTTTCTGTTTCTATTAATTTGACTACCTCAGACACTGAGGATAAGTAGAGTTGTACGTTATTTGATCTTTTGTGAGTGGGTTATTTCACTAAGCAGAATGTCCTCCAAGTTCATCCATGGTACAGCATGTGTCAGAATTTCCTTCCTTTTTGAGACAATAATATTCCATTATATGTATGTACCACATTTTGTTTTTCCACTCACCCACTGATGACATTTGGGTTTCTTCCACCTTGTGGCTAAGAGTTTTTGCTGGCTGATTTAAAAGATATATTTCTTGGGGCGCCTGGGTGGCTCAGTCGGTTAAGCATCCGACTTCAGATCAGGTCACGATCTCGCAGTCCGTGAGTTCGAGCCCTGCGTCAGGCTCTGGGCTGATGGCTCAGAGCCTGGAGACTGCTTCCGATTCTGTGCCTCCCTCTCTCTCTGCCCCTCCCCGTTCATGCTCTGTCTCTCTCTGTCCCAAAAATAAATAAATGTTAAAAAAATTTAAAAAAAAGATATATTTCTTATTTTGTTCAATTCTTTAAATACACAGAATTATTATCCCATCCTATACACAAGAAGACCAAGACTGGTAACATTGTGTGCTTTTTCTGGAAGTTCACAGCAAATAAGTGTCAGGTTGAGAATCAACCTCAGGTTTTCTGACCTCGAG
Organism: Panthera leo; assembly: GCF_018350215.1. Classification (NCBI taxonomy): domain Eukaryota; kingdom Metazoa; phylum Chordata; class Mammalia; order Carnivora; family Felidae; genus Panthera; species Panthera leo. The sequence goes on along the minus strand of NC_056686.1, from coordinate 148,637,213 downwards.
TCAAGTAGTCTTGTCTCTTTCCTACAGTTGCCACTTCATATAAGAATTCTTAAATTACTAGCCAAAGCATAAGAGACTGTTAAAAACTGAGAACAAACTGAGGGTTGATGGGGGGGTGGGAGGGAGGGGAGGGTGGGTGATGGGTATTGACGAGGGCACCTTTTGGGATGAGCACTGGGTGTTGTATGGAAACCAATTTGACAGTAAATTTCATATATTAAAAAAAATTAAAAAAAAAAAGAATTCTTAAATTACTAGATCAGTTTAGCCCCATGATACAGTCAATCTGGTGGCACTGAGATATCTTCTAAAATATAGTGGTTTTCTAAAACTTTATATGGTATTGAGGTACATTTTTAATAGTTAATACTTTCTGCCTGATTCCTATTTTCCCAAACTATAAAATCTACCAGTTACAAGTAATTTATACATTTCAATATAAGAAACGTAGCAAGTATTCAATAGAACACTGAGTATAACTAAGTCTTTAATTAAAACCTTTGACAATTAGTTCTTTTTATAGCTATTCTACCATGGTAAAATATATTTAAAATAAAATATGCCATTTTTACCATTTTAAATGTACAATTCAGTGGCAATAATTACATTCACAATGTTATTCAACCATCCCCTTTATTTCTAAAATTTATCATCATCCCAAACAGAAACCCTGTAACTATTAAGCAATAACTCCCAATTCCCCATTCCTCCAGCCATGGTAAATTCTAATCTGTTTCCTATCTCTATGAATTTGCCTGTCTAGATATTTCATGTAAGTGAATTTATACAATATTTGTCCTTTTTTTTCTGGCTTATTTCTCTTTGAATAATGTTTTCACTGTTTATCCATATTATAATGTGTATCAGAACTTCATCCCTCTTTATGACTAACTAATATTCCACACCACATTTTGTTTTGCCATTCATCTGTTGATGGACTTGGGTTGTTTCCACGTTTTGGTTATTGTTAATAAATTTTCAATGACCATTGGCATACAGGTATCTGCTGGAGTCCCTGTTTTCACTTCTTTTGGATATACACCTAGGAATGGAATTGCTACATCATGTACTAATTCTGTGTTTAACTTTTTGAAGAACCAGCAAAATGTTTTTCACATACATGGCTGAACCATTTTACAAGCCTGCTAGCAACGTATGCTAGCAATCTCCACATCCTTAACAACACTTGTTATTATCTATCTTTTTATTATTGCCATCCTAGTGCATGTCTAGAGTTAATCTCATTATGATTTGATTTACACTTGCCTAATGGCTAAGGATGTTGAGTGTCTTTTCATGTGCTTATTGACCATTTGTATATTGCCTTTGGAAAACATGTCTATTCAAGTCCTTTGTCTGTTCTCATTTGGGTTGTCTTTTTATTGTTGAGTTGTAGGAGTTCTTTATATATTCTAGAAATTAAGCCCCTATCAGATACATGTTTTGCAAGTATTTTCTCCCATTCGGTAGGTTGCCTTTTCTAATATCTTCTGATGCACAACAGTTTTAATTTTAATGAAGTCCAATTTATCTAATTTCTCTTTTTACTCATGTTTTTGGTGTCATATCTAAGAATAGTTTGTCAAACCCAAGGTCATTAAAATTTACCTCTTATGTTTCTTCCTAGAACTTTATGGTTTTAGCTCTTAAGGTTTTGGTCCATTTTTAGTTAATTTTTCTACCTTGCAACTATTAAAACAGATGCATCCTGGAGTGCTCTATATGGGACAGACACAAAGGAATGCATATCTTGTCTCAAAGCCACATTTTTGATGCAGACAGTGAGCAACCCCAAAGCATGCGGACAACTGTTCCAGTTACTAACCATAACTTCTCCCATGTACAAAGGAGGGTATTTTAAGGAAATTAACAGCAAATCAAATCCTTGGCAGTAGAGAAATAATTCTTAGAAACTCTCAATATTTGTTTTTGGTTCAGCCCTTGGCTATTATCCTCCCCCCAAACTTCTTTATCTGCACAGCTTAACTCTAGTCAATGTTTTCTCCTGTGTAAACATATTGAGTGTATATGTACAGAGGCATGGTAGCAGTAACCGGGGAACAGACTCAGGGCAACAGAGTAAGTGAATACTTCCTTTGAAAGGAATAGAAGGGGAGTGAGTAAAGCACAAACACATACATGAGAGGAGAAAGGCTTTCTGAAGCAGGACTGGAGCAGGATTAAAACATCCCTGTGTAGCTCAAAGTTAAAAAAAAAAAAACTTTATTGATAACTAACAGTTAGATTAGTGGTTCACAGCCCTGATCAAATATTTAGAATTGCCATGTTAGCTTTTTAAAAATGTCAAGGTGCAGGTGACATCCTAAAGATTCTGATTTAATTGATCTGCATTGGATCTAAGCATCAGTGTTTTTTAAAAGTTCCCTTGGTTATTCTAATGCACAGCCAATATTTGCCCAGCAATAGGAGAGCTGCATGACTAGTCTTTGAATCATTCAGAGGAATTGACTAATAAAGATACTGTCACAGCAGGCTTCCTAAGAAAGGATCTTTTACAGAGTAACGTTACAGGGTGCTCAAGTGTCCCCACCCACCACACCTTCCTTTGCATAGTAATGTCTAAAATCACTGGAGTCTCACTCCTTTGCCTTGACTCTTTATTTTTTAATTTTCTTTATTTCTGAGATTGCCTCATTTATCATGTACGCCTTGGAATAAGTGGGCTTATCAGATCATTAGAAAAGCTGGCAATAGGAGGATTGATAATGGAGAGGAGGAGAGCCCTGTGGGGATGGCTTCCCTGATTAACAAAGTTACAGAAGGAAAACTGGGAGATAGCAATGACAGACATTACTCACTTCACAGTTCTGAATGAGCATCAATATGTTATATCTCATTAAATTTTGCTTCTTGTTTGTCAATTTTCTATGGCTCATTTTTATTGGTTATCTCTAAGAAAAAAAATCTAATTGGTTGGCTATCCACCTATAAGAGGCTTGTTTGTTTGTTTGTTTTACTTTTATTTGCATTTATTTTATGCAGAATTAACTCCCAGCCCATTAGTTTTTGTGTCTTCACTTTCTTCTGGGATATCTTTTTCTTTTGTGCAACCTCCTCTTCTGGTTTAGAAACAAACAATCTGCTCTTTTTCAATAAGGATCATCTCAGTGTGGCAGGGAGAGTGCATGTACGGGTTCATCCATGAGCCCTGTAAGTTCTATGCCACATCTTGGGGGCTTTGTTCGCCTGAATGTGCTCAATGACAAGAGAATCTACATCTAAACCCTTAAGTTCAGCATTCCTCTCTGCATTTTTAAGCATGCGCAGCAAAAATTCTTTTTTTGGGCCACTGACCCTGTGTCCAGCCACACTGTTTGGCCTGGGCACACCTACCAACTCCACAACTGTAGCATCGGAATTGAACACATTGCTTCTGCAAACACTTTTCAGATACTTGATGGCTTTTCAGATATGCATACCCTTGATGGGCTGGGCAGTTTCACGTGTGTTCTTAAAGTGAACATGAATATTTGAGCCTCTTGATTTGCATGATTTTGTCAGATTGTCTGGGTCAAGTGAATAGTCAACCATTTTCAAAGATCACCTCAGGCAGCTTACAGGAAGAGGAAGTCACCTTTAAGAGTTTTAAAACTGAGATACCAGAAGTTAAGCATCTTTTCTAATGTTTTATAAATTATTTTCTCTGTGTTTGATGATACATGAGTCCTGACCTGGGATTACTTCCAGAAGAGTGAGTCATCGAAGATACCTGTCACAGCAGAGCTATAGGCAGGAAAAATTCTAAGTGTGCATGTGCTTGTGTTTATATTAGATTAATTCTTATGCTTCTACTCACACATCTTTATCCAGGGATCTGGGTCGAGTACTAATGCCTGCTTTGCACCATCTACTTTGGAATTAGCCAAAATTTGATTTCATGCACAACATAGCTTTTCCTTTAAAAAAACACTCTCTTGATTATTAATATTATTAGCACTTTATTTATTCATTCACGTAGCTATGTTGGATGTTGGTAATTTTATGGTGAGGAAAAACAAACAAAATCCCTTCTCTTTTGGAGCTTACAGACTAGAGAGGAAACAAACATTAGTACATCACTCAGGAAAAGACCTCTAATTTATAACTGTGACACATATGATGAAGAAGACTTACATAGTTCTATTAAAGTATATAACAGGAGAACATGACTGACGTAGTCAGAAGGACAGGAAGCATTAAAAGCAGGGGAGTATAGCATGTGCTAAGGTCCTGTGGTGAGAGGGGATGTAATCTATTGAAGAAACTAAAGGAAGCATAAAGAACTAGAATGTGAAAAGTGAAATAAAAAAGAGTTTCTGGTTTTTATCCTAAGAACAATGAGAAATCCCTCAAGGGTTTTACCTAAAGAAGGACATAATCAGGAATGAGTTTTGAAAAAGAATCATTCATGCTGCAATGGCAAAGACAGACTGGAGAGAGGCAAGGATGATGAAGGTTCTAAGAGTGGTTGGGAAGCTATTGTAATAATCCAAGGTAAAATAGTGAAGGCAGAGACTGTGAGGCAGTAGGAATGGGGGAAGGACATTGAGAAATGGGATGTCCAAATGGTAGATTGAAGAGGGGCTGGGGTGGGAAGGTGAGGAGACTCCCAGGTTTCAGGCTTATATAAATGTATGACTGACTTTGCCATTCAATGTCAGTAAGAATACTGGAAAAGGACCAAGTTTGGGGGAAAGATCATAAATTCCATTTTCAAGTTTTGAACTGGAAATGATTTTAAGGTAAGAATTTTGTATTCAAAACTCATTTGGATTACAGTAGGGTATCCTTAATTCACAGTAATAATAAGAGATGCCTTAACCTTGATCACATTTTGCAAATTAGTAAGTAAATAAACAATTTAAAAGTGCTGTACGTCTTCTTGCTGCTTTGCTTTAATTACTAATGACAACCATTTCAAAGTGTGTTACTAATTTTTTTTGAAACAATGAAGTGTGGTAATAGGAGGCTACACTCTCATACTCAAGCTAGTAAATCTTGGCTGAGGCAAATGTGGGGGGTTGGATGAGTTGGGGGATGGGATAGGGGGCATGTGTGTGTGTGTTTTCTAGAAAGATTTATTGAGCTAACTAAACCAATGAGGTTCATTGGTATTTATGAATGGTTCATTAGTGTGACTATCTGAACGCAAGGTGAATTCACATTAAATGATAAGGCTGCCTAATAATTAGTGTGTGCCACTGTTTGGAATTTGTAATTAGAGAGAAGAGACAAAATGAAAGGGACCAGATAAAAGAATAGTTGCTATAAAATTAAAATCCTTTAAAGCCAATTCCATTTCTTTGTGAAGCAAACAAGGTGACGAGGACCAGAAGAATTGAAAATGTATTTCCTCTCTTATTTGGTAATTCAACTTCAGGCTACATCAGGATTTCTGGTTTTTATCCTAAGAACAGTGGAAAATCCCTTATAGTTTTTAGATTTTGATTTTGATTTTTTTTGGAAAATCCCTAATAGTTTTAAACTAAAGAGTGACATGATTAGGATTAAGTTCTGAAAGGAATTACCTGGGCACTATTGACATTTGGGGCTGAATAATTCTTTGTTATGAGGGGCTGACCTGTGCGTTATAGAATGCTTAATAACATCCTTATACTCTACCCACCAGATTCCAAGAGCAAAGCTCCCACATCAAGTTGTGACAATCAAAAATGTCTCCAGAGATTATTGAATGCTGCCCTTTGAGAACCATTGGACTAAATCTAGAATGCCTGAGAATGTTGTTTGACAACTATTTTGGGGTCTATTGGCTTTTATAATGTTCCATAAATATTTATTGGGGACCTTCTTTGTTGTGATGTTCAAAAAAAAGCAACATTTAGTCTCTGCTTTTTAATGAGTTTCTGATGATGGGGAAAGGATGGGGGACTGACAAATATAGAAATTAAAGAATGAGGAAGGATGTCATTCCAAAAGGGGATGAGGAAGGATGCTCTCTCAAGTGCAGGCTTCCACACTAGCCTAGAATTATCTTGTAACTGAGATTTTCTGGGTGGTGAAATCTTGAGATCTAACCTATCAATGACCAGGGTTGCCTATGTTCATTGACAAGAGAATATTCAACACAGAATATTCTTTGCATACAGTTTCTCCTGACGTCTCTGGAACATTGCCTGATCCACTATAGCCTTTCTTTTCTATCTCTCTCTCCCCCCTGACTCCAACTGGCCCTATTAACATGTTTAAATTTCACTGAGCTTTGGTTGCGGATGGGTGGTGTCTTCAACATTACCTGACCCGTGCAGTGGTTATTTCATTTCTCGCTCCATAATGAGTAGCCCTGCCATGCCACAGACATGATTCTCTCATGAGTAAAAATCAGCCCTCACTGCCAAATCCCATAGCCTTCTTTTTGTGTTCCATTGACCGTGCTGGCCACCGTCCCATCTATTTCTCCTCCCTAGGTTTCTTTGGTCCTGCCCTTGCTTCTTTTCCAACTGGGCTCATTTTTTTTTCTTTTCTGGCTCTTCCTCGTGGACTTACAAACCACATAGCTAACTCAAGTAATTAGTGAATTTAAGTCCCTGTTGTGGTTTGATTTCCCAGTATTCTCCTCTCACTTAAAGTGAGGAAATGTATTTGTAAATAAAATTGAACTAAGCTATTAATTGCTACCTACAGGATTTTTAAAAATTAAATCTACCACACTACAGGCTGGCTCCTTTTTAAAAGGAATACTGTTTTTCATTGAGCAAAAGACATCGTTCTGATACTTTACAGAACAAAACACATCCTTGTTTCTGTTCCTGCCTGATACAAATGCATGCAAGATATTGACTTACCCTAAAAGCTGGTCTTCTGTTTTACTCTCCTATCTTTGGAGCAGCTCAAAGAAAAAAAAAATGAGTCATTTCTGCTCAAGAAAATTATAAAGAATTCTAAAGACTGATCCTCAGTGTCTTTGGAAGGTTTTTAACTCGTTAAGAAAAATATGGAAATGAATGTTTTTTTGGCCTTTTTTTTTTAAAGTGCCTTTTGGTGAAAATCCCCAAAGACCCAAGGGATTGGAAGAACTGGACATCAGCTCAAGATTTCTGTGTTGAGGAAGGGGGGACACTGGTCGCCATTGAAAATGAGGTGGAGCAAGGTAGAGTATTCAATATTCAGTCGGGCAAAAATAACCATTTTTATTTCAATATCTATTAAAATGGGGGCACCTGAGTGGCTCAGTTGGTTAAGCGTCCAACTCTTGATTTCAGCTCAGGTCATGATCTCACAGTTTGTAAGATAGAGCCCTGCATCTGGCTCTGTGCTAACAGTGCTTGGGATTCTCTCTCCCCCTGTCTCTCTACCCCTCCCCCACTCACCTTTTCTCTCTCTCTCAAAATAAATAAATAAACTTTAAAAATGTCCCCCCAAAATGCTAACATTTCCAAATCAACATCATATGTATTATATAGCTGATGACACATACATTTTCAGTTTGACCTATAAGGTTTATATCACGACATCTGTAAAAGTTAGTACATTGCATTGCTTATAAACTGATTTTTGAAGACTTTTGTCTCCCCAGTAATAGTGGAAAAAATAGGGCAGATTTATGATCTTTATTGCAAAATGGCTGAAATAATCTGAGGTACACTCTATAATAATTGCATGGTATAATTTTTAGATCCCTTTAGATTTACCTGTACACCTTTATTTGATATTTAGGCAATTGTATACTTCAGTTTAAGTAGAGTTGATAAATCTTCTTTTGTTTAGAAAGGCATTGAATGAACACTGGAAATAGTTTTGTTAATGATACGATGAAATCCCAGGCTTAGCTAGCTAATGTCTATCAATTAAACTGAAACAAAAGTGAAAGAGACTGCATTACCTTAGTAAGAACAAATTCCTACAATTGATTCATAATTAAGTTTTGCTGTCATTTAAATAAAATCATAGCTACAAACAGAATTCGATGATTACCCAAATGGTTTATATGGTATTAAATTTGATAATGTATTTCTATTTTTTAGCTTTCATTACTATGAATCTTTTTGGCCAGACCACTAATGTGTGGATAGGGTTACAAAATGGTAATTATGAAAAATGGCTAAATGGAAAGGCTGTGGCATATTCTAACTGGTCTCCATTTGATATAAATGTAAGTTTTCAGATTTAATTTTTAGAAAAAATTTTAGCAAGAGATCCTATTTAATACTTACTAACTGAAGTGTTCTTTTACTTCCTATACTTTATAGGCATAAATTTTATTAGTCTGTTATTATATTAATTTTTAATAATGTAATTATGTCATTTTCATGTGTTCTATAAATGGAATTACTTATCACAATAATTATTTACTTGTCAGGTTATGAAGTGATCTGTGAACAGGTTTATTAAATGCAAATAAAGGGATAATAGTGCTTGAATTTTTAAATTGTCCTTAATAAAAATTTCAGTGTTATAATAATGTTATATGTTTCCATTTTTTTTGGAAAACATATGTATCTTTTTAAAGATTCCAAGTCATAACATCACTGAAGTTCAAAAACACATTCCTCTCTGTGCCTTGCTGTCGAGTAATCCTAATTTTCATTTCACTGGAAAATGGTATTTTGAAGACTGTGGAAAAGAAGGTCATGGGTTTGTTTGTGAAAAAATGCAGGGTAAGAAATATTTGCTTTTTTATTCCTTTCATCTCTATGACCCACTCTTCTCTTCCATATTTGTTTTACACACTGTATAACTGTCATTTTCATAGCTAACAGTGTCAGGCACTTACTTTTTGAGCTTTACATATATTTGCTCATTTAATCTCTACTACCCCAGGATTATGGCCTTTAGTGGGGTTCTAAAGACTACAGAGACCATCTGAGAGATGACCAAGTTTATGCATCCATTTTAGCCCTATTAAGTGGCTTTACTGCTTTCTTCTGAGTTTATGTGTGTGTTCAGGGAATAAAAAAGGCTTTAAGAAAATGTTGTAAAATAAAGAAATAAACAAACTAATATTTCCTACTTTCTTGGAAACCTAAAAATGCCCTCTGTGACTAGATATGACATGTAGCATATCTCTAGAGCTAATGATCAGAACCCCCAGTAACTTTTGGTGTGAAATACCAAAGCCATACTATTACACGTATCCAGTGGGATTGATGATCAGGTCAAATGCACTGTAAGTGACCTTGACTAATAAAAATAAAGATAGCAACAACAAAAACAATAGCTCCAACTTGTGCTTTCACCAAGTGCAAGGTTTCCCTGTATGACGCTACTCTAGAAGACCACAGTTTGTGTTTGGAGCTGGGTGCAACTCTGGGCAGCCTATTGTTTATATACTTACTTGGAATATGATTTATACCTCTCAGTGTTGCATGTATGTGAACACTTTAATGCACTGAGTATCTATCCATCCTCAGAATAGCCCAGGGAAGCTATTTCCCAATTCATAGTTATCACTTAAAAATAATAATATTCAGGAATTGAAAGAAGATAATCAATTATAGCAAGGGTATTATGAGAAGAGAAGAGTCTTGTAGGGAAAGAAATAATATCAATACACCATGTATTTGCATACTTATGATATACCTGGCCCTGTGCCTTGGCTTCATAAGCAATAAGGCATAAAAACCTCCCAACAATGCTAGGAAGTAGGTAAAAAAGTGTTATTTTACAGATGAGAAACTTGAGGCTTAGAAAAAATAAGTTACATATTCAAGGTCCCTCAGTTAAATACAATGATTCTATTCTGTGACACTGATGTTGATCTCTTCTTAAAATGGACTGCTCTCTTACCACTTTCTCTCTTTGAAATTTTTTGGGCTAACATTGTATATGGTCTTTTGGACATAGTCTAAAGTAGGGGTGGTTGGGAGCATAGGCACTGGAATTCATACCCCACCTGGGTTCTTTCCCCATCTCTGTAATTAAGTGTCAATGAAGTTTCTTAACTTTTTACAGATGTGATTTCACATCTGTAAAATGGGATAATAACTATCTCACTCTATGCACATACAGAATCTATGCATATATAATGCTTAGCAAGTTGCCAGCATATTAACAAATGACAGCTGTTCGTATTATTATTTCCAAAAAATATTATTCAACTACACAAATTTTCTTAGCCTACAATAAATGACCAAATTCTGCTCCACTTCTTTATTTGCCATATAAACAGGTGCTTACATTGGGCTTAGAGCGCAAACTCTCTTAACTGCCTGAAAGAATAAAGATACCGAAATAAAAGGGAGACAGGAACAAAATCAAGACCCCCAACATGGGGCTTGGTTTCCAACAGATCCTTCTTTTTCAGGTCAATGAGTGGCAAAATCATGTTGCTCAAAATCACGTATGTTTTGAAGTTTGATGGAATCAATTACATATGAAGAATTTTATGTGTGTAAAAGTACAGATATGTAATATAATGGGGGTAAATAGTAAAATTGGTATTCAGGTCACATATATGAAAATATTTAGTTGCCTTAATTTTACTAGTTATCATTTTTAAATATCTACTATGGTATTATATTGTGTTTTTTTTTTAAAAAATAACATTAGACTTGGTATATAGACTGGCAAGTGGCCAACAGACCTCTAGTAAAGAATAAACAAATGTAAAAGGGTAGTCCATCATAATTTACTTGGTAAATAGGTTAATTTCACTTTTGTTTTACAATATGTGCTATTATTATATTGAGGTAACATTTTCAGGCAAGAGTCAAATTCCCACTTTGCCATTTTTACTTGGCATAAAAAACCAACATTTATTGAGCACCTGCTGTGTTCTGGGTACTACATTCCAAGTACTGTGTTCCAGTAAGTGCTCTGTGTGGTTATCTCTGAATTCTAACCACACCCCTCCAAGGAAAGCTTTACTTATCTCTTAAAGACCAGAAATTTGAGGCTTGGAGAGATTACTTATTTTTCCAAGGTCACTTAGCCATGCATAGTCAGGACTGGGGTTGATTCACAAGTCTTCTGACCTATCCACACCTCACCATGCTCCTTTTCAACCCCAATTGTAATAAAACCAGTAAATAGAAAAATATCCCAGCCACTTTGGATAAGACAGTTCAGAAATTCTTACCTTGTTTTTCTATTTTAGGTTTGCTAAATTTAGCCTATCATAGTATATGATATAGTACAGAACAAAAAGGCAAGTGCACATTTTAAAGAGGAAATATCCTGGATGTAAAACAAGGGGTTGGCTGTCACATGACCTGTCACTCATGAACAAGAAGGCACCAGTCATCATGTCTGGGAAAACCTTGCCTTTTAATTTGTAAATCTTGACTCTGACAGATGACATATTAATAGAAACTATTTATAGAATGTGTGTATTCTGTTTATTAATGTAGTTTTTAAGTTTCTATTTAGAATTTATACATGTAAACATTAAACATGATAGCAACTATCATACAATCTCAAGTTTAATAAAGGGTGGTATTTGATTTAAAAAAGGGGGGCACCTGGGTGGCTCAGTTGGTTAAATGACTGACTTTGGCTAAGGTCATGATCTCACAGTTGGTGGGTTCAAGCCCCTCACTGGGTTCTGTGCTCACAGCTCAAAGTCTGGAGCCTGCTTCATATTCTGTGTCTCCCTCTCCCTCTGCCCCTCACCTGCTCATGCTCTGTCTTTCTGTTTCTCAAAAATAAATAAACATTAAAAAAATTATTTAAAGAAAGGGTGGTATTTGAGAATATGCACTTGTAAACTTATGTTTGCAACACAATATATGACTCCATAATATATGTCAATATTCTCTTAGTAAGTATTAAGTTCTGCCAGAGCAATGTGTGTTGGGCCGGATGTAACTAGTGGAATAAAATCTGTCTGGGGCACCTGGGTGGCTTAGTCAGTTGAGCATCCAACTCTTGATTTCTGCTCAGATTTCTGCCCAGGGTTGTGGGATCAAGCCCGGCTTTGACATCCATGCTCAGTGTGGAACCTGCTTAAGATTCTCTCTCTCTCTTTCTCCCTCTGCCTCTCTCCCCCACTCACACTCTCTCTCTCTGTAAAAGAATTCAATTAAGTTAATTAATTAATTAAACTTGATTTTCAAAAAACCTGCCTAAGAAGATCAGTTCCATCAAAAAGTGGTCCGTTTAAAAAGGGACAGTCAAAGGTGCCTGGGTGGCTCAGTTGAGTGTCCGACTCTTGATTTCAGTTCAGGTCATGACCTCATGGTTTGTGGGACTGAGCATCTTGAGCATCGTGTTGGGCTCTGCTGACAGCTGAGAGCTTGCTTGGGATTCTCTGTCTCCCTCTCTTTCTGCCCCTCCCCTATTTGTGTGCTCTCTCTTACATAAAATAAATACATAAACAAACAAACAAGTAAACAAACTTTAAAAAAAGGGACAGTCAAGTGGTATGCACAATTATTCAGCCATCAAAAAGAATGAAATCTTGAGAGAGCCAAAGCATAAGAGACTCTTAAAAACTGAGAACAAACTGAGGGTTGATGGGGGGTGGGAGGGAGGGAAGGGTAGGTGATGGGTATTGAGGAGGGCATCTTTTGGGATGAGCACTGGGTGTTGTATGGAAACCAATTTGACAATAAATTTCATATATTAAAAAAAAAGGAAAAAAAAGAATGAAATCTTGCCATTTGCAATGACATGGATGGAGCTAGAATGTATTATGCTAAGTGAAATAAGTCAATCAAAGAAAGACAAATACTGTATGATTTCACTCATATGTGGAATTTAAGAAACAGAACAGATGAACATATGGAAGGTGGGGGTAGGGGAACAAGAGGAGAGAGGGAAACAAACCACAAGAGACTCTTAATGATAGAGAACAAACTGAGGGTTGATGGAGTGATGTGGGTGGGAGATGGGCTAGATGGATTAAGGTATTAAGCTATATAAGGTATTAAGGAGGGACCTTGTTATGATGAGCACTGGGTGTTGTATGTAAATGATGAATTACTGAATTCTACTCCAGAAACCAATATTGCGCTCTATGTTAACTAAATTTAAATTTTAAAAAAAGGAAAAAAAAGGGAGTAAAAAATGGGAAATCTTCTAGAAATCTTCTCTATGTATGTATTTTTTTTTTTAAGAAACTCATGCATTAAACTTCCTAAGTTCTCATTCTTTAGCATCACCTATGCTTTCAGGTATTACCCTCATTTTGAAATAGTTCTGGGAAGGAAAACTGATGTTCATCACAGCATGGATCATTATGACATGGATCCATGCTAAGCTTTGCCTCTCCCTTTCTCAACCGGATGCTAAAAATGATTGTTGTTGTTGTTCTTGTTCTAGATACCTCTGGACACAGTGTAAATACATCTGATATGTATCCAGTCCCCAATACCTTAGAATATGGAAACAGAACTTATAAGATAATTAATGCAAATATGACTTGGTATACAGCAATAAAAACCTGCCTAATGCATGGAGCAGAATTGGCCAGCATTACAGATCAGTATCACCAGTCCTTCCTCACTGTTATCCTCAACCGGTTAGGACATCCCCACTGGATTGGATTGTTCACTGCAGATGTAAGTATCTTAAATCTCTTGGAACATCCCTGCATAACTAAGTTTCACATCTACTTCCTTAGTGGTATGGACACTGAAATTAACACAGAGAAAAAAAATTCCAAGAAATAATAGCAAATGTAACATTTAAGTAATTGGTTCATACAACAACTATGACCAACCTTACGAATAGCTTATGACTACAAATTAAAGGTATACACCTTTTTTAGAACAAACATCCACTTGCCTAATCTATGGAAAATAATGCCCTTCAAAGGTTCTCTGAAAATTTCTGAGTATCTCCAGATACTGCCAGTTCTTGCCTCCAAGAACCTGCATTTGGGCAATCTGCATTTAAGAAATTATCAAGAAAAATGGATCATGCTTCCTGTCTAGAAATGTGGTTATTAATTAATTCAGTACCACCTTGGAATTTAACACGTGGGTTTTCTCTCCCTCTAGGGATGTATTTTGGAGAGTAAGATTTTTTTCTTAGTTTTCTTTTTTTTTTAAATAAAACTATTATACACTTGCAGTAGTAAAAAGTAAAATCTGTTCTGTCTCAACCTCTGGTTCTGTACCCCAGAGATAATCACTGTAAATATTTCTTATGCATCATTTAAAAATTTCCTACACATATTTACATAATGGGTAAATATGTATATTGTTTTTTAAATACAAATGAGGTTATACTACTTGTGCTGTCCTTTAACTTGTTTTTTGTTTAATATGCCTTGTACAGCTTTCCATCTCAGCACATAAAAATCTAACACATTCTTTGCAGCACCACATAAAGATATACCATACCACTCTCCTGTGAATAGAAATTTGGGTTCTTCCCAGTTTTTCACAATTACAAGTAATACACAACAAACAACCCTGTGTAAGTTGGATAAATTCCTAGAAGTTAAATTGCTGAGCACACTTTACATTTTAAGAAATAGTGCCATACTGCCTGCCAAAAGTTTACACTAATTTACATGCAAACAACTATGATAACAGGTAGCTTTTCATATCCTTGTCAATACTGGACATTGTCAAAATTTTAATCCTTGTCATTGGGATAGGTGAGAGAATGTGTCTTATGGTTGTTTATTATACTTGTGCATTACAGAATGATTTAACTTCACGTAGTCAATTTTGCATTATGGCCTCTGGATTTTGTATCAGACTTGAAAAGATATTCCCCGCACCAAGAGTATAAAATATTTAGCCAAGTTTTCTCTAGCACTTTTATGTTTGCAATTCATATGTATGAATCTTTGACCAATCTGAAATTGGTTTTGGTGTAAAGAACAAGATATTAATCCAACTTCATTCTGATTGCTTACTTGGAAATTATGGTGGTAGGGAACAAAGGATTACCCAAAACTAAAAAAGATACTGTTGTGACAGCTATATCTTTTTGTCAGGCCACATTCACAAGCTATCCTAGACCCCCTGAAATATAAGTCTAGATGTGGAAATACAAATCAGTGCGTGAAGTAAGGGCTGCTCAAATAGCACTGGGTGATGCAGTGCTAGCAAAGAAATTATGGCTTCATTTCCCTCCACAGAATGGTCTTAATTTTGACTGGTCAGATGGCACCAAATCCTCCTTCACTTTTTGGAAAGACGATGAGTCATCCATCTTGGGTGACTGTGTTTTTGCCGACACCAGTGGACGCTGGAGTAGCACAGCCTGCGAGTCATTTCTGCAAGGAGCAATTTGTCATGTACCTACTGGTAGGTTCAATTCTATTCAACTCAACAAATATGTACTGGCACCTACTGCGTGTAAGGCACTGTGCTAAGCAGGAGCTTTGAGTAAGAGTAAGAAGTGTCTGCCCTCAAGAAGCCTCTGGTCTGGTAGGTGATGTTCAGACAAATAACTGTTATACCAAGCAGAACTACCAAATGATGGAAAAGAGGTAGTAAGTGTTGTGGGGTTAGCAAGAAAAAAGAACATAACACATCCACTTGAGGACAAGTAGAAAGACTTCTTGAAGGACATAACTGTGTGACTGGCCTTGAAGAATAGGTAGGATGCAGTGAGAAAATGATTGGACATGGAGAGGCAGTCTGAACAGAAAAGCTTGGACAGGGCACCTGGATGGCTTAGTCAGTTAAGCGTCTGACTTCGGCTCAGGTCACCACCTGACCACCTGGTTCATGAGTTCGAGCCCCGCGTTGGGCGCTGTGCTGACAGCTCAGAGCATGGAGTCTTCTTCGGATTCTGTGTCTCCTTCTCTCTCTGCCCCTCCCGCACTCACTCTGTGTGTGTGTGTGTGTGTGTGTGTGTCTCAAAAATAAGTAAATGTTAAAAAAGAAAAGCTTGGACAAAGACATGGAAGGAAGAAAGTTGTAAAGCAAAGCTAGTGTTGAAATTTGCCTTCATGGCAGTGTACCAGTAAGGAGAGGTGGGAAATCAGGCTAGAAACCTGCATTAAGAGCATGTGTGACCTTGAAGGCCAGACTGCAAATTCATGTTTAAGTCAAAGACTAATAAAATTCTAGAGATGATGACGATGATGATAGTAATAATATTTATATTATATGATAACAATGATAATAATACCTCATTACTCTTAAAGCTCACCTGGCTCTCCCAGTTGAGCCAGGTGAACTTTATTTTAAAAAGAAAACAAACTCAGAGCATGAAATAGCTTACTGAAGATCTCACAGATGTCCACCAATAGGACCAGGAGGAGAAGCCAAGCTTCCTTGCTCTTTGATGTGATGTTCATCCCATTACACCAAGTCCCCCTTCCCTTGACTGCTACATAGAGTTCTTTAACACCAGCTGGTGTCTTTTAAAATCTCTCATTTAGTAAAAGTGCACATATTTGCTTACATTCTGGATACTATAAGTTAAACAGCATACACACTATGTAACTTCGGATCAAAATAATTCAGGATAGTAATGTAAATAATAGCCACATACACTGGAAAAGCTAATTCTGCTACTAAAACACCATAAAAATTATTCTTCCCTTTTCAATAGCACTGCATTTATTGAGTGCTTAAGAAGTGTCAGGCACTAGCTCATTTAAACTCCTCACGCAGCAGTACCTGACTAGGTCATTTGGTAGAGCATGTGACTTTAGATCTCAGGGTCATGAGTTTGAGTCCCTTGTTGGGTGTAGAGATTACTTAGAAGGGAAAAATAAAAACAAATAAATAAACTTCTCATGTAAAAAAGATGTTGTTTAACTCTCTTTTATAACTTTTTAAAAAATGTTTATTTTGAGAGAGAGAAAGAAAGCACAAGTAAGGGAGGGGAAGAGGGGGGTGCGCAGAGAGAGAAAATCTGAAGCAGGCTCTACCTCAACAGTGGAGCCCAGTGCAGAACTTGATCTCACAACTGTAAGATCATGACCTGAGCTGAAATCAAGAGTCGGACACTTAACCAACTGAGCCACCCAGGTGTCCTGTTGGCTCTCTTTTTATTGATAAAGACACCAAAGTATGAATATGATAGGTAACATGCCCATAGCCATACACCTAGGATCTCATCATGGATGTGACCTCTAAAGCAAAGTCTACCTGATATTTCCCTTAGTTATGTGTTATGTTTTGCTATGCTATGTTACTTTACCAAATGCATTATTTTCTCTCACAGGTTGATTGGCAGGTAAGGATTTGCTAAATCTGTAATATTCAGCACTGCATAGAACACATTTTGTACATTTGGAAGTGCTTTTTGCCAACTTCATTCATTTCTATGAATCACATCCCCCAGTTTTTCCAACCTTTAGGACACCAATTATAAACATGAAAGACAGCCACCCTCACCCATGCAGCACCCAAACTAAGCCTAAGAAGCTATGCATGAATATACCCTGTTATGTGTAGGTAAAGATTATTTCTGCCAGAAATGCTACAAACCAGATTTGGTTTTCTGATCATTTATATTAAACCCACTCTTTCAGAGTATTATCATGAAAATCTCATTACACTATTTATCTTAGTTTGTCATAGAATTTAATGCAATGTTTATCCCAATAAATGAACCCAGTCACCACCCTAAAATCATAACTGATTTTTGTTCACAGAAACAAAACCATTTGGACACCCAGAGTTGTGCTCAGAAACATCTATTCCCTGGATAAAATTCAAAAGTAATTGCTACAGTTTTTCTACAGTCCTAGACAGTACGAGTTTTGAGGCTGCTCATGAATTTTGCAAAAAGGAAGGTAATTCTTTTGTGATGGTAAAATGCTTTCAATGCATTCCTTCTTGACGTTTCAGTAAACAATGTGGTTTTCTTCATTTGTCTGATTATTTAGTGACTTTAGGAGCAACAACAAAAAAAAGTAAATACTTTTGAATTGCTTGTTTGGGGATGGACTATCTATGAAATTCAGTGTCCGGTATAGAATGTGAAAACCTAATATGATATCTCAGAATACTACACTTTCACAGAAAATGTTCCTTTTGAATGCACCTGATTTATAAACTTTTAATGTTCTCTAAAATTAATATTCTATCCTTTAGCTTCTTAAGTACATGCTTGTCTCTTTTAATAAATGTAGTATAATTTTTAAATTTTTAATCAAAAATCACTTATTCACAATAGAAATGTTTGCTCTGCAAAGACTGAGTTTTACAAATTATTGTAGGGGCGCCTGGGTGGCTCAGTCGGTTGAGCGGCCGACTTCAGCTCAGGTCATGATCTCACGGCCCGTGAGTTCGAGCCCTGCGTCAGGCTCTGTGCTGACCGCTCAGAGCCTGGAGCCTGTTTCAGATTCTGTGTCTCTCTCTCTCTGACCCTCCCCCATTCATGTTCTGTCTCTCTCTGTCTCAAAAATAAATAAACGTTTAAAAAAAAATTAAAAAAAAAAACAAATTATTGTAAAGGAGACATTTTTAAAATTGAATTTACCCATAAACACAAATACTTGTTTATTTATTGTTTGTGTCTTTTATAGGATCTAATCTTTTAACAATCAAGGATGAGACTGAAAATTCATTTCTCCTAGAAGAGCTTTTTGCTTTTGGTTCTTCTGTCCAGATGGTTTGGTTGAATGCTCACTTTGATGGTGACAGTAAGTGATTTGGGTAAAGAGGAGACAGGATAAATAAATACATGGTGGCCAAGGCTAATGAAAATGACATCTACAAACGAGAAGGCTCTCCTTAGATATATTTGCAGTGAAAAAATAGCAGTAATCCGAAAGCCACTTCCTCCAAAGGCAATATTGCTAACCCTTTTCTATACACTTGTGTCCTTTGAAATAATCCCAGAATACCAAACATAAAAACAAGCAAACAAGTTTATCTTATACTTACCCTCACATCATGAAGGTTCTTGGAGAGAAATTTGTGTTCACAGACTTAGTCATAGACAACAAAACCCTATTTATTTGAAAATAGCCCAGATTCCTCGATGTTATAAAAGCACAACAGAGTTATAGAAACGTTTCAGTGATGAATTGTGCTTTTAGAATTATTTGCTTCTCATAAAAACCAGGGTCTGTGATCAAATGAGAACGTGGTATTCTTTTCTCTATGTAATTGGTGGTTATTGAAAGTACTTATAAAGAAAAATATTTTAATTGGTACGGAGAACTTCTTACAGTGGTGCCCCAAGGTGGAGGGTGGGTTCACTCTGACAAGGAGGAGTGTTTCAATCACAGACATTGTTTAGAATTTCTAGCCCATTGTGGTAATAAAAAGCTGACCGACTTTTAGGTACTTTTATTGTTGGTTTTAAATCCTTTTCAGACAATGCATCTCCTCTTATTGCTTACACCTGGAGGACTCTACCACTGTTCCCACCCCCTCAGTCCCCACTGGCTTGCTTCTTAAAGAAATTCATTGTAAAATTATTTTAGAAAGAGAGTCATTATGCAATGATATAGATGGTAGGACTTCAAATGATGTCTTTAAATTGATTACAATTATAGGGAATATTTCAAAATTCAAACTATTACGTTAAAAAAAAAGATGATATTTGGGGCACCTGGGTGGCTCAGTTGGTTGGGCATCTGACTTTGGCTCAGGTCATGATCTCACAGTTCGTGGCTTCGGGCCCTGCATCAGCACAGAGCCTGGAGCCTGCTTCACATTCTGGTCTCCCTTTCTCTCTCTGCCCCTTCCCTGCTTGTGCTCTCTCTCTGTCTCTCTCTCTCTCTCTCTCAAAAATAAATCAACATTAAAAAAAATTTTTTAAGATGCTATTCTAAATGAACTAAATTAGAACAATGTATCTAAAATAAATAGAGCTGTTCACAAAGCAACTTTACTAATACCTACCTTTTGATAATGACTTCATGACTGTACCTACTGAGTCGAATGTATCAGATAAAGAGACAGTCTCATTAAATTTAGGAGCTGCTTTTTTCAGAAAGAGAGAGAGAGAGAGAGAGCACGTGCGCACAAGCAGGCTCCACACCCAGCGCAGAGCCCAATGCAGGGCTCGATCTCACAACTGTGAGATCATGACCTCCACTGAAATCAAGAGTTGGATGCTTAACCACCTGAGCCACCCAGATGCCCCAAGAACTGCTTTTTGTGGTTCATTCCAGTCTTAGTATATTTGATAATCATACATATAAGTCATAGTAAGTCAACAATTTTTCTACAGATGAAACCATAAAGTGGTTTGATGGAACTCCCACAGACCAGTCGAACTGGGGCATTCGGAAGCCAGAGGCGGACCATGTCAAACCCCATCTGTGTATTGCCCTGAGGATCCCCGAAGGAGTGTGGCAGTCATCTCCATGTCAAGAAAAAAAAGGATTTATATGCAAAATGGAAGCAGGTGGGTAAAGTCAGAGGATAATTCTTCATTTTGATTCTACCCTGACTAATGTTGACCCACCTCTTTAGCATTTCAAGCGTTGAAAATGCAAGTATTCGGGGAATATTCAGATTCTGACATTATCATCTTGTTCTACATCAAACAAGTCAGAGGACATTTCAGCTCCTTCTTTCTCTGATATCAACAAAAAAATCATTATAAAGACTATGACTTTCCTGTGTCATCCTCCTTGTTCAACTAATGTGCAAAAAGCAGTTTAACCTCAAACAAATGGAACTAGAAATGTTAAAAGCAACTGCTACTGGTACTGCTAGTACCATTCTGGCAACTGCTACTCAGAAATGTTAAGATTCATCTTTGGTCCCAGGAAATATGATCAAGGCCTAGGTATTCTTGTTGTGGACTAATGGATGTGATTCTCTGTTGCTAGCCATAATATGTTATAAAAGTCATATTTTAACTTCATTGCGAGCTACATAGTTTGTGGTGATAAAAAGAAATAATCATTTTAGAAATCTAAGCCAGAAAATTCTAGTCAGTTGCCAATAATACAGAGATTTCTAAGATAGGATGTTAACAATGAACATTAACAGTGGAAAGGTGTTTTTAATAATAATCACAATATTTCTAGATGCCAGTGTTGCAGAGAAGGAGGAACCTGCTGATGAAGATTTCAGAGAGGAGATAAGGTTTTGGAATCCTAAAAGATGAAGAGGATAGAGGAGGGAAGGCATATTAGACAAAAGTCCCAGCATGACTAAAGCCAGTGATTGAGAATGAGCTCAGATTGGAGCAAAGGGCTCATATTAGGTGGTGATGAGAATAAAACTGGACAGTAATGTAGGATCCATTCACAGAGAGTATCAGTTTAGAGAGCTGAACTTCATGGTGAACCTGACAGGGAAGCCCTATGTGCTCTGTAGACACTTGCAGTGGAATCACACTCATATGGATATAAAGGGAAGCAGTTGTGATTTGAGTGACAGAACAAGGAACATGAGGAAGAATAGAAATAGGAAAAGAGAATCATCAGGATTTGGTGATCTGATTAGAGACTGGGTGGGAATGAAGGAGAAAAAACTGGAAGATGTCGGCACCAACATTCAAGCCCTAATAGTGTGGAAAACAGGACTGAGCCTAATAAGTAGTATGCCCAAGTGATCAATAGCATTTAAGTATCAAAAACAAATCAGAAACACCTTGCGTCTATACAAGACTTTAAAGCTTCCTGTAATATATAGGATACCTCTTTCGTCCCTCATAGAATTTTTTTTTAATTTTTTTTAATGTTTATTTTTGAGACAGAGGGAGACAGAGCATGAGTGGGGGAGGGGCAGAGAGAGAGGGAGACACAGAATCTGAAGCAGGCTCCAGGCTCTGAGCTGTCAGCACACAGCCTGATGCGGGGCTCGAACCCACGAACCGTGAGATCATGACCTGAGCCGAAGTTGGACGCTCAACCAACTGAGCCACCCAGGCGCCCCCCTCATAGCAATTTTTAAAGCAGTGAAGCAGATACAATATTCCCATTTTACAGATGAGAAATGTACTTGATCAAACTGAAGCCCACAGTCCAAGTTTTTTGACTCTACATGGTCCTTCCATATCTGCCTACTGCATGCATCTTGAGAATAAATATTCTTTTAACAGCTTCTCTTTAAAAAGTATCTTCACATGGGACACCTGGGTGGCTCAGTTGGTTAAGCGTCTTGATTTTGGTTCAGCTCATGATCTCACCGTTAGTGAATTAGAGTCCCATGTTGGGCTCTGTGCTGACAGCTCAGAGCCTGGAGCCTGCTTTGGATTCTGTGTCTTCCTCTCTCTGCCCCTCCCCTGCTCACGCACGTGCCCACTCTTTCTCAAAAATAAACCAACATTAAAAGCTAAAAATAAAAAAATAATAATAACTCTAAAGTTTCTTCACACACATATAACATATGTTTTTAATAGTATGATGAAAAATTATATAGTATTATTTTTAAATTGCAAAACAGGTTTTGTTAATGTGGTTTTGCTGTTGGTGACAATGTTAATGTTTTAAGTGTATAAGAATGAATGGGCCTAAGGACTGCACCAAGGCACTTTCTCCACTCACAAATCATTTACTGATCTTTCTCTGGGTCATTCAGAAATGGAGAATCATCCATTTCTCTGGATCTTTACCTAGAGGAAAAATAGCAGTGTTCAAACTTTGAGACAGAGTCTACTTGAAAGAGATACATTTTTACTGTAGAAAGTCGTCAAATGGGAACCCTCCAACTTTTTGAGTGGAAGAGCTATTTTTTATTCATTTTTCAAGATTCTTAAGATTGCAAAGGTGAGAAAGTGCTGAGTTTAGAATCCTTCCCTGGAGGTAAAGAGATTATCATTGCTGGACAAACTCCATCTCATAGCTTAACAAAACTGAGTTCCTTGCAGGCAGGGACTATATTTTATTCATATTTTTATTGTAGCGTAGTGCTGAGACTAGATGGAAAATTTTCAGCTTAAAAAAAAGAGCAGTGTATGTGTTTGTGAGCAATAATAATGATTATAATAAATCAGGGGTCAGCAAAATTTTCTTGTAAAGGGCCAGACAATAAATAGTTTAGGCTTTGGGGGCCATATAGTCTCTGTCACGCTGCCACTGTAGCATGAAAGCCGCCACAGACAATACATAAATGGATGAGTGTGACTGAGTTCCAATAAAACATTATTTATAAAAACAGGCACCAGATCTGATCCATGAGCCATAATTTGTTGAACTCTGCTACAAATAATAACATAATTTTGCTGAATTAAAAGAAAATTTTAATCTCAGGTGGGTTTTTTTTGTATTTGTTTTTAGATATTCACACAATAAAGGAGCACTCAAGAAAAGGTAGGTTTGAAAATTTTGATGTCTCTTAGAAATAATAAAACAGAAAGTAACTGTGTGGCAGTATCTATCTTAATTCATTGTCATTGAACCCTTCCTTTGTTTCATCTTCTTTCAGGACCAAGTCACAGCATTGTACCTCTTGCGGTAGCACTGACACTGATAGTAATTCTGGCAATTTCTGCACTTTCCTTCTGTATATACAAGCACAACAGAGGTATCTTCAGGAGACTTGCAGGGTTTGGGAATCCTTACTATCCTACAACCAACTTTAGTACAGTACATTTGGAAGAAAACATTCTCATTTCTGATCTTGAGAAGAATGACCAATAACAATGAGTCCAGAAAATGCCACAGCCATGAGGATAATAAGAAGACTATAAGGGGAGTCTCCCCTCATTTTCCTTACAGACCAGATGCCGCTATAATGTAAATTGTGTCACTATTTAATTACTCTTAAAGTGATTACTGGTTTTGAACTGTAACCAAATCAGATGTGTCTTGATTTACTCATTTCCCCAAACTGTGATCTATTCTTAAAAAGGGGAAGTTATACAATGGCTACTATTCAGAAAACAAGAACTATTAAAAATAACTCCCTCTTCAAGACTCTCAAACCAATGTGAATGGCTTACTGAAACTTTAAAAGAATTTTTAGCCTAATCTAGCATCTATTCAGACATTTACCCATACTCATTCCATTAAAAGAGAGAGAGGGGAAGTAAAACAAATTTCAAAACTCTAGACCTTATACAAGACAAAAAGTTAAAGGCTTCTGAGAGGTTTTCTTGTTGGTTTTTTAATTCAATCATTTTAACACAGGATTTAGAAAACTAATTTCTAAGCTTAAAACTCACACATTCTGGTCTCTAAACTAATATTTACAGTGATATTTGTTTTTATTAATTCTGAGTTCTCAAACTAAAAAAGAAAAATTACCTGTCTTTAAATAGGAAAGACCTTGGTTAGCGGCACACTTTCATAAGCAACCATATAATGTGGCTTAAAATCTTCAATTACTGAATGATGACTACATTTGATGTTTAAATATATAGATAAACTTAAAGGAATTTATCAAAATCTTACTATTGTTAAAACTCATGGTTTTTATTAAAAACTAAATGTTAAAATAATATATAACTCTCTTAACAATTGAAAGATATAAAATATAATTTGATTTTAAAGGGGAAAAAATGAAGATCTGAATTACAGTCCCATTAGAACCACAATATAGGATATATTGAGAAGTACTAAATAAATTACTCTCCAATCATAATCTAGATACCTTTGTTATATAAGTGAGTTTATTTGGGGTATTCTATTTAGTAAATTATGGTTCTTAAGAACGATCTCTGTGTTGGACTAGTTAGTGCAGTTGATAAATTATGGTTAATAGCATAACACTGTAAATTAAATATCACAGATTTGACTTTCCTACATGAATTTATGATATGGGAAAGTGCTTTCATAATCAACATTTAAAAGTTTACTGAGTACATAAATGTTTATTGCATTCCTACTAAGAACCAAGTACCATTCTAGAAACTAGACATATTGTGGTGAGCAAATTAATGAGAACTCTTGTTTTTATGTCACTTATTTTCTGAGAAAAAAGTGAGAGCAAGCCAGTAAAGAAATGCATAAGTACAAAATTCCAGGTGGTTATGAAAATTAAGTAAGGTCTTGTGATAGAGAGGAACTGGGGGAATCTCAGGGCCTCCCCTGAAGGTGCATTTTAATTATAACATCCAGTTGCCTTGAAACTAACTAGTAGCCACTAGTCATGAGGTGGAGCTCCAGGAGAAAGTGTGAGTGAATTGCTAAGTGAAAAACCATCATCATTAGAAATGTAATTTAACGAGCATACCCTAAGAAAGGAGTCCTTGTGGCCTGAAACAATTAATACAGCTTCCAAAAGCAGCTCTTTGTTACCGCTGTGTAACTTACACATTAGGACAATCTACTTCCATAATTTTTGTAAGTTTTAAGACTTCATTTTTTAAAGGATATTATATTGTGTGGCAGTTGAATATTTATCACTCATAAGAATAATTGGCTTGAACTAACCAGGTGGTATAAAAGCCCGATTTAACAATCTGTCAAATGAAATTAAAGTTCTGTTCTTTTCAGTGGGATTGGTAAAAACTGCTAATCAATTATCCTTCTAGTTGAGTTATATTGAAGTGGAATAGTTACACGTAACAATTTGACAAAGTATGTCATTAATAAAGTGCTTTTGCAGAAAGAGACCATACTTCTTGTCAATGCTCTGTACTTTGCTATTTAGTATTGAACTGCATCTCTGGGGAATCTGTCCCCATGGACAAGATCATGCAGTCCTTCCCATTACTGAAATAGAAAGTATTGAAATATTATGTTTTATTTATATATGTGCACTTAAAAAAAGTTTTTCCACATCTATTTTTAATCTGCACTAGATTTCATAGCTATGGCATGAAAAGCAAAGAAGCATTAGGGTCATAAACTCATTCACACATAATTAATGTGCCCCCCTCCAAAAAAATCAATTGTTATCCATGACTCTGGGTAATGGAAATCTTAGATTTTACAATTAAACATATCTTACACTTTTCCAATTCCAACAGTCTTCTTTGAGTTTAAATGCTTCTTCAATTGAAAGTTCCACTTCTTACCAGGGGTGGGTTAGATGGGGTCTTAGATAAACAATATTTTGGAGTTTCCTTTTCCTCCTCAAAATGGTGATGGATATATGAGAATTTGTGTCATTGTAGTACTTGGGGAAGAAAGTGATAACTTACTGTAAATGTGTGTTATCTCTGTCCACTGAGGGTAGTTGTCTGGCCCCATTCCTGGGAACAATGCAGGCATCAGCTATGAAGTCTGTAGTTGGCGCAACCTGCCCTCTATTCTCTTAGATTTGGCTCCATCCTGGCTCACTCCAGCACCGTCTTGTCCCTGGAGTACCGGCTGTGACTCCCATTCAATTCTCTACCTGAACACTGCTGTTATACAAGGCCACTTCACATCTACAGTAGTGAGACGTATATAGCACCATCAGTTACTCTATTAGGGGAGGCTAAATGCTCTAGCAAACAATCCCAAAACCTCAGTGGCTTAACACACCAAAGGTTTACTTCTCATCCATATCAACAATGGGTTTGCAGGAGACAGAGAGCGACAGAGCATGAAAGGGGACATTGAATATTTTTAAGGAGTTCAGTTTCCAGAATCTTTAGCCTTCATATATATTCTTTCTTAGAACTAACCTTCACGCGAACACCTGTGAGATCATAGTGTCATGCTGGTTCTTCCTTTCTACTTCTCTTGCACAATGCACAAATGCTTATCACTACCTAAATAATAATAATAAATAAAAAAAAAACAAACAAAACATGGCTTTCACTCCAAATCTTGCTATGATGCTTTATCTTGGAGAAAATCCTCCATGGCACCAAACAAAGGGAAAAAAACTTAAAGTCAATGAAGCTTCTTTTAATAAAGGAATTATAAAACCAGTGTAGAGCCTCATGTCTTTCCCTGTGTTCATACATTTTTCTGTGAAGGATGAAGTGATGAGTGAGAAATTCCATGTTGCAATATTCTAAATTAATATGCATTATATAGTGGAACAACAGGAATGATAACTACTTTTGTTTAAGACTTTATCTCACCCAGCCCCTAACTATTGTCAAAGAAGATATTTCTGGAAAGAAATTCTGGTGAAAGCAAAGAGAATGTCGATATATATAAGAACCTGACATCTTACTTTACCCTGATGAAAAGCTTATGACAAAGATGTGTGCTTTCTCTGTATTAGATTTCTAAGTGAAGGTAAGGTAGAGATATATATTTTTTTATTTTTTAATTTAAATCCAAGTTAGTTCGGGGCGACTGGGTGGCTCAGTCAGTTGAGTCTGACTTCAGCTCAGGTCATGATCTCATGGTTCATGAGTTCAAGCCCTGCATCAGGCTCTGTGCTGACAGTGCAGAGCCTGGAGCCTGCTTCAGATTCTGTGTCTCCCTCCCTTTGCCCCTCCCCCGCTCATGTTCTGTCTCTCAAAGATGAATAAATGTTAAAAAACAAAAACACAAACAAAACAAAACAAAAAACTTGCTCATTGAATTGAAAAATGGAATCAGATTTTTTCTGAATATTTATTTGTCTTATTTGGCTCAGGGATTTGACCATGAAGATTGGCCTCACCAATTAAGTTTTATGATGAATATTTTTCATTAACTAAATAATCTAATTTGCAACTCTAGTGTCATGATTAAATCACATATTAAGATAAAAACATTTTAATAGAAAAATAGTACTGACAAACCTATAATGATATTAACAGTATATCATTTTCCTAACTTTACTTGGTATATCAGATGAAACAACAGTGCCTATGAATGAACAAACCCCCTTTAATTCCTATCTACTTATATGAAGTTTATACGAAGAAAGTTTTTATATTAGTCAGGATAAGTTATGGGATGCTATGGAAACAAGTAAACCCTCTGTTAATGGTTCAAAACAAAACTCAAAAATTAATTTTCTGGTCATAGAAAGCCTGCTATGGTTCCATGGATTCTCCAGGGAAGTTCACATCCAAGCAATAACTCAGAGATCCAGACTGCATATTCCTGCCTCTGGAACATGGGGCTTTTTCATGGTAGGAAAAAGCAGTAGAACTGTTAAGTTCCTGGGTCCTTGAGCAATACATGGCACTTCCACTAATATATCACTAGCCATACTAGTCACATGGTCCCACCTAACTGCAAGGAAGTCTGACAGGTCTCCCAGTGTGCTCAAGAAGAAGAGGATAACCAACAACTATGAGCACCAATAATCTCTACCAGAGTTTCTCAGCATGTATAGCTAAAAAATAACAACAACAACAACAACAACAATAATAGAATTCATGCTAAACCCTGAGTTATTTTAGCAATTTTATTTTATTTATTTATTTAATTTTTTTTTAATGTTTATTTATTTTTGAGACAGAGAGAGAGCATGAACGGGGGAGGGTCAGAGAGAGAGGGAGACACAGAATCTGAAACAGGCTCCAGGCTCTGAGCCGTCAGCACAGAGCCCGACGCGGGGCTCGAACTCACGGACCGTGAGATCATGACCTGAGCCGAAGTCGGACGCTTAACCGACTGAGCCACCCAGGCGCCCCTGCAATTTTAAATTAATAATAATTAATTTCATTGTGATATATCCATTTCATTAAGAGATATATTACCTATAATATTTAGTTTGATATATGCTCATTATTAACTGTTGTAAATATTTATGTTGTTCTAATCAATTGTGTACTAATAAAAATTGACATGACAGCTCAATATAGAAGAAAATGTATAACACTTAGAGCCTATGTTCACATGGAAATTTTAAACATAATTTTAATTTGTATACATACTTTTTACTATAGGCCAATATGACATGGTGATGAGTAAAATATTTTTCAAGATTAAAAATATATTACATTAGGATAAAATTCTGTGGGCAGATTGGAATGGAAATATAAGACTAAGGAGAAAAACAAAACAATGTCTCTAACTGCCAAGAGCTCGTCTGTGTGTATTTCTGTTTTTAAATAGATTCTGATGGAATTCAAATCATTAAGGAATCTTCAGTCAAAGGAATTAGTGCTCCCCAGAGAAGTGGCTGATTCCAGGTCTGGGGCAGGAAAAATGCAAGATGAAAGTGGATTATCTTGTGGTCCCAGAAAGTAAGAAAATGCTCACAAAAAGATAAGGTCATGTCCAAAGGACACAGGAACTAACCTGACAGAGTTCCCAATGGCTAACATTAGAACAATTTCAGTATAAAAATATTGATAGTATTTGATTGTAACTCATAAAATATAAGCCCATATTGATAAAAATAAACAACTGAATGAATAAATAAATTAAGGGGAAAACGATTCTTTTCTTCAGAAGAAATACAACTCATAAGTGTAGTAGGAATAAGAGAAACAAAAATCACCATTAGGCAAACACAACAGTAATAATTTATATAGGCAAGATCCACCAGTGGGTGCTAGAATTAGTGGGTGACCGTTTGCGGAGAAACAGGAATTTGCATAGCCTTAAAGTATTACCCCCAAGATAGTCACTAATTATAATGGGAAAGTACTAACTTTACACTACAGAAACCGCTTTAATCAAATGATCAAGGTTAACATAAGCAGTAATTAGCCATTTCAGCATCAAGTACTCCCTAATATGATGTCCTCAGAAGGGCACATGACTTCCTTGGTACCCTCTTCAATAATGCATAATCTTAATTTAATAATAAAAAACATCAGACAAATCCAAATGGAGGAACATTTTACAAAATGACCACTTGCAAAGTGCCGGGTCATAAAAGTTGAAGGAAGACTGACAAAATGTCACAGCTTGGAGGAAAATAAGGAGACATGACAACTAAGTGCACGGTGGAATGCTGGATTTGATCACGGAACAGAAAATGGACATCATGGAAATGTGAAACTACAATAAAATGTATAGTTTAGTTAACACAGTATTATACTAGTACTAATGTCTTAGTTTTGATGATTGTAGTATGGTTATGTGAAATGTACCATTAGGGCAAGCTGGATAAATGGTATACAGAATTCTCTGTATTATATTGGCAACTTTTCCATAAACCTAAAATCATTCAAAATAAAAAGTGAAAAATCTGCTATGATATGAGAGCCCCTTGGAGTGTCATAACATTTTTACTTTTCAATGCCATTATTTATAATATGCTGTAAATTGCATCCTACTTATAAAACATTTTTAGATGTCAACTTGGAAATGTGGGAAGAGATGTACATCTTTTTTTCAAAATTCTTTTAGGAAGTATGCAAACACAAACATTGGAGGACTGCTACTCTTTGACGTTCTTTCTCTCCTGTCCCAAATAAGAAACAAGCAAAATCCATCTTTTCTTCAGTCTGTCTGATAACTCTCCTACTGGAGGTTTTGGACCGAGATATGCCTTGCTGTGGGCTACATTTACTTGCATTTGCTCTCTTTTTTCCACACTCTTCCTCACTCCAGATCTTTTCAGGACTTCTCATTCTCTCTCTCTCTCTCCCTTTTTTTAAATTTTATTTATTTAATTAATTAATTTATTATTATTTTTTTTAATTTACATCTAAGTTAGTTAGCATATAGTGCAATAATGATTTCAGGAGTAGATTCCAGTGATTCATCCCCTATATATAACACCCAGTGCTCGTCCCAACAAGTGTGTTCCTTAATGCCCCTTACCCATTTAGCCCATCCCCCCACCCACAACCCCTCCAGCAACCCTCAGTTTGTTCTCTGTATTTAAGAGTCTCTTATGGTTTGTCCCCCTCCATTTTTATATTATTTTTGCTTCCCTTCCCTTCTGTTCATCTCTTTTGTATCTTAAATTCCACAAATGAGTGAAGGACTTCTCATTCTCTTACTCCTGCTTATCCACTACAACCTCATGGTTTAGTCTTAATGACAGATATTTCATAAATGTTATGTCCATCATAATTCTCATTGTCAACATTTATAAGAAACTTGAAATATAGTATTTATTACAATACATGGTTGGAATCTCCAGTCCCTCTTCTTACACCTCTCAAAACAGTGATTGATAGCAGAGATGGGCAAGGCCAAATCCAGAATGATGCCTGTTGTTGTGAATAAAGTTATTAGAACACAGCCATCCTCCTTCATTTTCACACCATGTATGATCACTTCCAGGCTACCACAGCAGAGTTCAGTGGTTGTGACACAGACCGAGTGGCCCACAAAGTCTGCATTTACCATCCGACCCTTTATAGGAAAAGTTTGCTGACCCTAATATAAAGAATCAAAAACCTAAAATAGGTGATCCAACATACTTTGACATGTCCTAGCAAGCACTATTATATATATGGGCAGCACTTCAGCGTATCACTAAGCAATTCTGATCAGTAAACATTTATTGACAGCCTACTGTGGCCCAGAGAGGGTCTTAGGCTCTGGCACTGGAAATATGAATAAAATTGTCTCTGTTCTCATCAGACCTTAGGGGCAGAGGAATACATAAATAATAAGTGCAATACGATGTGATACAAATAGTAACAGGAGGACCAGAATCAGAAAAAAAGAACACTGATTAATTCTGTCAGATAAAGAGGCTTAACACGGAGAATAATGCCTATCAAATAGGAAATTTTAGATGAAAAAGCTTTCTTTGACATTTTTTTTGAATTAGGAAAAAAGTTTTCAGTTTGGGGCTAACAATGAAGAAGAAGTGGACCAAACTGCTGTATAGCTAACTTTTGAATCTTCAGAAAAAAGACAGTCACAAGAATGGCACAGGTTACTACCTCTATATTGTGGCTAAAGCCAACTTGTTTATAGTGCTTCCAAGCTATTACAAGAGTGAACTGGAAGATGTGAGTAAATATGCATTGCCCATCATACCACAGCATTCAAATACTAAATTCTGTAAACAATTTCAGGTTAAAAATCTATATATCATGTGTTATATGAACAAAATAATACCTACCATGGCTCTCATAATTCTTAGGCATAAAATTCATGGCTTACACTAAAAAAACCCTAAAGCTTTTATAATTGAACTTTAGAAATAAACATTTAAAAGTAATATATATTTTAGAAATCTTGACTTAGCTGTTAATGGTTCTCAAAATCCTGATAAAACTTATGATATCTTGGATTATTTACAAGAATTTATAGCATTTAGAGTTTTGCATCTGATGTTTACAACTGAATATAAAATGACTGAAAACTCAGATTTGTTCATTCTTTGTGTTATAAGTTTGAAGTACAATAGGGTATGTGGTTTTTTAAAATTCAGTTATGTTTATTGCAGCATTATTTACAATAGCCAAACTATGGAAACAACCCAAGTGCCTATCAATAGATGCATGCATAAAGATGTGGTACACACACACACACAAACACACACACACACACACACACACACTGGAATATTACTTAGCCATACAGAGAACAAACTTATGGGTCCCAGAGGGGGATTAACAGTACACTATCATGATGAGCACTGAGTAATGGATAGAATTATTGAATCACTATACCACTATATAACTATATAACACTATATAACACTAATATAACATATAGTATGTTAACTATACTGGAATTACAATTTTTTTAAATAACAAAAAAATTCAGCCACAATATTTAGTCTTACACAAATGGCCAATATTTTAGGTATACTTATAAATATGTTGAACCATATGTTTCATTTAAGTCAATTCCATTATTGTTACATTTTAAATCTTGTAGAGAAAAATCAACAAATGTTCCTAAATCTGAAATGCTAGATAAAAAAATTGAAAATCTACATGTGCTTATAATGCCTAATGAAGAATTATAATTGCAGAAGAAAATCCATGACTAAAATCTCAAAATGATTCCCATGTATACCAGTGACCTTCTTTACTCAGTTAATTAACACAAGCACTTGCTTCTTGCAGAGCACTTTACTGTAATTTAGAACAAATTAGGTAAAAAAAATCATTGAAATGCTGTTTTCTTCACACCATGAAGTGAACATGGTGGGCCCAAGTTAACTCATTTAAAATATTGTCATCCATTTCTTGTAATTATGAATAGCAATACTATTTTTTTGCAAAAAACAAAAAAAGACATTCTGATCTATGCTATTTTTAATTTGTTTCCTGTGCTTCTATTTAATAATGGAAATTGATTTTAAAAACTAATATAAAATGCCTTTCTCCATCTCTCCCATTAAGTGTTTCATTTACATTAAATTCAAGCATGTATGTTTTCCTAGGCATTTTTCAGATAAATATATTATGAATTAATACGGCAAATTATAAAGAATTTGCCCCTCTCCTAATCCTAAAATTGTGACTTTATTATTGTTTCCACATGGCATTTTGTGAATTAACTTGAGCTTCTTTAGCTCCAACTTAGGAGATGATGTCCCCAGGAGGTTATTTAAACTTTACTCTTTACCTTCTCAGAGAGCAGACCTGGGTGGAGCTGGAAACCCAACTCAGAGATGTAGGAATCAGTGGGATGTTTGCCCCTGTAGACTTTGAGGAGACAGTGAGACCCAGAGCCAGAAGGCAGAACCAGGGAAAACTCACGAAAAGGGGAAGGGAGGGCTAGGGACTTAAAAGGAAGCGTTACCTCACTGTCACCAACGACTTTGGATTTCCTGATTCAAAATGCGGTTCTATGGAGACTAATGAGAAATTTGTTCAAGAATGAGCATATCTGAAAGGATAAATGCACCTCTATGTTTATCGCAGCATTATTTACAATAACCAAATTATGGAAACAGCTCAAGTGTCTATTGATAGATGAATGCATAAAGATGTGGTACACAAAGCAATCTACATATTCAATTCAATCTCTATCAAAATAACACCAGCATTCTTCACAGAGCTAGAACAAAAAAATCCTAAAATTTGTATGGAATGAGAAAAGACCCCGAATAGTCAAAGCAATCCTGAAAAAGAAAACCAAAGTTGGAGGCATCACAATTCCACACTTCAAGATGTACTACAAAGCTGTAATCATTAAGACAGTATGGTATTGGCACAAAACAGACACTTAGATCAATGGAACAAAAGAGAGAACCCAGAAGTGGATCCACAAATGTATGGCCAACTAATCTTTGACAAAGCAGGAGAAAATATCCAATGGAATAAAGACAGCCTTTTGAGGAAATGGTGTTGGGAAACTGGGCAGCGATGTGCAGAAGAATGAACCTGGACCACCTTATACCATACACAAAAATAAATTCAAAATGGATGAAAGACCTAAACGTAAGACAGGAAGCCATCAAAATTCTAGAGGTGAAAGCAAGCAAAAACCTCTTTGACTTCACCCACAGCAACTTCTTATTCAACACATCTCTGGAGGCAAGGGAAAACAAAAACAAAAATGAATTACTGAGACCTCATCAAGATAAAAAGCTTCTGCAAGGCAAAGGAAACAATCAACAAAACTAAAAGGCAACCAAAGAAGATATTTGCAAATGACATATCAGATAAAGTATACAAAATCTATAGGGAACTTATCAAACTCAGCACTCAAAAAACAATCCACTGAATAAATGGGCAAAAGACATGAATAGACACTTTTCCAAAGAAGACATCCAAATGACTAACAGACACATGAAAAGATGCTCAACATCACTCATCCTCAGGGAAATACAAATCAAAACCACAATGAGCTACCACCTCACATCTGTCAGAATGGCTAAAATTAACAACTCAGGCAAGACAGATGCTGGAGAAGATGCAGAGAAAAAGGAACCCTTCTGCATTGCTGGTGGGAATGCAAACTGGTGCAGCCACTCTAGAAAATAGTATGGAGATTCCTCAAAAAATTAAAAATATGGGAATGCAAGCTGGTGCAGCCACTCTGGAAAACAGTATGGAGGTTCCTCAAAAAACTAAAAATAGAACTACCCTACAACCCAACAATTCCACTACTAGGCATTTATCCAAAGGATACAAGTGTGGGTTGTGGGGGGGATGGGCTAAATGGGTAAGGGGGACTAAGGAATCTACTCCTAAAATTATTGTTGCACTTATATGCTAACTAATTTGGATGTAAATTAAAAAAAAAAAAAGTTAAAATAAAATAAAATAACAGTTCCATATGGTGCTTTTGGAAATAGAAAAAAAATTAAAAATAGAATTACCCTATGACCCAGCAACTGCACTACTAAGTACTTATCCAAAGGATACAGGTGTGCTGTTTCGAAGGGGCACATGCACCCCAATATTTATAGCAGCGCTATCAACAATAGCCAAAGCATAGAAAGAGCCCAAATGTCTATCGATGGATGAATGGATAAAAAAGATGTGGTATATATATAAAATGGAGTATTACTCAGCAATCAAAAAGAATGAAATCTTGCCATTTGCAACTATGTGGATAGAACTGTAGGGTATTATGCTAAGTGAAATTAGAGAAAGACAGATATCATATGACTTCACTCATATATGGAATTTAGGATACAAAACAGATGAACAGAAGGGAAGAGAAGCAAAAATAACATAAAAACAGGAAGGGGGACAAACCATAAGAGACTCTTAAATACAGAGAATAAACTGAGGGTTGCTGGAGGGGTTATGGGTGGGGGGATTAGCTAAATTGGCAAGGGGCATTAAGGGGAACACTTGTTGGGATGAGCACTGGGTGTTGCATGTAGGGGATGAATCACTGTAATATACTCCTGAAATCATTATTGCACTATATGCTAACTTGGATCTAAATTTAAGATACACACATACATACATACATACATACATAAAAGGAAGATATGGTACACACACACACACACACACACACACACACACACACAGAATGTAATATCACTCGGCCATACAAAAAGAATGAAATCTTGCCATTGCAACAACATGGATGGAGCTAGAGAGTATACTGCAAAGTGAAATAAGTCATTCAGAGAAACACAAATACCACATGATTTCACTCATATGCAGAATTTAAGAAACAAAACAAAGGAACAAAGGAAAAAAGAGACAAAAAAGCCAGACTCTTACCTATAGAGCAGGATGATGTTTACCAGAAGGGAGGTCGGTGGGAGGATGGGTCAAATAGGTGAAGGGGATTAAAAGCACACTTAATCATGATGAACACTGAGTCATAGATAGAATTGAGTCACTATATCATGTACCTGAAACTAATAATACTGAATGTTAATTATACTGGAATTAATATTAAAAAGAAAAAACAAGAATAAACATGTCTGGATAAATGTAGTGTTTACCAAGGCCATAGGCACAAATAGTCCTCAAGCAAAAATTCATCTGCTCAGACAAGAAATCATTTTACTCCTGTTTTATTCCAGATGACAACTAAAAGTGCAAAGGAAAACCAGTGTCTCACATGTTGGCCAACAGGGGGTGATCCGAATGAAGTAGTGCGTCCTGGCCACAGAGAAGGATCAGAGAGCTAGTGACATTGGTACTCACAGTAGAAATTCCCTGGAGTTGATACTACAACTTATACTTCCCAAAGGAAGTTTAGAGAGAAATACTGAGAAAGAAGGCTTACTCGTTTATGTATTGCCTTAGAAGATAATCTGTTATTGAACTGCATATTAATAAGTAAATGTAATGTTACACTTCAGTAATAAACTGCATTTGTTAAGAAGTATACTTCCATGGATGGCAGCCATAATAATTATCCTATTGTTGTTATCATTACTCATAATCCATTGGAAGCATTCTCATCTAACTCGGTTGGGATTTAGTCAGGGAATCAAAAATATCAGTTAAAGCAAGGAATCACAGAAACTGATAGATGCACACTTAGCATAAACATTTTATTTTCTACTAGAATACATAAATACACATTTTCCACAGATCTTTTGGTGTAGACACAGTATCATTCATTTCAATATGGCTTCCTGTTGGTCTCATGCATAAAGCATACCCATAGGATTTTGTCCACAATCTCTAGTTTCAGTGTCTTTAGTGCAGTGAAAATTTAAAGATAGCTCTAGGCAAATCTGAGTGCAAAGCCTTAAATTTTTGTAACTTTCCACAATATTTATAATTGTCTTGTTCAACAACAGAATTAGCTATTCACCTATTTTGAGTCTCCTCAAAGCTTTAACTGAGTTTTCATTAGAGAATTTTCTTTTTACACTCATATTTTATACTTTTAAACTTAATTAACTATAAAATTACAATACCTAGCACCAATTGGCATAAACAGATTTGGGAACAAGCACAACCAATTTATGTTAAGCCAATGAAGGAACTGGTGGGAACATCAACCTTGCCCCCACCCGCCTTAAACAGCACATTTCACAGATGGCTTGGCTGATCCAGCACGGCGGCAAAGTAAGTTGCTTCTTCAGTGGTTAGTGACTGAGGTTTACAGCAGGCATAGGAAGACTTTCTCTCAGAACTTAACTCTGGAATCTACACAGAATGGATCTGAGCATAAATAAGCAAGTCATCTTAAAAGAGAAAATATCTTCCCAGGTTATCTGTCTAGATTGTAACTTGATTAAACATGTATGAGGAAAGAAAGCAAGAAGGTGCTGAGGAAAGTGGTAGGGAGGGGAGTCCGTCCCCTGTGTAACCAAGCTCACAGACAGATCTTCAGCAGTTTTGGGGAGAAAGGGACTTGGGTATTAGACAACGTGTATTTCTACTTCCAATGGCAAGGCTCCTGGGGTATGGCCCAAGAATTTTACGGTTACAAAGGCATCCCTGGGTGAGATGAATATATTATTAGACCAACTTAACTTGTGCTCTACACATAACTAACTTTATTCCATTTCCATGCCCAAAATCTCCAGTTAGGATTTGGGTCCTCAGTGTAGGTTTGCCTACTAAGGAGAGAATGTCTGATCTCCCAGACTTTGAGTATGTTAGGCCCTAGGAGAGGGGTTGCCTATGATAAAAGAAATGGCTTGTGACTATGAATAAATTCCCATGCACTTGAGAGAAGGTGCTAATTGTGCAAGTACTCATCTTAAATTTCTAATGGTAAATTAACACACTGGCATCGTGATAGCTACTTCAGTCTCCTGTATGATTTTGTAGGATCAATGATGGCTCCAGATTGTCACTGTTGGAGGTGTTCAGGTGTGGAAAGGGAATCTTGACCCAAAGGACTTATCCTGGTGCAATGATGGAAGGAACATGTGCACAGTGCTTACTTAGATGGCAGAACAACCCTAAATTGGTATTATGATTTCTACCTTGGTTTTTGTGGGTGTTTAGGGGGAACCAAGGCATGACATCCTCTGGTCCCAAACAAGAGTGAGTTTCTCTTAAAATCAAGAACCAGATCCTGGAACACAGTTGTGATCTTCAAGGTCCAACCCATCTCCACTTAGCCTCCATTTTCTGTGATGACAACTAGGAACTCTTCCACCAGCTCTCATTCCATTTATCTCATGGTAGTATTTGAAGGACCACAGACCAAATTCATGCACCTTGTTTATCCTGGTTTCCAAATGATGAAAATAGGTTTAGAAACATTCTTCCATTTGACCACTGAGTGATACATGGCTAATTTGTGGCAAAGTTGGATTCAGAGCCTGATCTCATGATTACTGGTTCTGAGCTCTTGTCAGTAGTTTGTGCTACCTGCAGTTTGATTAATTACAGAGTGCTACAAGAAAGGTGGAGGCTTAAAGGAACTGGGGGCATGGTAGACCAAGGACAACTAAAGAGGCCATGCTATTGGGCCGTAAAATCAGAGAAGGGCAAATAGGCTTCTCAGCTAACTCACACAACTGGGAAGGTGACACATAGTTGCAATTCTGCTTTGGAATCCAAACAGGTCTGTGGAGCAGGGAAGGAGCCCCAAGGAGAGCTCTAACAGTGGGGAGCTGAAGGAAAGAAGTATAAAAGAGGGAGAGTTAGGAACCCCAGAGGAGCGCTACAGATTACCTGACAAACAATTAAAAGCAAATTACCTATTTGCTTTTTCTGATGAATCTGACAAATGGCAAGACTTCCTCCTGCAGTCCTGGATAGTAGCAGGAATTGGGTTGTTTCTGTCTTGTTCCATGTTCCTAAAGACTAATGCATTCTGGTTAAAAGCTAGTAAGCTGCAATCCAAACTGATTAAACATATCAGACAAGCAGCTCTGAAAGTCACATAGCCCCAGGAAACAGAATTTTGGGAAAAGCCTTTTTATTAGTAATGACCGGAAAGCAGAAGAATGGGAACTGGAAGACCATTGAGAGTAGATTCTAATAGGTCACAACCATATCAGATACAAATGCAGTCTCTTAGCATCAGTCTTGTATGTGTGCTGGATATTCCTCCAAATCCACACCCCACCTGTCTTCACCCTGCTCTGTGCCTCAGCCTAGATCACTCAGACTTCCTTGTCCTGTAGCTTCTATGGGGTCCAGTTCAGTGGGACACTCCAAAAGGAAACTCAAAGGTAAGAAAAAAGAAAGGTTTGCATTTTAATCTCCTTGGCTCCCTCTTGTCTTGATGTAACGTAACAGTGGCCACATTCCTCCACTGAGGCCATAGCCCTCATTGCACTCTGCCCTGCCTCCCCCCCCCCCCCCCCCCCCCCCCCGCCCCACACACACACCTGTAGTGTTTTCCAGACCCAGGAATGGCAAAACTACTTGCTTCTCCAGGCCTCGGTAGTAGCAGCTCCCTGCTGCATGGAGTCCCTGGGTGCTTCCTTTAACCTTACCACACCTTTATAAATAGCCCCTTTGTTAAATTCTCTTCAATTCCACATCTCATGAGCCACCCATTTCCTGGAGGGCCCTGATACAGCAAACTTGCAAACATGGGCCATGCTTTTGATATTGTAGTGGCTCACACTTTAGCAGTCTTTATTCTCCACCTTTCAGTTTCATCTTTGTGTGAAGCTTTTCCAAGACAACAACATAAAATTCCAATTAAACACATGTTCAGCCCTACTAGACTCTAAAAGCAAGCATGGTAAATCACTCCCAAGTAAGCCATTCTTGGGCTAAAATAGGAGTGGACACTGTCAAGGGAAAAAGGGTTATTAGAAGCCCAAACTGTTAAATTATACTTTCATGACTGAACACAACTGTAATCCATATTATTATTTTAAATTACACTATAAAAAGCATTCATTTATCGCCTTTCCAAAACATAGTGATAATATATTACCAAATTATCAAGGGTCCTTTATTAAAGCTCTTGAATTTGATTTATAATGCATGAGGTAGCTTATCCTTGAGAAAGATCTACTAAAAGGTATACTTAGTCTTAAAGCTCGTGAAATAAAATCTCCCTCTAATCAGCCACCAGAAAGCTTCCGCTTCAATGCTTTGTTGATACTGGTGTCAGCAGGACATTAAAAGCTTGAAGCTTTTTATGTTTGATCAAACACCAACATTATGCTGAAGCAGAAATATTAATTCACAGAGTGAAGAGTGAAGCTTCCAAACCTCTACATTTCTCCTTCATCCTTTCAGACCTTCCCCCCACCAAAAAAAAAAAAAAAAAAAAGGTCACATCAGATCAGAGGGTTTGGGAACAAAAAAGAGACGGACATTTTGTGAAAGTTAGGTATACACAAAACCACTCTAGAACCCAAGGGAGAAACAAGCACTAAAATATACTTTTTGAAAATGCCAATCATATCTAAGAAAGAGGAAAGTAACTGGTACCGGGAAATAAGATGGTGACATGGTTATTATTCTCATCTCATAATGAGAATTGGAGTACCAGAAGGGGTCAGGCATTTGCCCCAAACTTTCAGCTAGTGTTTGGGGCATGTGGGATCACTGTCAATCAGATCGTAACACGACAGTCCCTTCTGAATAAAATCTCTCTCAACAAATAAATAGGAAGCCTCAGAGGTTAAAGGAAAAAATTATTTTTTTCCTCACAACTTTAATTTTGTTTCATCACTGTGATTCTGAGCCTTCCAAAGAAAGTTTTTATTATGCTGCCACATTCACAAAAAAACACTCAAGGGAACAAATTGAATTTTAAGTGTGTCTTAGAAGCCTGCAGCAAAGTGTCAACAATAAAAACAACGTTCTCAGAAGATTATTTACACAGAAGAGCCCAAGAAGTATTTACACTGACATCTATGCAGTTGCTATAAATACTAATCTCAATAACTTCCAATGGTTCTCTCCCTCTCTTAAATACACATACATCCCAAAATGTAGAATTACTGCTCTTGCCATAGTATTTGGACACTGTACAACCTGTCATATGCCTACCATTACTGTAATACTACTAAGGCATGCACATCCTAACAGATCAATGGATTTTTTTTGACAGATTGATTAGGAAAATAAGATTTGGCACCGTTGTTTCTAACAGGCATACAGGTAAGCTGGTGAAATTAATTGCTGACATGGAGGTACACATATGCACTGGGGAAAAGGAAGGAGGCACAAAAGGACACTTTTGTTTGTTTGAAAATAAAATTTAAGGGAGTTGAAAAAACAGAAGTTGTCTACCTCTTATTGCACAAGTCCTTATTGCCATAAATCTATTGGACGAAGCTAGGCATCACAGGAGTACTATACATCAGACCCGATGAGAAATGGAATTCACCATGACATTATAACCAAACGTCATTCTTAATGAAATATTGGATCTAACTGAATTGTCAATATTAGGGTCCTGGGGCAGATTTTTCCTCTGATCAAAAAAGGATTACAGCCCCCAAACCATACCTGGTAATTTGTTTTGCCATGCCCCTCCCCAAGTCAAAGAAAATGGTTTTCTAAACAGATGGTTTTCCTAGTCAGTAGATGCAAGGCTTGAAATTCAGTGCCCAAAACAACTATCAATGAGTAGCATCTCTTAGCCTAAAGATTTTGGCCCAAAGTTCATTTTTATGAAGTTTTAGAGACTGGTTTTGTTGATGGTAGACAAATATTTTGGCCACCTCTCATCTCTGAACACCTTTCCTGACAAGCTCACTCCTAGCCTCCCTTGCAGCTCAGGAGCAGGACTGTGACGCAGGCTCCACCAATGAGATGCACATGAGTGAGACTTCAATTCAGAAGCAAACACCATTGCCGTAGGCTGAGTAATGACCTCCAAAGATGTCAGGTCCTAATTCCTGGAACCTGTGAATGTTACTGTGCATAGTAAAGAACTTGTAGATGTAATTCAATTAAAGGTATTGAGATGGGGAGATTAACCTGCATTATCTGGGGGGCCCTGCATGAGTCACATGTATCCTTTAAGAGGAGGATGGAGGAAATTAGATATATACAAAGAGGAAAAGACAATGTGAAGACAGAGCAGAGGGGGATTCAAAGATGCTGACCTTAAAGACTAGAATTTTGCAGCCACAAGCCAAAAAATGCTGGTAACCATCGCAACCTGTAAGGGACAGAAATGGATTCTCCCGCAGAGCTCTGGGGGAAGCACTGCCAACACCTTTCCTGATTTCTACCAGTGATATTAATTTCAGACTTCTGGCCTCCAGAGTTGTGACAGAACAAATTTCTTCTCTTTTAAACCACTCAGTTTGTGTTAATTTGTTACACAACAGGAACTAACACCAACATGAAGGAACAGGCCCTACATGGAACCCATTGTGGTGAGACTGGGCAGCCACAGAGAGCTTCCAGAAGCAGTAGCGTCTGAAGTTCCAGGACTACCTTCACGTACAGGGTAAACTGCAGCACCGATGCCCAAAGAAGTGTGGATGAGGAGTCCTTTGGTACAACTTATGCACTGCCTTGGCTGTGTAGTCTCTGACCCTCTCAACAAGTCTGTGAGCTGTTTAACATGCTTTCATAAATTCCTTTTCTACTTGAACTAGAGTAGATTAGGTTGTTGGCACTTAAGAACCATAGATATAACAATAATTAAATGAGATTATCTTAAACATGCTGGGTTATCCTTACCTACAACAGATCACATATGAAGCACTCTCTTCTTTCCATGTATCTATCCATGTAAAATCCAGTTAAGCTAAGAAGTGAGGGGAACCACTGAGTAGAAAAGAAAAGGAGATGATACAAGGAGCACATTTAATTCAGTAAGAATAAATTGATTGAGTTACTGTACTCAACCAAAATAATGAGGAGCTAAACCCAATCCTTGTCTTTGAGGAGGCAAAAGATGTAGTTTAAAGATTATGGAATATTGTAAGTGAAATAACAA
Source organism: Panthera leo (assembly GCF_018350215.1). Classification (NCBI taxonomy): domain Eukaryota; kingdom Metazoa; phylum Chordata; class Mammalia; order Carnivora; family Felidae; genus Panthera; species Panthera leo. The sequence continues at coordinate 148,594,579 of NC_056686.1, read as the reverse complement.
ATATACAGTTCCTGCCTTGGTATCTTGCCCTATGGTTTAGTTCAAAAACATGCTTCTCTCTAGGGCCCTGCTACCCCAAGGGTGGTCCAGTACCCTCCAGCATCAAGGAGGAACTTGTTAGAAATATCAAATCCCAGGAGCTCCTGGGTGGTTTAGTCAGTTACGTGTCTGACTCTTGGTTTCAACTCAGGTCATCACCTCACGGTTCATGAGTTTGAGCCCTCCACATCGGGCTCTATGCTGGCAGTGCAGGGACTGCTTGGGACGTTCTCTCTCTCTCTGCTCCTCCCTTAGAATAAAAACAAACTTAAAAAAATACAGAAAGAAATATCAAATCCCAGACCTCAACCTTAAGCAGATTTAATGAATCAGAATCTGCATTCTAACAAGATGCCCAGGTGACTTATATGCATATTAAAGGTTGAGAAGTACTTCAAATGGGGACTAGGAGGAGGACTTCCTAGAGGAGGTGGCATTTGATTTGGCACTTAAGGTGATGCTTAGGTTGAACTATGGAGAAAGACACTTCGTACAAAGAAAACACAAGGCTTCAACGACATGGGACATGACTGTGGTCATTAAATGTTAAAAAAGAATCCCCCCTAAATGGGATAAAGGGGAAGTAGGTTAGAATCAGATTGTAGGTGGCTTGAGAGTCAAGTTCTAGGGTTTTCTCATTAGCCTGGAAGCACTGAAGGGATATGAAGGGGCAGGAGAGAGGATGATATAAGCAAAAATGTGTTTTAGGAAATTTAATCTGACCACGTGTCAAGTTGATTCAGAAGAACAACTAGAGGTACGAGCTCAGTAGGGAGCATGTGACAATTGTTCAGGTGACAACAAGGTAATGACAGCATCAGGGAAAGGAAGAATATGAAATACTGGTCTTGAAAAAAAAAGAACTTGGTACTGTTAATTTGGAGATGTGAGGGATGGCATAGATAGAAAAATACAAAGTCTGGGTGTTCAGCAAGAAAGAGAGAAATTTAGAGGAGAAATGGGTTTAGTAGCAACATAAAAGTTGGTGAGTCTGAGTTTCACTCTTGTTCACTTTGATGCATTAGAAGGACATGCAAGGGTGTGCATTTACAAATGTGAACTTAGATCAAAGCTCAGGAGAGAAGTTGAATCTGGAAAAAGATTTAGGAGAAATTGGCATAAAGGTGATTACTGACACACAGGCAATAGTTGAGCTTGCCAGCAAAAAGTATGGATGGTAAGAAAAGACAGACATGGAAAGAGCCAGGAGGAACACCTTCATCGAGGGGGTGGAAGGAGGAAGAAAAGAAAATGTACTCGCCGCAGATCTGCAGAGCAAACCACAGAACCCAACGAACTCTGCCTCATCTAAGCAGAAAAGGAGTCTGTTGACAGGATACTGGGCTTGCTTTCAGAGAGCAGGAACAGGAGAACTAGCCTCAGAAAACAAAAAGGAACCAAAGGAGGCCAGCAGCCGCTAGCCAGGACAAGCTCACGCAGGCCACAGCAGTAATCAGTAAGAACACCAACGCAGTGCTGCCCGCAGGGCATGCCCAGCAGTGTTTAGCTGCACCGTTGCTCTGGGTAGGAGACTTCTAATGCTACTTCCACCTGTAGAAATGATTTCTGACTGTTGCAGGCAGGAGCCTCTGATTGCCAAGGCACAGGCCATGAGCCAGCACACTAGCAGCTGGGGGGGTAGGGAGGAAGGGGAGAGTTAGGGCTTCCACCCCACCCTTGGGTTCTGCCTGCTTCCACACCCCTGCCCCAGCGATTTCTCCAAACAGACAGGGGTCAGGATGCTAAGCAGCCAAAAGCTGATGGATGTTCACTAGAGCAACCAGGAAGGAAAGGCAGCAGAGGAATCAGAAGTGCAGTCTCATACGACAAGAGAGAGCAGTTTTCACGTGATCACCAGTGGCAAACAACCAGGGATGCCAAAGAGGATGCGGGCAAACGGTTCCCGGAACAGGCTACTGTGGTCACCTTGAAGAGGAAACAAGCCAGACTTTAAGAAAAAAGAGGAGAGAGACAAGAGTGAAGTGACAACATGGAGGCTACATATAAACATATAAACTATTCTTGTGTGTGTGTGTGTGTGTGTGTGAGAGAGAGAGAGAGAGAGAGAGAGAGAGAGAGAGAGAGAGAGAGAGAAGATGGAAGGAAAGATAACCAAGAAAGGTAGTTGTAGAACAGGGGATATTTGAGCACATTTCAGACCACTATGAAGAAATCTGTAAAGAGGGTGATTGAAAATTCCAGAAAAAATACAAGAGCCAAATAAGATCCTAGAGGATGTGGGAGGGGTTGGGATTGAAGACAAGCTGGTGGTGATGGAGGGAGGTGGTTAGAAGAGAGAATGGAAACAGGGACAAGCAAATCTTGGTGCAGTTCCTTTACTTCAAGTTAACATTTATGATGCGTCTATCGTAAGTTAAGTGTCATTCTGGGAATTGTGGCTACAGAATATTGGGAAGGCAAGCCATGACCTCAAGAAGCGGATAAGCTACCCACATTAAATGAGCCGTTATGTTCATTCAATGTTAAATATGCTGTAACTTTAATAGTTTTAACTGCAAATATCAATGAAAACAAGCTGGAATTTAATAGGGTCAAACAAGATACAAATTGCTAGAGGAATTCAGGGCAGGAAGCAGACACTTCCAGCTGGGAATGTTTCAAGGAGGAAGTTGGCTCCTAAAGAATAAGTACACACAGCAGGAACGATGAGCATTTGGTGGGTCTGCCAGGCCAAAAAAAAAAAGGGGGGTCTACACCATAGCACACAAAAAACTGGATGTCAGAGTAGACATTTACCAATTATGAGGCTTCCCAGCTTCTGAATCTCTTATTTGAGGTTCCTTCACCTTACAGACAGAGCTGTCACTCTAAAGCTGGAAGTCCAGAGCCTCATTTTCCCTGCCACCTTTATATCTAGGACAGAGGGGCATGGATTCATCAGTTAGGCAAACTTGCCTCTGAGCTCAGCAATGGCACTGCACTTGACTTTGTGGCATAATTTTTCTTGTTTCCTCTCCACTGTCTAGATTGATTCCCAGAGCCTGGTTCTCCAGCCTTCCTAGCAAGTCCACAAGCTATCTGAAATCTTTTAAAGAAATTTCTTTTCTTTTAAAAGTAGCTATATTTTCTTGGGGCACCTCGGTGGCTCAGTCGGTTAAGCGTCCAACTTTGGCTCAGGTCATGATCTTGCGGTTCGTGGGTTCGAGCCCCGCATCGGGCTCTGTGTTGACAGCTCGGAGCCTGGAGCCTGCTTTGGATTCTCTGTCTCTCTCTGCCCCCCTGCCCCACTCATGCTCATATTTATATTTATAAATATATATAAAACATTAAAAAAAGCAGCTATATTTTCTTTATGTTTCTTGCAACCAAGAATCCTAATAAACAGCTATGATAATCCTGACTAATATTGATATGATCATGAAAAAGCTCATAACCTAGCTTAAATGAAGAATGGGGTGGGGTGACATATCAGCCTAGGTTATGTCAGGAAAACAGAAAGCTCTCTAGGCACAAGTAAAAGGGGATTTTATTTAAAAAAATACTGGATTATACAATCTCTTATGGTCCAGGGGAAAAAAGGAGAGAAAAGACACTGCTAGAATTTATGAAATTTAGAAATGCATACATTGTAGAAACCACCACTGAGGATGTCAGCACTCAAGTAGGTGGTTCACAGGAGGATGTATGCCTGGAAATCCTGGCAAGGCTGCCTAGATGTCTGCTGTCTGCAGATGCTCATATGCTTGTCTGGAGCAGCAGCTGAAGAAAAATGGCTTCTCCTCTTCTACCTGCAAATCTCAACCCAGTGCCTCTCACAGGATTCTGAATTGAAACTCCACAGGGAGTCTGAGAAATGTAATTTTCAAATTTCCAGTGCTGCCATGAAGGAGAGCATTTAGAAGGATGGTCATTGGGAGGATGGGAGCTAAGTGTCCCTGCTGTGAAGGTTCAAATGCCTAAGTGCAAGTCTTTTATCCCTTTGAGATTTGGAACTCTCCTACTCTCCTATATCTGTCAAGCCAGTAATCTCATTGAGACTTCCAGGACTCTGATCCCTCGATTTTCTTCAGTCTGTCAGGTCCCTCCACCTTTCTTGCAATCTTTGATTCCCTTGCCGCCTTGTCCACCTTGTCTTTGATTCCCTTGTCCGTCTTGTCCATCACTGTCTCTCTATACAGTATAAAATTCCAAAACTGTACCAGCTCCCATTCCCCACAGCTATTGCTTAAAGCTTAATAATAGTCCTATCAGGTCTGACTATTACCTGTTTTCTCTCCACCCTCCACATACTCTAAGCAATGGCCTTGTCTCCTACTTCACAGAGAAAATAAATAATGTGAACTTGGAATCTTCGCTGCCTATTCTTCCTCCTCCCCACATAAAGCCTCCATACTTATTTGCACCTTATTCCAATTCTTACCACCCTCCTCCCCCTGTAGCGGAGGCAACCTCCTGCTGCTGAACTTCCCCCCTGTGCTCTAGATCCTTAGGGGTTTTGTCATCCTTATTATCTCTCTTGCCTAAATGCCTCAAATTCTCTTTCCTGCCTCATTCCCCTCACCATATAAAAATGCTCAATTCACACCTTACACTTGGCCATTTATTTACTTTTCTTTCTGCTTTTATCCATAGGCAAGATACCTGGCTTCCTGCGACAGTAGTTCTCTGCCCTCAGACTCCATCTTCACTAATTTGCCTCATGCCAGGAGACATTATCGCATGTTATTTAAGAGCTCAGCTTTTAAAATGCTCAACATGGTTCATATTTTCCTAGGACCACTCAACTATGTGACCTGGTACAAGTCACTTAGATTCTACAAGTCTCTGATTATTGTCTTAAATTAGAGGCAATCATAACTTCTTCTCGGGATTGTCTGAGAAGGTCTTCATTAGCACAGTGTCTGATATATACTGAGTGTGCGTTTAATGTCACCTGTTGTCACTCCCTGAACTTCTGTGATCTGGCTGCCCCTCTTCCACTGTTGACACTGCCTCAGCAAAGCCTCCAGCGACCAGGTTGTTAAGAGTGATGAACATTTTCCCATTGTTTTAAGATAATATTTTCTTTAATCTGTTCAAGGTGTCCCACTCTATTGACCCTTCCCTCTTAATTTAATCCCAATTTCCAAAGTGGGGCACACAAGATGATTCACTTAGGTGATAGAAGCAAACATTACAACTTTCATTGTTTATAAAATGCATCATATTTCCTTCTGTGCATCATATGCATAGAAAGAGAGACATTGCCAATTAAATATGACACAACTGTCTTGTAATTTTGAAGTTCAGTTAATATTTATTACAAGAACTCTTTTAGATTTAAACTTAAGCATTTATTTAAACTTACAAATAATGGCAATATGATTTGTTGTGACTGAATTCATGTATGTATAGACAGTGATGTCATTTCAGCTCCCTGATAGATATTAAAATGGGGTGGGAGAAATATGCATCTTATTTTATGTACATATATGTATGTGTATGTATGTGTGTGTGTGTGTCTGTGTGTGTGCATGCAATGGAATATTATTCAGCCACAAAAAAGAATGAAATCTTGCCGTTTGCAACAACATAGATGGAGCTAGAGAATATAATGCTAAGTGAAATAAGTCAATCAGAGAAAGACAAATACCTTATGATCTCATGCATATGTGGAATTTAAGAAACAAAACAAATGAGCAAAGGGAAAAAAAGGGAGAGAGACAGAGAGACAGAGAGAAACAAATCAAGAAAAAGACTCTTCATTATTGAGAACAAACTAGTGGTTGCCAGAGGGGAGGTAGGTGGGGGGTGGATTAAATAGGTGATGGGTATTAGGAAGTGCACTTGTCATTTTGAGCACCAGAAGTGTTGAAACACTATATGGCACACTTGAAACAAATATATGTTAACTGATTGGAATTAAAATAAAAACTTAAGAAGACAAAATAAAATGAAATGTCAATATTATGTTGATAATTGTGGAAACTAGATGATAGCTATGTGCAGGTTCATTATCCTATTCTATTTTTGAGTATGTTTAAATTTTTCCATAATAAGTTTTTAAAAGTCGAAACAAAAGGGCACCTGACTGGCTCAGTCGGTGGAGCATGCAACTCCTGATTTCAGGGTTGTGAGTCTGAGCCCCACGTTGGGTGCAGAGATTACTTAAAAAAGAATAACTTTCGCTCAGGCTCACGGTGCCAGCAGTATGGGCAAGTGTCGCGGTCTTCATACTCCCAGGAAGCTCCACAGCCACCGACAAGATCAGAAGTGGCATGATAAACACTACAAGAAAGCCCATTTCAGCACAGCCCTGAAGGCCAGCCCTTTCGGAGGCGCTTCCCATGCAAAGGGAATTGTGCTGGAAATAACAGAGGTTGAAGCCAAACAGCCAAATTCTGCCACATCAGGAAGTGTGTCAGAGTCCAGCTGATCAAAAAGGGAAAAAATCACAGCCTTTGTACCCAGTGATGGCTGCTTGAATTTTACTGAGGAAAATCATGAGGTTCCAGTTGCTGGATTTGGTCACAAAGGTCATGCTATCAGTAACATTCCTGGAGCTTGCTTTAAGGTTGTCAAAGTAACCAGTGTCTCTCTTTGGGCCTTATACTAAGGCAAGAGGGAAAAACAAAGAACGTAAGTTTTGATGGTGACAAATATGACAAAAATAAGTTTTCATATGCCAAAAAACCATACTAATAAAATAAAATGCATTTTTTAAAAGACAAAAAAAGAAAATATGCATCTTCTGCTAAGTAAAACTTTAAGAAATTAAGTTTTACTAATAGTTATTACATGAGTTAAAATATTACACGTAATAATCCATAAGTAAATATACATATATGGGAATCATTCAAAAAATTACTGATTGAATACACAATTTAAAAGGTTTGGGAACTGGGGCTCCTGGGTGGCTCAGTTGGTTAAGCATCTGACTCTTGATTTCAGTTCAGGTCATGGTCTCAGGGTTTGTGAGTTCGAGTCCTGTATCAGACTCTGAGCTCACAGCATGGACCTGCTTGGGATTCTCTCTCTCTCTCTCTCTCTCTCTCTCTCTCTCTGCCCCTCCTACACTCCTTCTCTCTCTCTCTCTCTCTCTCTCTCTCTCTCTCAAAATAAATAAATAAACTTAAAAAAAAAGGTTTGGAAACCACTGACTTAAACCATCTCCCTGTAAGTAATATTTTCTCATTGTTTCCCTCCTCTACTTTTTCTTCTTGACTGTCTTCATGCCTCCTCTCTCTCCTCTTGCCCTGTACTCCTCCTTCCATGTTAGTATTCCCTACAGTTGTTCATTGTTAAGCCATTCCTCTAATTTTATCTACTCCCTGTACACTGAAGACTCTCAAACCTCTGGTTCCAACATAGATCTGTCCTGAGTTCCAGACTTAAAGGATTAGTAAATTTCTCCAAGTCCATACCATGGATCTCAAATCCATCAAATCTAAAAAGATATTTGTCTACTCCTTAAATCTGCCCCCTCCTCCTGTCTTCCTTATCACAGCACGTGGCAACATCTTTTTCCAGTCACCCACTTCAGAAGCCTGGAATTTATTCTTTCAACTCCCACTTCCAAATAGCTCAAGAATATGTCACCTGCTCTCTTTCTCCACGGTTACTACTCTAATTTAGGCTCTGGCTGCAACAGAAAATATGCTGCATTAAAAGTCAATAGCTCCATCTACAATGTAAAATTAAAATGAAAAAATAATTTGCATCACTAGTTTATCATGCTAGAGTTACTGAGATCATCAAAATTGTCCAAAACAAAGACATCTGCTGTTGGAGGGTATGCGCCAGGACTCAACACAGTATTGTTTTAAGCCAATAATTATCTGGGATGTGGAATTGATTTTTTTTATCCCATAATTTGGTGTCTAGTGACTTAAGTATCTAGCTGTTAGAGAAAATCCCATTACCATTTGGCAAACAATTTCAGACTGGATTGATTAGCCATGAAATGAATGCAAGTGATTTGCACAGCTTAAATATGCACTTAATAGTTTAAATATGAGATGACATTGACAGCTTTCCAAATACTACTGATTCTATTAGAGCAATTCACTAACATATATCAATATAATCCTTACATACTACCATTTCTATCCCATTTTTTTCTTTATACCTTTAGAATTTCCTATTTTTACGTTGACTATATTCATAAATTCTTCATTCTGACACCTTTCAGGGGCAAGGAGCTTCAGCAAACACAAGTTAAGTTACAAGGACCATCGCAGCTTTATCGCTGACTTTATTCTCTGTAAATGCAAACATTTACAATTTAAGTGGAGCCAAGTTTGGTTGGAAAGTACAAAACCCTATACAACAGTATACAGTTTGAAGAGAAATGCAAAGAATCGCAATTGTACATGGAACGACAGGCATTAAGTGAGAAGTTTCTTTAGAGTAATTGGGAGGGTCTAACTGTACCACAAATAACAATTATATCTCTAACCCGTTCAATAGCAGCTTATTATATTCTGTCTCCCTGTATGAGCTGCCTTATCTCTTATCTCCTTTGTCCCCATCATTATTGTCCTAGTTAACACTCTCCTGTCTCTTGCCTAGACTTTCCTAACAGCTTGTCCAGTCTCACCAACCTGGCATTTGTCCACAGCTGCCAGAGTCATCTTACCATCTTTTCAAAATGTAAACCTGATTTTATCTCTTTTGATGTTGCTTTTGACCAAACCCTTTCAGTGGTCTGCAGTGCACAGAGGATAAAGTCCAAGCTCCTGAATGTTACACAGAACACCTTTTTTTTTTTTTTTTTTTTTGATATGGTTCCGCCTTACCATCCAGTATCACCTTTGGCTGCTTTTGCAGACAGACCTTGCTCTACTCCTGGGTATCCACTCTAGTTCCCAAATGTACTGTACTGTGTCTCACTACTGGAAGGTTCTTCAGCCCATTCTCATATGACAGCTTCTATCAGTGCCCAGTATCAAATACTATGCCATGGCCTCCTAACTCTGGAAAATCTTCATTACCTACCCATGCAAAATTAACTGCTCCCCCTTTAAAGCCAGGACCCTGGCATTAACATGTCTCAATCTTGATCAAATCATAAACGCTTCTTTACATGTCTCATTTTCCATTAGGCTCAGAGCTCCTTGAAGAAAAGTACCATATCTTGTCCATTTTTTAATATCTTCAATACTGACTTTAGTACCCAATAACCATAATCATAATAAATATCAGTTATTGCACAGTAGTATGGCTTCCAGTGCTAATCTCAGTGCTTCCCTCATTTAATTCTCACTATACCTTTATGAAGTAGGTATTATTACTAGCCCCATAAGAAAAGTAAGACACAAGGTAAGTGCTTAATACATGTGAATTAATATTATTGCTTTTAAAAAAATTAATGTAGTCATATCACCATTACTCCTAAGAGTTCCCAGATATTGTTACAACCGGAAGTTGATACCTTGGTGCAGGGAAAGAGTGTGCAATGGCATGAGTATAGCTATTTGGTTGGAGGAGACATAGGTTGCCTGGCATTCTAAATTCAACTCCATGTATACAGACCTTCAAACTTAACTGCTTTGTTTTAGTTTTTATTTTTGTGTTCATATGTTATACTGACATTGTAAATCATTTCCCCATTCCCTGATCTCATTTATACCTAACCATCAAGTACAGAAATAGTTGGTACTAGTATTACTTCTACGTGTCCTTAAAATGTCAGATACGGAAATGAAGCTGCCAAGTCTGGGAAGAAAAAAATGCCCACCTCAATACCACTAAGTGGGCAGTTCTTGTGCTAATTTATTATTTATCTGGCTTAAGTTCTCTCTCCTGCAAGTCACACTACTAAGACAGATTTGAGAGTTATCCTAGATTGTAAGAAATAGTTTTTCTATGGAACTACAGTTTTGCAATTCTTTAACTGATATGGGTTATTTCCAGAAAACATTTTCATGTTAACAACTCCAATATGCTGAGTTCGAATGCATAATAAATGGTGGAATTTGGGACTGGGTGTGAGGTGAGAGGCTAAGGTATTTGTAGCTCAAGGATTGGTGCCAAATCACAGTTTATAACAGCTACCTACTGATCACCATGAAGCCAGTGAGGTAGAGAATTGTTACAAACACATCTTTAGTTTCCAGACTAATTCATCGGAGACACCTACAACCCAAACTGAAAATCACAGAAGGATGAGTTCTGTAAATTTTTGCATCTGTTCTTTTCGACTCTCCTGCTTCGTCTTGCTCCTGGATACTGCACCCTGTTGAATTCTTACTAACTCTTTGTGTATGTCATTTCCAGATCCCTAAGAGAGAGGATCTAATTAGCTCCATGAATCACCATAATCCCTGTTGAGCAACCTCTCACATCAGGCCCACTGACAGTGCTCTATGCAGATCCCCTCCAATGCTGTGTTATGTAAGTGTACTTCAGTTTTGGAGTGCTTTCACTCTCAACAACCAGCAACTGCATCTCACAATCAACAGGCTGCCCTCAGGTTGCATGAGGCCAGTTTCTTCTTCATGCACAAAGAGCATATAGTGCCTGGAAACTTATATACCCAGGCTCGGCCCTTAACCAATGACTGATGAATATGGGAGTATAAACATCCCAGCTCCCTCACCACTGCTAGGATTGCCTGTGAGGTGACCACCTCTCTTCAATCCTCTCTACAGAATTGTGACAGTTATCTTCTGTGGGGTTTTGTTTGACATCCCACCTCTGTCTGTCTTACTTTCCCTTCCCTGCCCCATGTCCCCACAACTCTACTTTTTCTCGGGAACACTTTATATCTCAAGAGTCCTGTGACAGCAATACAAATTCTAGATTTATTTCCGGATTCTTTTCGCCAGAAAAATCAAATCATCCCAAGATCTGCTTCTGGAGAACCCAACTCAGAAAAGGCCATTTCATATTCTGCTAAGCCACCTAAAGATTGGCTGTCTTTGAGGCAAGAGCTCATCCTTGATCTAATCAGCTATGATCAGAGTTACAGGGTCATATGAACAGAGGATCATAACCCGTGCTTACCCTTTAACAGGGGCTTTGGCCACGAGCCATGGCAGCCTCTGTGAGTGTGAGAAGTAGAAGCAAAGCCAGAGATCTCTCCTGAGAGTACACTCATATTCATTTGGGTAATGCCTGCTAGGCATAAATATGGCAAGGTGATAACAAGTGAAGGCAACAGTAGCAAACTGTGTAGGTCAAATCAAAGAACTCAAAGTGCTCTATACACCCAATGTGGAAATGATGATGTGTCATTTGCAATCATAAAGCAATATCTTAAAATATGTAAAGTAAAGATATAAGAAACAAACTTGGGAGTACAGTATCAATAGGGAAAATAAACCCACAGATACACATGCACACACACACACATACACACACACACCAAAGGCCCCAGAAATCAACTCTTTCCACTAAGAGCAATGTGAGGTTGAACCACATTTAAGAACCTTATGAGTATTTCCTTAGTTTTCTGTTAACTCACAAGGGAAGTCTGAACGCCCATGAGGCAAAAACTGATTACAGCTATTTACAAGGTAGGAAAGATACACCTTTATTTATGGTTGTATTGTTTTTAATTTTTGAATTGTTAGGTATCTATCTCTCATCTTGTAAATTGCATACAGCAACTTGTTAGATAATTTACAGACTATATTATTTTACTGTAAGAATAATAAAACACTAAAACATCCCTTAGACTCAATAACTACTTGACTCACACAGATGTCACAATATAACAGTAACACTACAAAACAGCCATACAATGAATGAAATCACAGAACATATAAGGCACCTTCAAAGGAACTGGAAATAGAAATAGCCATAAACATCCTACCCAAACTTTTTTGTGGTAACCTCACAAAACACAGGGGTCCACACTCTATCCACAAAAGGGAGGGGGGAAGCCTCAGTGTCCTTTATTAAACAAATGAAGGTTTTAAATTTTATTCTTGAATTGTCATCCATTGTTGCCTGACAGGATTCTTTTCTTTGCCTTAAAAGGAATTGTACCAGAGAGTAGGGAATACAAACCATTGAGACTTGGTACCTGCTCCAGGCTGGGGATGATGGCATGAACACAATTATAATACAAAGGAAAACCTATCAAGCACTCTCATTCAAAGTGAGGGATTGGGGTTAGCTTCAAGGAAGAAACTGTTTGAAGTATACTTCAGAGAACAATACAATTTCCAAAAGAAGAGGCAGGGAATAGAAAGCTCCAAGGACTTTTTGTTGTGATTGCCATTTTTCACTACTACAGGTTAAAGTAACCCCTGCAAGTCTTAGCATCTTTCTCTTTCGGAGCTTCCTACTGAACTGTCTTTAAGAAGAGAAGCAAAGGGGGACGGCCTGGGCGGCTCAGTCAGTTGAGCCTCCGACTTCAGCTTAGGTCATGATCTCACGGTCTGTGAGTTCAAGCCCTGCATCAGGCTCTGTGCTGACAGCTTAGAGCCTGGAGCCTGCTTCAGATTCTGTGTCTCCCTCTCTCTCTGACCCTCCCCCACTCATGCTCTGTTTCTCTCTGTCTCAGAAACAAATAAACATTAAAAAAAAAATTAAAATAAACAAAAAGAAGAGAAGCAAAGGGGAGCCTGGGAGGCTCAGTCTGGTTAAGTGTCTGACTTTGGCTCAGGTCATGATCTCACAGTTCATGGGTTTGAGCCCCGTGTCAGCCTCTGTGCTGACTCTCAGAACCTGAAGCCTGTTTTGGATTCTGTGTCTGCCCCTCTTTTGCTCATTCTCTGTCTCTCAAAAATAAATAAATGTTTTTTAAAAAAGTTGTTTGTTTTTTTTTTATAAAAAAAGAAGAGAAGCAGAAAGCCCAATTGGATCTTTTTCTTATGCAGTAAATTGGCAAAACAACCTTGGAAAATAGTATACCATTATCTGTTAATATTTGATGTAGGGGTGCCTAGGTGGTTCAGGTAGTTGAGTGTCTGACCTTCGTTTGGGTCATGATCTCACAGTTCATGAGTTCAAGTCCCATATTGGGCTCTGTGCTGACAGCTCGGGGCCTGGAGCCTGCTTCAGATTCTGTGTCTCCCTCTCTCTCTGCCCCTTCCCTGCTGGCCACTCTGTCTTTCTCTCTCTCTCAAAAATAAATAATAAACATTAAAATTTTTTTTAAATTTGATGTATGCATTCTCTGTGACCAAGCAATTCTAATTCTTAGAGTATACTCAAATGCATGCATTTGTACGTCAGAATATTTGTTCAGTGATCAAAGTGCCTTATTTGTATTTGTCAAAAACTGTAAACATGATCAAATGGATAAATTGTGGTGTGCGGTGTGTTCATACAATAAGATATATATAGCAACGAAAATGAAAAAACACAGGCATGCACAACAATGTGAATAAATCTTAAAAGTATAACATCAAGCCAAAGAACTCAGATACAAAAGAATACACAGATCATGAATCCATCTGTATGTCGTTCAAAAACAGGCAACACTAAGGGGTCTACTTGTCAGAGGTCCAACTGTACGTAAAGCAAGGACATTATAACCATAAAAGTGCAAACAGTGGCTGTGTTTAGAGAGGATGAAGGGATGTGTGATAAAAAAGGGACACAGTCGGGGCTTTTGGAGTACTGGAAATGTTATATATTTTCTGCTTAGGAGGTGGTTACATAGATATTCACTTTGAAAATTTTTTACTACACATTTATGCTTTATAAGCTTTTTTCATATACATTGTAGTTCAAAATAAAAAATATATATATAAGGTATCTCTACTATCAACAATATGACAGTATTCCTGGGGGACAAAAACATACATATGTGGAAAAATTATTGAAACAATACACAACATATGACCAAATACCAAAGATAAAAGGTACTACTATAGGAGGTGAAAGAGGATAGGCTTTGAAGAGTTAAAATCTGCACGGAAGAGAAAAGTCAGTCATGGTTGGAGGAACAACATGAACAATACTCCATATTCAAATTTTTATTTGGACCCGTACATTAACTAATGGATGATAAGGTCAAATAGGTAATGTTGGGAATGACTTGGATCAGATTATTGAGACCCCTCCACATGATAACATGCCTACATGTGTTAATGAAAACATTAAATATCAGTAGCTGCTATCTATTGGTTGCTCATTTTGTGCTAGGGAATTTAAGGCTTACAGTAATCTTAAGACTAAGTGTTGTTATTTATTCTTTTTTCAGTGAGAAAGCTGAGGCTCAAATTAAGTGTCTTGCCTAAGAACCCAGCTAGCAAGAGGTGGGGTAAGGACTCAAACCCACATGTCTGATTTCAAAACCCCTGATGGAAATAAGGGCCAACCTATCAGGAAGAGTACTCCTAGTACCCAGTTGTGGTCTCCACCATTTCCTACTAAAAAGAAGCAAACATCTTTAGAGAAGTGGCTGATTCCAGGTCTGGAACAGAAAATGTACATGTGGAGACTGAAACATCTTGTCATTCCAGATCACAAGGAAACTGTGAACACTTCTATGGTCATGTCTCCCCTGGCCAAAGTGGAGCATCAATATATATAATAAATGAAAGGGACTGAAAAGCACCAAATATTAATAAACCATAATTAAAAATTAAAATCTCATTGGTCACCTTCAGAGGATGTTATGAACCACCTCCTTATACTTTCAAAACTGATCAATAAAGGAAGAATCAAGTTTCTTACATGATCTGTAGTTCTGGGTAACCAACTAGTTGATAAGGAAAAGTTTCTCTTTAAAGAAGCAACCAACTAATAAATGAAGAAAAAAATGATAGAATTAGAATATCTTTATTTTCTAATGCTTAGTGATCCCAGGAATGATCAGCAATGGCTGATAACATCACTAAACAATGAGAAAAAAATATCACATTATGGCCCTCCAGACAGAAAAGCACAGCACATATGAAATAGTACCATCAAGAATAAATTGAATCTGAGTCTCATAAAGCCTACTATTAATTTATAAGAGCTACAAGGGATAATGGAACCTGTGAACACAATAGTGATGCAATAATCAAAATTCAGACTGAGAAATTCTACAAACGAGCCAGTTTTTTCTCACACAATTACAAGGGGAAAAAGAACGAAAAGACAGGGTGCCTGGAGATTAAAAGATACTTAAGAGAAATCTCAACCTGTGTCAATGTAAAAACCGTATTTAGATTCTGACTCAAACACATGGTAAAAATAAAAGAAAACAAAATTTATAAGATAACTGGGGAAATGTGAACACCGATTGGATATTTAACAGTATTAAGAAATTATTGTCCGTGTTTTTAGGTGAGATAATGTGTTGTGGTTATGTCTTTTATAAGATCTTATCTTTTAGAGATGCATATTGACATATTTACAGATGAAATATTTGATGTTCTGATATTTGCTTCAAGATAATCTGAAAGGAGTAGAGAGTGGGTCAAAATAGAGATGACACAAGACTGACCCTGTATCGGTAACTGTTGAAGAAGGTGATGGGACCTATAAATTCATTATACTATGTTCCCTACTCTGGGTGCAGTTTTTATATTCTATAGTAAAAAAATAAAAACAAAAAATTCAAACATGCTCAGAGTCTCTCTTACTCTGATTCATGGAGAGGGAGAGACTAAAAATACCAAGGAGGGGAAGATTATGGTCAGGAACACAGAAGAATTTATGTTAAGAAAAGGAAGTCTGGGGCACCTGGGTGGCTCAGTCAGTTATGTGTCTGAGTCTTGATTTCGGCTCAGGTCATAATCTCATGGTTTGTGGGGCGGAGCCCCATGTGGGGCTCTGTGCTGACAGCATGGAGCCTGCTTGGGATCTTCCCTGTCTGTCTCTGTCTCTGTCTCTCTCTCCCCTCGTCCCTCTCAAAATAAATAAACTTAAGAAAAAAAGGTGGGGGGGGGGGTGTGCTCACTTTTCCTCCAAAACTGAGATAAAGGTGAGTAACAGGAAATACAGAGACATGGTAGACTCACATTAGGGAGCCTCATTAGGTTTGCCTACCAGCAAAGAGGCACATTTTGCTCCCTGGAAGAAGTCTACAAGGACATGGAACTGGGTCCTAAAAAGTAAAAGTTTAAACCATCTGCATCATGGGGATATTAGTGAGCTGACAAAAGGTGAACAGATGGTACAGTACTACCTCTCAGTACTAAAAATAGCGTCATATCTCTCAGTACCTAAAATTTTTTTAGGATTCTCACCATTACACTTCAAAAATGTTTCTAAAAGTCAATCAGCCATCATTCTTAGCTTAACTAAGGTAGATATCTTAACCTTACCCTTAACTAACAAGTTAGGTGGTCCTGAGTTATGAGTCAGCTTTGATGGAGACTTACATCACACTCTGACTTCCAAAGCTGGAAAACTTGACATTCACTACCTTCTGCTAAAGTCAGGAAAATAATTGTTCTAAAGTGTAAACCTGACCAGTTTCCCCGAGGAGCAAGGACTCCTGGGCTTTGATTATTTATCATTTGAACTATTGTTTTCTTGGAACAGATTTTGGCAACGGATTTAGTTATTCTGAGGAAAGAATTTCCAATTACATAAGTAAAAAGCAAACATATCACCTTAATTCTTGCCTCTTTGACAAAACATAGTGAATGCATGCCAATATAAAAACCAAATCTTTCATCACATTTCCCACATCCATAAAGTCATCTGTACCATTAAAATTATTTCCTTATTTTCCAAAGAATGCACCATTGACAAAAATGATTCCTAGAGAATTCCCACCATGCTTGAGGTGTTACACTCCTGACACATTACTGATCTTTGCAACCACCAACTACACAAGTCTTACCAACACCAGCATCGTCTTAACCTATGACCCACTTTTTCATCATCACCTAGCACCTAAATTTCGCCACAACCACCCCCGCCTTCTATCAGAGGCAGGTAGCCAGCCCTAAGGTGTTCTCACTGTGTTTTGGAAGTCTTCCCATGAATCTCAAGGGTCCACGTTGAACCTCACTTATGCTTTTTATATCCACAAAGGTCACTGAAACCTCTGAGCTCCAGTTTCCTCATCCAAAATGTGAGAGGGAAGATGATGGACTCCAAACTTCTCTGTGAACTCATAATTCCATAGTTCCTTGGTGTCTGTGAATGAGGCTAAGCTGAGTAAGTGAATGAGTCAGCCATTCTGGCTCCTTTCCAGTCCCATATGTCAATGTTCTGTAGACATACTGATAAAACATTTCCTTATCTGAGAATTCTACAGTTTAAAGCCTGGTGGGGGGAGTGCCTGGGTGGCTCAGTAGTTTAAGCATACAACTCTTGATTTCAGCTCATGGCATGATCTCATGGTTCGTGGGATGGAGTCCCGTTGTCAGGCTCTGTGCTGACAGGGTGGAGCCTGCTTGGGATTCTCTCTCTCCCTCTCTCTCTCTGCCCCTCCCCTGCTCACACTCATGCATGATCTCTCTCTCTCTCTCTCTCTCTCTCTCAAAATAAATAAATAAACCTAAAAAAGAAGTCTGTCGGGTAAATTCAGTTTATTTTAACAAGAGGAGTTGTTTAATTTTGTTTTTTGTTTTTTAAGTGGATGAATTACAACCTTATATTGGTCCTTTGAGATCTATGTCCATGATTATATAGACCTCACGAGTTTAGTTATAACCAGAAATAAATGCAGATCTTTATTATCACAGTGTCATGGGAATTGTTAAAAATTTATTCTTAGACCAAGCCCTCACTTGGGCCTCCTGAGTCCTCCTTACTACACCAGGGACCATCTGTGGGCATCATCAAAACTGCAGTTTAAATGCATCCCACACTGGCTTTCTTTATGTTGCAACTCCTCATGCAGTTGAATATGCTCCATTTGTAGGTTTTTTTTGTTCACATCTCACTCTGTTTTGAATGTTGTCTCAGGTACAGTTCTTTCACATGCGTAATCAGTATCATCCAGGCCCAGTAAGGAGAACAAAATCCATAGAAGAAAAAATCAATAGAAATAGAAATAGAAGAATAGAAATAGGAGAAAAAAAAATCAATAGAAGAAATTTAATATAGGGAAATAACTAGTTACAGAGATGTTGAAAGACCTAAAAATAAGTGCCAATGAGGCTACCCAGAAAGTAGCAATTACAAGAAGCTACTACTACCCCTGGGACCTGAGGAGCAGAGAAGGACAGTGTTATCTGAATAAGAGCCCAGGCCACCCTGTGGGAGCTAGACCCTTGGAGAAAGAACCACTCAACCATGCTGGAATCACAGCACAGTTGCCTGGTAGGAATTGGACCACAAAGAATGGGGCTTCCAGACAGGAACTGAAACCACAGAAGAGACATAGCCACTGCTTGGCATGCTCCCAAAGCAGAGAGGAGAGAAAAATCTTGGATTCTCCCCCACCCAAACTTCCATGTCCTACTCCCAGTTACTCCCATTGGCTGAACCTAACCAGAAGGCAAAGGGAGCCTGAGAATGCAAACTAGGCCCTGGAGATTCAAAGCAGGGGAGTGCAGGGAATGGATCTAAGAGAAAACAGGCAAATAAACAGGCTATACACGAATTGGAAAAGGAAATACAAATAACCAATAAACACAGGAAAATATGTTCAACTGCATTAGTAATCAGAAAAATGCAACTTTAACCCACCCATAACTTTAACCCACCAAAAATGTTAATATGCCAAGTGGTGAAGATGTTCAGCAGCAGGAATGCAAACCTGGGAGTGCAAACTGGAAAGCATACAGGCATTGTCTAATAATGTTGATGCTGAACATACCCTGTGTTCCAGGAATGCCACTTCTAAGAATGCACTCTCAGGAAAACCTAGCCATGTGCACCAGGAGACATGTACAGCAATGTTCACAGAAGCATCGCTAAGTGCAGCAAATTACCCAGCTGGAACTTACTCCAATGTCCACCAGCAAGAGAATGGATAAAGTATGTTTTATTCTTATAATGGAATATTGCATAAAATGAATAAATTATAGCTACACACATCAATACAGATGAATATCACAGGCATAATCTTTTTTATTTATTTTGGGGGGGGGCAAACAGGGGGAGGGGGAGGGGGAAGAGAAGAGAGAGAATCCCAAGCAGGCTCCACTTGATCTCACAAACCATGAGATCATGACCTTAGCCAAAATCAAGACTTGGTTGCCTAAATGACTGAGGCACCCAGGTGCCCCTATCACAGGCATAATTTTGAGCAAAAAAGATAAGTGCCCAAAAAACCTTGAACTGAATCTACTTACATAAAATCCTAAAACATGCACAGTTATATAGTCTGTTTAAGGCATGAACTATATATAAGGAAGCTGTAAAGAAAGGAATGAGAAATGACTCCAAAGAGGTGTTACCTCTGTCTGAGAATAAGGCGGACATGATCAGTAGGAAGCCCACAATCCTAGCTACTCTTTTTCAGGTATGATGCATTTTATAATTAAAAACTTCACTTTGGAGATACCAAAAGCTCATGTTCCCACTTCCTAATTGCAACTAAGAATAAAATAATATTAATACTCTCATATATTCATGCAAGTTCTATAGTTAGATTTCCATCTTGGTATCCTCATTTATGGCTATTGACCTTGGCCTAGTTATCAATCTTGTCTATGTTGTCTCAGTTTCCACATTTGTAAAATAAGGATAATAATAGTTCCTTCATAGAATGACTATCAAATAAAAGAGCACATTGGAAACTGTCAGCACGATGGCCTGGCACCCAGTGGGTGGCAGATGTCTGTGATTTTGCTCACATCATTGCCTCAGCAATGGAGTATCCTCCCACCACCTCTATCTACTGAATTTCACTCATCAAAGGACATTCAGCTTGGTGCCTGCAGACCCTCACCCACCCACCACAGTTGATTTCTCCCTTTTTTAAATGCCCAGACCTCCTGTTGCCTGCACTAGGCATTTGCCATATATTTACTTATTTATTCATCCAGCAAATTAGGAGATATTTACCAGGTATTTATTTATTCATTCATCCTTTATGAGGCACTTACCATATATTTGTTCAGGCATTCATCCAGCAAATCGTGGGCCAGGTGCCAGGAACAGAGATGTGTCTAAACAGACAGAGTCACCGCCGTCAGGGGTCCTGCAGCCTAGAAAGGGAGACAGACATTCAGCAAGTGAGCAAGTGCATAATTGTTTAATCCAGCTATGCTAAGTGCTATCAAGACAAAGTGTGGGATGTACTCTGAACCAATCACAGAGGAAGTTGACCTAGACTGCAGAGTCAAGAAAGATTTCTTTGAACAAGTGACATTCAAGGTAAGACTTGAAGGATACACTGCTTTCTATTGTCACCATAGACAATAAATAGTTATTTAAGACATATAACCTAGGTGGAGTATCAGTACACATGTAACTGCAGAGCTTAATTTATAACATGTAACTGTAAAACTTAATTTATAAATTAGGTACACTAAGAGATTAATAATAGTAACTAATAAAAAACAATTATAACAATATACTGCAATAAAGTACGTGAATGTGGTTTCTCTTCTTTCTTTCTTCAAAATATTGTACTATACTCATCGTCCTATTGATAATGTGAGATTGTAAAATGCCTACATATGAGATGAAATGAGCCAAACGATGTAGTGATGTAGATTTAGGTTACTATTGACCTTCTGACCACACATCAGAAAAAGCATCATCCACACTGTGGTTGACTGAGGGTAACTGAAACCACAGAAAGCAAAACCACAGATAAGGGGGGATTACTCAAACAGCAAGAGGCACTACGTGTTAAATATGAAGTGAACAGAATGCATATTATCCAGATGTTTGGAATCCCCAAGGGTTAGGGTCCTTCTTAGAAACGTTTTATATAAAATGTGAGATTTGAGCACGGCCTTAACTGGAGGGGTAGAACTAAACCAAGGGAGAAGGAAAAGAAGCATTCTACATTGGAGAAAATATGGATATATGGGCAGAGATAGGAAAAGGCAAGACAGATTCAGACAGGTTGACTGAACCAAAGAATGACATAGGAAGGTCAATAAACATAAAGGGTCAGATCATAGAGGGGCTTGCTTTATCCTAGATGAGTTTTCCTTTTGTATCACAGGCTTCTTTGAGACTCTCAGGAAAGCCCTGGACCTCTTCTGCTCTTTCTCAAAAAAAAAAAAAATTTTTTTTAAGTGCATTCATAAAACTGTATATAATTTCAGGCATTCACAATCCTCCTGAACTCCCACTTAGCACTGAAAGGATGTGAGCAGAAGAAAGGTCATATGTTCCAAGCAGTGTTTAAGATTCCTTTGCCTAAGAGGACAATTGTTGGCAGGAAGGTCAACTGAGAAACTACTGCAACATAATGCAAGCAAGAGCTCATATGGCCCTATGCTAAGGTGTGGCTCTAGGAATTCATTTAGTAAGTAAACTATTTTTTTTTTTTTTTTTTTTTTTTAGAGCTTACTCTGGATCGGGTCTGTGCTCAGTGTAGGAAGGTAATAATGAGAAGATAAGAGCACAACTGTCAAGTAGCTCCAAGTTGGGCAGGATCAGAAAGGCAAGCAACCACAAATGCAGAGGGAATCAGGGCAGTAGCAGATAGTCTTACTCAGAACTTTGATTGCCCAGTTCTAGAGAATCAAGTCAAAGTCTTTGACATCATATTCAAGGCACTTCACGAAACTTCCACAAGTTACTTCTCTGCTGTCATTTTTCACTTAGGCCTCCACCACAACTACTTTTAACACACACACACACACACACACACACATGCACCCGGAAGGGTGGTCATACTGGACTGCTGTCCTCTGCCCCTGCCTTGCAATTTTCCTGCCATTCTGTTACTATTTTTCCCCAACCAGCTATGCATGGTCAAATTCCTACCGACTACCCAAGACCCAGGTTGAGGTGCTGTCTTCCTTGAAGCTTTGTCCAGTCTCCCCATTCATTCTGCCCTAAGTTAACTGTGTGTGCCTCAGTCTCCCCTAGTACTCAGTAAGCTTGAGCCTGCAGGGATGTTTTCTCTTTATCTTATCCTGGGAGGAGCCCCTCCCCATAATAGCAAGTGCTTAATATATTTACTGAACTGAAGGCCCAAGTCTGGGGAGAGACCAGAGTCAAGGTTAGGAGTCATCAGCAAAGCCTTGGCAGTTAAAATCAGGAGAGGCAACCTAGATGTTCTTCTCCTGGAAGCATTCACCCTCAGAGGACAGGAATGAAGGTGTTTCTGGGTACACACCATGTGCTTTTATGGGGTTTAAGAATATAGGACATTCACATCCAGGCAACTTAGGTCAGCCTATTTATAATGATTGCAGTTCCCACAGGGAGAGGATAAATATTATTCTCACACTGCTGGTTTGGGGTGCACACTTCCCATTTCCACTGGATTATTATTATTAATTTTTAAGAGAAGAGCTTACTTGCAAAGGTCAGATGGTTATAAGGCCTAAATCGTTGAAAGTATTGATTGTAGGTTCACTCAAATAGCTCTTGCTTTTTCATTCTTTAACAATTGTGGGTGAAACTGCAGAGTGCGATTACCCTGCCTTTGTTTGCACTATCCGAAAACACAAGACGCAACTAAGGACACCTGAATTCCTTGGCTTGATAGCAGCAGCAACACTACGGATGCAGACTTCCGCCTTTGGGGTATGAGAGGATGTGGGTGCCTCTCCAGCCTAGCCCACAGTCAAGAGGTCCTCCCAGACAGGTGCGCTAGGCAGAGAACAAAGTCCTAAACGAACCCAACCCACACACCAGGAAGTTGCCAAGTCCCGGCAACTGCCGCGTCTCCTCAACTTTACTGAAGAAGAGTGGGGGCCAGGACCCCCAAGCCCGGTAGTCTGAGCGACACTCTGCAGTCTAGCTCCGCGCTCACTTCCCGTCTCCTGGCGGGTCGGTCCTCCAGAAGGTGCGCGTAAGTTCGTCTTCCCGCCAAAGAGTCCACTCACTTGCCCCGCCCCGCCCCGCCTGATTGGCCGAGGGCGGAGGGGGCGGGGCCGGGATTCCCCGGAGGCTCTAGGCAAAAGCGCCGGCCCGGCCCGCTGAGCGCAGCGGGAGGGGTGGGTCCCGCGTGCGCCCGAGGACCCGGTTGGACTGCTGGGGCCGGCTCAGGATGAGGACGCGCTGGGCGACCCTTCGCCGCGCGGCGGAGCTCCTCTTGCTACTTCTCAGGTGCTGCGCACTGGCGGAGCCCTCTGGCCGCGCAGGTAACCGCGGGCGGGCCAGGTCGGCGGCGGCTAGGGCCCTCGAAGTTGTCAGGTCTGCCGACTTTCCTCGGTTGGGGTTAGGGCGGCGCCCCGGGTCTCGTCACCTCTGCTTTCCTCGGGGGTCTGGAGCCGAACATGTGAGCCGAAGGGGAATTCTGGGGTAGGAGGAGCTCCCTGGCCCTCGGGCGCCTGGAGGATGGAGGGGTCGCGGGGGGGGCAGGGCCTTTCTGGTGCTGAGAGAGAACAGTCCACCTTAGGGAAAGCGCATGACCTTTTCTGTGCCGGTCCCCCGCCCCTTCCTCGTCCTGAAGCCTCCAAAATCTTGCCTCCTTAGAGTAAAGGGCTCTTCAGCAACCCCCACACCCCATCCAGCGGGTCTCGCCCCTCCTTCGCCTCCTGGTCACCTTGGCCACTCAGTGTCTAGAGGAACTTTCTATCCATAGCGCCCAGAATGATTAATGATGCCCCAACTTAGCTGCACGTCCGCCAACGTGCACATCCAAAAGGAAGTTAGGTTAAGCCATGTCTTCTAAAGTGACCATGATCATAACTTATTTATGATGCCCTCCCCTAAAGCCTTGAGCGGCGATCTTTTCCCCTGCCTTATCAGCTCCAAAACACCCCTGCGAGGCTGACGGTCCCACGTTGAAGCGCAGGTGGCTTGTCCAGAGACCTTCCTGCCTCTAACTGCGGAAGCAGGACCAGGAATAGACTCCCTTCGCTGATGCTCTGGGTAGTGCCAGCCTCACCATGCCCCCTGGCAGCAATCGGAGTTTGCTTTTACTTTCTTTTTGCCTTGGCAAAAGATGCCCCCGAGGACTTTCTTAGTCGGGCTGCATAGCGAGTGGTCAGTGGGCCGTCACCACCTACCACTTCTGTTCACTTTTCCTGTATGAGGAAGTAAAAGATGGGTAAGAACTTTTTTGAAAACCGTAGGCTGCTTGTGGTTCTTATTTTCCTGTAACAGCTAAACTAAGTTACTGCCAGATTTAGACTTTTTTCAGAGCGTGATGTGAAGAAGCTTCCCAGAGTGTGAGTGACATCACCCTATCTACAACAAGGACCTTTTAGTGAATGCTGATCTGATTCACACTTCTCCATTCTCCTTTGACCCTCCCTGTTGGAAACTGCCAAAAGTCCTTTACTGGCTGTGAGAATTCTTTTCCACCTGCCCACAATCCAGGTAGAAATATTTCACTGCCACAACTAACCACAGTCAAAACACCCTGACCTTTCTGTCACCGAAGACTTGGTTTCCACCTACTTCTGCTTTAGTCTTATCTGTTTTTGTCTCCCCCACAGAACTCAAGATTTCCTTAATTTTTGCAATCTCTGCAGTCCCTGGCCTTTCTCATCACCCCAAAGCAAAGAGCATCAGCTTAACTCCATTCTTCCTGCACTAGGTCCTGACAGGTATTTGATTTCCTGAATCCTTCCTCACCCTTAGTAGCTGCTCTGGTCTGTTTACTACACCCTCAGACCAGACTTGTGGTCCCATTAAGGGAAGCACTGGAATTTTGAAACCCTAGCCATTTGAGTAATTTGTTTGGCAGCGTGTCAGCTTCACGATGCTGGTAATGGCATGCAGTCTGTCACATGTATGCCGTTAGGTTTGTGCAGGAGGCCTGTGTTGCTCAGGTGCTGAAACACCTAATTTCAACACCTAGTAGTTGCTCTGTGCCCTTGGGGAAATCCCAATTGCTTGGTTTACTTTTTGGCTTCCTGGGAGAGCTAATAGCTTGAAGTAAACCAATCCTTCTAGAACTCCTGAGGTTCTCACCAGCCCATAACACCCAATCTGAATGCCATGACTTCCTGACTCCTAGTAGATTGTCATGGACCCAAGGTCACTTCAGGACCTGTTTTTGAACTGACAAACCCAAACTTCTGATTCTTTCCTACTCCACATGTATGATCTGTATACATGGTGGTGACTCCATGAAATGCTTAACATTGTGGGCTCTAGAAGTTCCCCTGAAACTAAAAATACTGCAATCTTCATCCTTCTTGCCTCTATCTCCCTCTCCATTTGTCTGTGATTATAAAATGTTGATGTCCAACTTCTCTTTGGAATGTGCAAACCTCTTTTGTTTAGGTAAGACAATAATGATTAGGCAATAGGAGATAGTTTTCCTTTGATGAATGTGGAATACTAAAAACTCATTTTCAATATATGATAATACTACTTAGCCATTTCCTCTCAGATACCACTAGAATATTTCTATGAAATGAAGCATATAAAAATGCTACTAGGGATGATGAGACTTATTTTCATCAACCTTTGCCTTTTAGACTTGCCCAAATATTGTATGTGGAAGTAAACATTAAAATTCCATTTAGGATATATTATAAGATAACATGAATAAGATGCAACATAAGGTTGTCAATAAAGAATCTTTTATAAGTTGCTGTGTAATTACCTTTTCAAAGTGTAACATATTTCTGAAATATTTTATTTACCCTTATTTAACACATTTTATGAATAAGGAATTATTTTCACACTTCCTCAGTCCTTCCCACCCTTCAGTCTACCATCCCGATAGGGTCACAAGACTGAGGCAGACTGAACTGCTTCTGCGAAGGGTAAGGAATGATATGGGGAAACATCATGAAAAGACGACTCTCCCTACCTTATATATTATGTATGAATGCTTACACATACATTATGTATGAAGGCTAATGGCAAGTTTCCTTAAATCATATCAATAATTAATGTATGTGCTAAGGGAACACTATGGATGTCAAACATTGATTGTAAATAGTTAAAAGACAGATCTAAAATGAGGCAAGTATTTATGATCATAGATGTTACAATTAGGTAAGAAGCTTGGCAACTCCTCTTTTACATAGCTTTTCCATGCCATTCCATACCTCTCCTGTAGTCTTTCAGAGTTCCTACAAACTTCTTCAGTCTATGGGTGTCCCAGAAGTAAAACATACAGTAAATGGGAAAGGGTAATTTTTTTTTTCACTTCCAAAGAGTATTTATAAAGCATCACTGTTACCTAAGTGCACATACCTGATGCTAATGGGATTAGGATGACCTAAAATGCTACTAGCATTAACATGACATAATAAAGTTGTGGACATCTGTTTAAGAACAATATACAATGAACTTGGCAAAGACCAGTAAAACCTGAAAGGCTAGGAAAACTTATCTTGTGGAAGCATAGGATATTAGTACTGAAAGTGGCTAAGGTATCTTAAACTTCTCTGCTTTCATCTTACATTTGGAGATACGAAGACCCTGGGGAGATTAAGTGACTTCCCCAACATGTCTACCAGCTAACTGGTAGTGGAGGTAGGTCTTCAACCTAGCACCCCTAACTCGTATTCCACTGCTTGTGCCACTATACTAAGAGCTATAGCTAATCTATTGGATTCTGCAAAGGCAACTTGAAAGAACTTTGAAACACTGCAAAGATAGCAAAACTCCTGCTGGCCCAGCTCACCTATCTGGGATCAAAGGGCACAGAGCAGAGTGCCCACGAAAGAAGACAGTGAGACCACAGGACAACGGAGGGAAATGTTCCAGCAAGGGAGGTGGCAGCCTATTCTCCTGTAGAAGCAGACTTCTTTTTTTTCTCCAGTAACTCCTGATACTTTGGAATACGAGATTTATCTTGGAGAAGTGAGAGAATAGTTTGGGAAAAAAGTACCTCATGGGTCTGCGTCGATATTGAATATTTCGGAGAAGCGTACTGGAGAAATTGTGAGCGATAATCTTCTAAGACAGTATGTTTTCCTCTTTTTGTTAACTATCCTCCCAAATGGTGTCCATAAAGCAGAGAATGGCAGAGAAATGTCCAAGAAGGAAGGGTGAAGGATGGAAGTTGCTATGACCAAGACACCTAGCTGCAGCCTTACGTAATATTTGAAAATACAGAGTTGAAAGCAGAAGTAACTTAAAGTTTTACAGGATTTTGTAGTTGTTCCTATTCTTGTTGCTGCTGCTGCTATTTAAAGCAAAAAATTCTGTTCCTAGTTCAAGCTGAGATTTGACTTAATGGTATAGTTATTATTTATATGGTGAAATTTCCCCTCAAGTCCTTCGTATAAGAATTTTTAACTCTGAAAGCCTGTGAATTATTATCAGAAAAGGTATGTAGCGTTAGTAAAATCAATGGTTGTGAAGCTGGCATCAAAATGAAAGTGCCTTTTGGGATCTAAAAATTTACAGGTCCTTCTGCTGAACCCTTTGGTTCACTGACAATGATTGTTTAACTGTCTTTCAGCTTTCCTCTCAGCAACATGAACTTTTGTGCTATAACTTCAAAAAATTTTTCTTTCTAAAAGCACTGGCCAAATTGTTCAACTGTAAGTTGTTTTAACAGATGTGAATCCTGTTCCACAAGCTCAGGTGTGCAAGAAACCATGCATTACTTTATTTTCATAGAATCAGATTAAATTTTATTCTGAGGTCCCATTCCACCAAGTTAGCAGAACTTCAGTTTTTGTCATTACTCAGGTCTTCCCCAACTTATGCAAAAGTGGCAGGGAAGCGTTCAGGGAGGTCCCTTGGTTCGCCTTCAGCTTATGCTCATCACTTTGGAGTTTCCCACTGTCCAAACCTCCTGGCTGTTGAATTCTGAATCCCAGGTGATTTCTGGAGCTCAGGCTCAGCCTCAGCCTCCGTAGGTGATCCACACAGTCAGCACTTTCCCGACCCCTCTTCACGGCTTCTCATCACGTTCCTGTGGGTGCTAAGGTAGAGCTGATCACAGTCCCTCCTACCCTTAGAATCCAGATCTTCATTTCCTCTCATCCCTTTACCCCACTATTCTACTTCTGCCCCCTCAGAAGTCTCTGCATCTCCTCTGAGACACGTTCATGCCATGTAATAATTTACCCTGCCATAGTAGCTAATATAAGCAAGACAGAACTGTGGTCCTGAATAGGTTCAGGATACTTTTCATTGACTGTAGACCACCTCTCTAAGGAAGATGAAAACGAAGGAGTTTCTTCATCTCATTAAATAAGGGGGGCAGATATTTCACGGAACAACAATAAAAATATACATACCATTCTAAGTGCTTTACCTGTATAAGCTCATTTTAACCTAATATCTACCATATGGAAGTACTATTTTACAAAGGAGGAAACTGAGGCATAGTGGTTAGATAACTTGCCCTGATCACATGGGTAGTAAGTAGCAGAGGCAGACTATGAACCTAGGCAGACTGGCTCATGCTCTTAATCCACACTATACTGCCTCTCTGACTACCACTGTCCTCTGACCTTGTGTAAGTGCATTGCAGTTTATAGATGTTGGAGGGTGGGAGTAATCCCGGAGTGCTCAGACTCCCCTCAGCAAGCAGGGGCCAAGGCACACTAACCACACAGTTCAGAATCCTGAAATGTCTTCTTTAACTGTCTGTCTTGACTCAGGCAATGATCCATTCACCGTTGTCAATGAAAACATGGGCAAGTGCATCAAGCCACTGAATGACTGGATAATAGCAACGGACTGTGATGGAAGTAAGGACATGTTATGGAAGTGGGTGTCCCAGCATCGCCTCTTTCATTTGCAATCCCAGAAGTGCCTTGGGCTAGATATTACTAAACCCACAGACTCCTTGAGAATGTTCAGCTGTGACTCCAGTGTCATGCTGTGGTGGAAATGTGAGCACTACTCTTTGTACGGAGCTGCCCAGTACAGATTGGCTCTGAAGAATGGACATGCTATAGCAAGTACAAATTCATCTGACGTCTGGAAGAAAGGAGGCACAGAGGAAAACCTCTGTGACCAGCCTTACCATGGTGAGTATTGGGGAGGGACTTTACTCATTTGCTGTTGGGTTTGGTAAATGTGACATTGAACCTGCACAACTGATCACAAATAAAGTCATGCGTTGGTAAGGGCAGTGAGCTAGCATTCAATTTCAGGCACAGTGCAGTAACATTGAGCTACCCATGTGAGGTTGGTGCTGTCTTTCCTATTTT
This sequence comes from Panthera leo, assembly GCF_018350215.1. Classification (NCBI taxonomy): domain Eukaryota; kingdom Metazoa; phylum Chordata; class Mammalia; order Carnivora; family Felidae; genus Panthera; species Panthera leo. Next base: position 148,565,582 of record NC_056686.1, on the reverse strand, counting down.
ACAGAAGAGGTTAGGTACCTCGTCAGAGGTCACACAGTCACTCTGTAGTAAACCTAGGATCTGAAATCTCTCTGACGCTTGAGCATGTGTATTTCCTATGATTACACTCTGAACTCCAGAGGGAAAGAAATGGTAGAGTAACAGGAAATTCTTCATAAAGGGTAAAATTCAAATGACCTAGTAAAATCAAACTTTTTATAAGTTAAAAAAGAAGAAAGAAAAAGAAAAGAAAAGAAAGAAAAAAGAAAATGTATGTCTCCTTGGCAAATTTTTATGTAATGGAAAAACTTCAAGACCTCGTGTGAGTGAGTTTATTTCTATTTTTGGCATGGCGGTCACACTTTGATGTTTGTGTTTATGATTCAGCATTTTAAGAGTGGACTTTTTCTCAATTGCTTTCAAAAATAAATACAGTTCACCCTTGAACAATGTGGGGGTTAAGAGCACTGACCCCCATGCAACTGAAAATTTGACTCACCCAAACTTAACTACTAATAACCTATTGTTGACTGGAAGCCTACCAACAACATAAACAGTTAACACGTATTTTGTATATGTATTACATAATGTATTCTTACAATAAAGTAAGCTAGAGGAAAGAAAATGCTATTAAGAAAATAATAAAGAGGGGTGCTTCGGTGGCTCAGTCAGTTAAGCATCTGACTCTTGATTTTGGCTCAGGTCATCATCTCACAGTTGGTGACATACAGCCCCAAGTCAGAGTCTGCTTCGGAGTCTCTCTCTCCTTCACTCTCAGCCCCTTCCCCACTCATGCTCTCTCTTTTTCTCTCTCTCAAAATAAGTAAATAAACTAAAAAAAAGAAAAGAAAATCATAAGGAATAGAAATACATTTACATTACTGTACCGTATTTATCAGAAAAAAATCCACATATAAGCGGACCTGTGCAGTTCAAACCCATGTTATTGGAAGGTCAACTGTATATGAATATTGCCTATGACAGAGCTGATCATGAACTTTGTTCTGCATCTAGAAACTGGATTATAACAACTTTCCAAGTCAGAAGGAGTAGATTTATTTTTTTTAAACCTCTAAATGTAATTTGGTATCACCCAAGCAAATCTTTTTCATCATCTTGTTCTGAATTACATCAAATGTTTATATATAAATATATATTTAATTATCTTATCTAAGGCTTAACCCTTATCTCACCTTTGCTCTTCTTTGTAAATTTATATAGGTTCACAGGGTTTTTCTTTTCTCTTAAAGCTCACTTAAGCTAAATTTGGCTTTCTGTCCTTCCCATAACACACACACATTTTTCTCCTGTGGTAACCTATTTCTATTTCCTACTGAAGATGCATCTGCTTCTGAGATGTCAGGTTCTGCTCTTAACGGGAAAATATTGGAGAATTAGATATGGGGTTTTCCTTTTTTTTAAATCCTCGATCCTTGAGTCATTGAACAAGTCTGTTTTTGCTAGCCAGCTTCCTCCTAACATTAAAAAGCAATTGCTAGGGGTGCCTAGGTGGCTCAGTTGGTTAAGTGTCCGACTTCGGCTTAGGTCATGATCTCGTGGTTCATGAGTTCGAGCCCCGCGTCGGGCTCTGTGCTGACAGCTCGGAGCCTGGAGCCTGCTTCCGATTCTGTGCCTCCCTCTCTCTCTGACCCTCCCCCCATTCATGCTCTGTCTCTCTCTGTCTCAAAAGTAAATAAACGTTAAAAAAAAAAAAAAAAAAAAAAGCAATTGCTATTTGGGTACCACTTAATGGCAAGTTTAAATTTTGTACTTTGAAAGTGTTTCTCCAATTTGGCAACTAAGAGAAAACATGGAATGACACAAAATGCCTTTTGAACTGGATTTGACTTGTTTCATCAAATTTGTTCAAAGATCAGACAGTATTATTTTCTCGGCAGGGCTCTTTCTGTCTCCTGCTCCTGATTCTTTTGAGGGATGTAGTTGTAATCGTAAATTCCTTAAGTACCCCAAGACCTTAATTTCAGTCTAACTGATTTTCTTTGTAATCCTATGGGGTTTATTTTATGCATTTGTAATATTCTTCTGAGAAGGGCACCTGTGCATTTCATATAGCTGCCAAAGTTATCAGGAGCACAAAAAAAGTTTAAGAACCCACTTGGGGTACCAACCCAGAAAGAACTAAGCAGTGCCCACAGGCACAAAGTGTTTCTTGACCTTACCAAATACAATATTTGGAACACTGGATTTTCAAATAAGAACTTTAGAGATTTCTGAGGAAAGGCTCTCATAGTTCTGACTCATCAGCACACACCTCAAGTTTTAATCTGGACAGAAGCCAGGGTCAAACCTACTTCCTCTTTTCTATTCCTTTCCAGATGATTGGTACCATCCAAATCGTGTGTGTCAGGAATCTACAAGTCACCCTGGAATTGTCCTGCTTTCCTCTCTTACTAAATTTAATCACATATTAAGTCCTGGCAGTTTTACTCTTTTAAATGTATGTAGTCCCTTCCTGCTCTTAGATTAGAGACTACTGTCTTAAGTTAAGGGCTTTCTCTGGCACTACTCTGTCAGACTCTGCATATTGGTCTCTGCCCTGCCTTTTGTCTAGCTAGCTGTCTAGAGATAAGAAAGATAAGACTTAAGAGTCCCAATAGAGTGAAGTCCAAGGTTACCCAAACTTGTTACAGCAAAGCAGTGCTCAACACCATAATTGAATTCCCCAAATATAGCTTTTTTATTTCTCCCTTGTATTTGCAATATAAATGTTTTTACTTATAGTATGAGAAAAATTATTTGTCATTGTTTCCTGGGTTGCCTTCCTCCAACCCCCATCCCGTGTGAGAGTCATGTTCATCTCAGAGAAAACTTTAGTTGTATAAACTTTATGAATGAATTGCCTTTGACCAGCCTCCAGATAAACGTGTATATCATTAAGATATCTTTTTTTTTTTAATTTTTTTTAATGTTTATTTATTTTTGAGACAGAGAGAGACAGAGCATGAACGGGGGAGGGTCAGAGAGAGGGAGACACAGAATCTGAAACAGGCTCCAGGCTCTGAGCTGTCAGCACAGAGCCCGACGCGGGGCTCGAACTCACGGACCGTGAGATCATGACCTGAGCCGAAGTCGGCCGCTTAACCGACTGAGCCACCCAGGCGCCCCTATCATTAAGATATCTTGAGCTCACTAGCAGCCTTCAAATTTTGAATATTTGGTGAATCCAGAGGAAATTGAATTTAGTGGAGAACTGTCTGAATTTTGAACAACTCTTGCGAGCCTGCCAACCTTTTTAACAATTGAAGCTATTTTGCCTCATGTTGCAGAAGAAATTAATGTTAGTTTTCCATGTAAGTGATTCAACTCACCAATTTGTATCTATTTCAGAATAAGCTGTTGTTTTGAGAGTGCGATCATCATAAATTCACACATTCAGAGAAGATTCTTCTCAGGAAAAGGCTGTCTCTAGGGAAACCCATAGGATTTAAGAGGTCCAGCAGCAGTGAAAAATGTGTGAGAATAAACCTCTTTGTGAACATTTAGCATAAGTTAGCTGCTACTGATGTGGTGGTTGCTATATCCTTATCATTCTTCAAACGATATTGTGAATAGGAGAGTTTTTTAATTGAAACCCAGCTTTAAGCTATGAAACAGAACTTGAAACCTGAGAAGGCAGCCGTTAAAGTCACAAGTTGTGCTTAACATGTCAAGGACTCTAATGAGGGAGCCAGTTCCCATCCTTGTCACTTACAGTTTAGTGAATGTTTTATTTAACTACATTGCAAAAAATGGAGATTTCACAAAAAAGTGTAATACATGCCCTATAGATCTCATAGGTTTATGGTAAAGAGCAAGTAAAAGAAATGTATGTGAAAGCACTCTGTATTACAGAAACACAAGACTTTTTAAAAAGGAAGAAACTGAGGGTTCTACAAGTAATAGTTGCTGTGTTCAGGGACTCCTTTTAAGTACTATAATGTTGGAAGAGAAATTGTCATGAACTATTGGGAGCTTTGGTATCATTAGAAATAGAACACAGGTAATAAGCAGATTTATTATAAAATGTAAGGCCAAATTACTCTTTAACAGAAATATCCTGTCCAAAATCATTTATATGTCAGAGGAAAATAAAACCAGTGTCCCTTAAAAGATTGTTTGTAAATAAAAGCGTCTGGATTATTCTTACTTTTTGCTGTACTACTGCTTAATATATTCTAAACTGTTAAATCAAGTCTCATACTTCAGTTAACTGAATATTTGAGAATGATAAAGGACGTGGAATCAAATACTATCTTAAGTACACTTTTAAGCAAATCTGTGAGACATTTTGATGGACCCTAATAGCCTGGTAAAGGGTGATAAGATCTGACTATTATGCTTTACCTAATAGCCACTATTTGATCTGATAATGACCTTGGTTTTAAACAAATTAAGGGTATGGAAAAAGGTGACCAAAATAATTACATAGCTAGCTGTTCTATAAAAGCCCCTTTCCAAGAGAACTGTTGTCTGCATAAATATTGAGCACTTTCTTTAGTATTTCCAGGCATATTTGTGGTTGGAATAATTTTTCAGTTTTTATCCATGCACCAGGGCAAATTATTAAAATGGAACTCAACAGATGAACATAGGGGAAGGGAAGGAAAAATAAGATAAAAACAGAGAAGGAGGCAAACCATAAGAGACTCTTAAATACAGAAAACAAACTGAGGGTTGCTGTAGGGGAGATGGGTAGGGGGATGTGCTAAATGGGTGAGGGGCATTAAGGAGGGCACTTTTTAGGATGAGCACTGGGTGTCATATGTAAGGGATGAATCACTGGGTTCTACTCCTGAAGCCAAGACTCCGCTGTATGACAACTAGCTTGAATTTAAATAAAACAAAATGAAAACCTGGTACTAATACCTCTCTGGCCACCAGCCAGTCCCATGAATTCCCAGACGAAGCTGGTTCTTCTTTTATAACATGAATTACCGTGCCCCATTCTTCTCCAAGAACCATCTCAGAGATCTAGCTGTTCTTTCTCCCACTTCCTCAAAACCCACAACCTCAGTTCTACCACCAGTCTGTGAGCAATGGGCTATGCGTCCATCTGCCTAACTACACCTGCTTCCAAAGTCCACACCCACCCTCAGTGACTCCAAGGTATTTTTCTGGCCCCACTCTTACTAAATAAAATAATTTAAAATGTAAATTTAGTCTCAGGCAGAGATCCCCTTCTGGTGAATTAGTCTTCCACCCATGGTAATCAGTTGATCCCTGCAGGATCAAGCCAGGATCATTTAGCTCTTTATCACACCATAATAAATGATGCTTTACATGGATTATCTCATTGAATCCTCTTGAATAAACCTATTAGCTAGATACTATTATTCCTAGTTTGCAGATACAGAAACTGAGGCTAATAGAAATTAGAGAGCTTGCTACAGCCACACAGTCACTCAGTGGGGGAGCCAGTATTCAAGTACAGATCTGACCAGTCAGCTTCCATGCTCTGAATTTCCACACTGTGCAACCTACTTAGATACTGTATTCTCTTTTTTTATTATTTATTTTTTTAAGTTTATTTATTTTGACAGAGAGAAAGAGAGAGAGAGAACACAAACAGGGGAGAGGCAGAGAGAGGGAGAGAGCGAATCCCAAGCAACCTCCGTGTTCAGCACAGAGCCCAATGCCAGGCTTGAGCTCAGTCTCACAACTGCGAGATCACGACCTGAGCCAATATCAAGAGTCGAATGCTTAATTCACTGAGCTACCCAGGCACCCTGATAGTGTATTCTCTTAAGCGCAAACAACAATCTTTCTTTCACAGAAAATTTAGGAATTAGTTAAATGAAGGTGATTGTCCAGTTTTTAACTTTCCTTTCCTTCCTCCCCACACCACAGAGATATATACCAGAGATGGGAACTCCTATGGAAGACCTTGTGAATTTCCATTCTTAGTTAATGGGACCTGGCATCATGAGTGCGTTCGTGATGAAAATCATGGTGGGCCATGGTGTGCAACCACCTTAAATTATGAGTATGATCAAAAGTGGGGCATCTGCTTAATATCAGGTATGTATGGGCTAACAGGCTTTATATATAGAGAGACAATGGATACCATTTCTGTGAAGCAACAGGGACAAAAAAGAGTCCAAGAGGACTCACAAATGACTGCAACAAATATTATCCTAGAGAATAAATATATATTTGAGGGAAGAGGGAAGTAATGTGTAGCTATGAGCTTGCTTTTAGGAGTAGGCCAAGAATAGAACCAAGACAGAATGGTATCATGGAAGACAAAGAAGGAGGGAGTGTCTGTAGCATAGATACCTCAGGAATAGGAAGTGGAAAAGGCATGAGCAGTTAGGAAATTGCTGCTGACCTTCATTAGAGCAGTTTCAAAAGACCATTGGTCATAGAAGCTAAGTTATAGTGGACAGGTGTGAATAAGAGAGAAAGCCTCTTAAGGTTTATGAAATAGAAAAAGAGCAAAGATGGTGGTTTGTGGGGTAGATAGGTTAAAGAAACACTCTTAGGATGATAGACACTTAAGTATATTTATGGCCTGAAGTAGAGAGTAGGGGACAAAAGAGACCCATATCCCTGGCCCTCTCAAAATTGGTAACACTGTTCCTTCTGCTATTTGTGTGTGTTGAGCAGAGCATTTTTTCTAATTGCTTCTTACTAGAAGCAAACTATTCAGGACATGCTAAAGAGTTCACTGTTCTTTAGAAAGAGAGAGAGACCAAAGTAGCAGTTGATTCATTATCTGGCATATAACTGAGACATATTTTATCACCAGTCAGGTGAGAGTTACAGGTGATCACAATACCTGACATGTGATAAGTGCTCCAGAAATATTTTTAAGTGGTCAGTAGTTTGGAAGAATGTATAACAAAGAGAAAGGAAAAATCGCCAGACCTAGGTAATAATAGTTAATGCTTTTAGGGCCTTACCAAGTGTCAGATACCATTCTAAGCACTCAAACTATATCAACTCATTCAATCTTCACACAACCTTATAAGGTAGGCACCACTATTTATCCCCATTTCACAGATGACCAAAGTGAGGCACAGGGGAATTACAGCACTTGCCTAAGGTCACATAACAAATACATTTCAGAACTAGGATTCAAATCTAGGAAACCCAGTTCTGAATTCCTTGACTCAAATAACTATACTATATCATGCCTCATTCAGTAGCCAGTCTACTGGTATTAGTAATGCTGATTCCTCTTTAAGGAAGCTGAGCTTCAAAATGAAAAGTTCTAAGCAACTAGAAGAGGTTATACTGAGAAAATGGTTCTGCAGCAGAATCCCTTGGAAAGTTTGTTAGAACAAAGATTTCTGGAGCCCACCTTCAGAAATTATAATTTGGTAGCTTTGGAGTGGGGCCCAAGAATTCACAGTTCAATGAGTTCCCAGAGGATACTGGTCTGAGGACCACACTTTGAGAATTACTGTTCCAGGTAGAGGCATAGGCTTTTCAACACCCAGAACCTACTAAAAGATAAACGCTGATGTTTGCTTCAACTATAACTGATATGAGGCAGAGTTTGGTCAACTAGGCACTGATTTCATTTAAACCTCATTATAGTCTGGATCAGAAATTTTAGATGTGAAAGGGAGTGTAGAGGTTATCCAGTGCAATCCCTCAATTCTCAGGTGAGGGGCGGCAGACCCAGATTGATGACATGGTCTGTCAGGATCAGACCACATTCATACGGAGTCTGGTGGAGATTCCAGGATTCCTGACACTCATTCCCCACATATTTATTCCACTCCACCTTGCTTCCTTGACTGTTATGAGTATCAGTGTCTTTAGCTTCTTTTGGGTGGTGGGGTGAAAATGGGAGGTATTAATGCATTCATATACCTTTCAGAGTTCTTTTTAGGGACGAAGTAAGACTGTGAGTTTCTCAAAGCTGAGGATTCCTAAACCATGTAGATTATATTTTATAGCAGACATACTGCCATCCCCCGGAAGCTTCCGGATTTCAGGCATAGGGCTCCAGTGGTAATAAGGAAACTTGAGGCGATGTACTTGCAAATCTACCTATTTTGTTTTCACCAAATGTCACAACCACCTATATTGCTATTTAGGCCATTCAAAAGTGACTGAAGAAGCAGCATATGCTGTTCAAAAGATCAACAAGAGTAGATTTAGAGACCGGTGCTCTGATCACAGCTCTGCCACAAGCACCTCTAGATCTTTGTTCCCATCTGTGAAATGAAAGCATTAGACAAGATGACCTAGGAGGGCCCTTCCAGCTTGAAAGGCCATGAGTCTAACATGTGATATGTGACTGATGATGGGAGGCTCTTTGCAAAACCCCCAGAGTGGAGCCTGGGACACATGCGATATAGCCTATATTAGGTTTCCTCTTCTAGACAGTATATGGGAGTCTCTAAGTATGTTTTTGAACCAGCTGTATCAAGATCTATATATCTCATATAAGAAATAATTTGAAGGGTCTTTGTCTGGAATTGTAACTGCTTTTAGATATTTGGGTTTTTTTTTAACATTTTGAGAGAGAGAGAGACAGAGAGAGAGAAAACAGGGGGAGGGGCAGAGAGAGGAGAGGAAATCCCATGCAGGCTCCATGCTGTCAGCACAGAGCCGAACTCGGGGCTTAATCTCACAAATCATGAGATCATGATCTAAGCCGAAATCAAGAATTGGATGCTTCACTGACTGAGCCACCCAGGTGTGCCTAAGTATTTGTTGAAGAAAATAATATGCACATTATACAACGAACATGTACGTCTGTATACATATGCACACACGTGTACATATACATACGTAATATTGATTGTATACTATTAATTATATGTCATATATTAAATCCTCTGTTAATATATTAAGGAAAAATTCAGACTGAGTTTTTCAAATAAGGTAGTCACTTGGGTTCTACATTATGGGCATTTAAGCAACATGTCTGCACACACACATACACACAGGAGTTTTGCTGCAAACTGTGGCAAACCCCTCTGCCGTCTGCCGCTATCTGCAAGTGAACTTGTTTTTCATCAGCTCAGGAGTTTAACAATGTGAACACAGTTGAAGACTCCTACATTTAGGCAGAGGGCAGGCAGGGGCTAAAATATAGCATTATAATTGGTAGGGGATAATGGGAGAGTAGAGGATAGGAGAGTGGAAGCTTTCATCAGCCAAGGTTATTTGGTTCCTATGACTTCAAAATTTCTTTGTGTAACCAAAGAATCAAAACATGGTCATTTGAACAATAAAGTTCAATTTTAGTGTATCCTAAGAAGGTGGAAATTGAATTGCAGTATTGGTAAACATTCTTAGTAATATAAAACATTATGCCCTTACTTCATGATGGCTAACATATCTTTGTATCAACAGAAAATGGCTGTGAAGATAATTGGGAAAAGAATGAGCAGATTGGAAGTTGCTACCAATTTAATACTCAGGCATCTCTTTCTTGGAAGGAAGCTTATGTTTCATGTCAGAATCAAGGAGCTAACTTACTGAGCATCAGCAATGCTGATGAATTAACTTATCTTAAAGGTAGGTTTGCATGTGGTAGACCAAATTGCCGGGATTGTAAAGATGCCATCTATCTACCTCTATTTTCATACCCGGGTATGTTGATTTGTGTATATATCTTTCTGTCTTTTCTTGGGATCTAAACATCAACACTGAAGCCCTCAAGCAAAAAGGTATTAGTAGAATCACATTCTATCCATTGAAACTGCATTTCATGTTGGAGACCAAAAAGAAGTTATTGCTCAGAAAATGGAGTGAGGTAGCAAGATTAAACTGCTACCCTAAGCCTAAGAGAAAAGATTTTGTAAAAGGTGAACATTAAACAGTTTGAACATTGAAAAGTGGAGAACTCAAGGAAGGTAACGAACATGGCTGAGTCACACTAGATGGCCTCAGTGAAACGTTCTTGTGGTTGGGTAGAGGAGTGCCGTACTCCAAGGCAAGGAGAGAATTATGAAATCTGCAAATGGTTTAATGAATGGACACATAGAGTGGATAGGATTTTGTTTTATTTTGTCTGTGGGGTGATGGTGGTAATTTAAAAATTTTTAATTGTGAAAACTTGTACATACAAAAATAGAATATAACCTAAAAGAGACCTGTATAACCACTGCCCTGACTTTACACACTCGTTGTACACTAACATTTGTCATATTGCATTACATGGATTGATTCCGTCCCTCTTTCCTTGCTTCCCTCCCTTTAAAGAAATAAAATGTTAATAGAGTTGAAAACCCATGACCACGTCTCAAAATAACCATTCTTTGAGTGCTTTTATAACATATATATGTATAAATACGGCATATGTTTTCATTATATAGATCTATAATACACAGATATAAAAACATAGATTAAAACAGATATAAAAACATATCTAGGTTTTTAAATGATACAAATACTTATTTACCCATATGTAAGTTTATACGTTGTCAACTGCTGCTGTTACCTTGTATGAATAAACCACAATTTATCCATCCCCCTATTGAGAAACAGGTTGTTTTCAGCTTTTCCTATTACAAATACCACCGTAAGGAACATCCTCATATGTGTCTCATGGGGTAGACATGTATGAGATTTTTACTTGAGTAGGGATTGCTTAGTCATGGGGTGCACATCTCTTCACCTCTAATCAAAATTCCAAATTACTTTCCAAAGTGGCTGTATTCATTTACACCTCTGCAAGCACTTGATGTTGTCAGACTTAGTTGGCCATTGTGATTAATGTGAAATGGTTATTTCATTTGTCTTTTATATTTTCCTGATAATTCATGTGGTTTTGTGCCTTGTGTTTATTAGGCATTCAGGTTTTCAGCTTATAATCTGCCAATATTCAGCTTATATCCTTTGCCTTCTTTTTGAGTTGTTTGCCTCCTTTTTCTTATTGATCTATTGATTTTTCTTATTGATCTATAGTAATTCTTCATATACACTTATCTTTTGCTGTAGGATTACAAATATCTTTTCCTAGTCTTTGGTCTTTTCACTTTTGTTGCTTCTTATTATTTAAAAATATGGTACTTTTAATTTGGTCAGTCAGTCTCTTCCATAATGTTTTGTGCTTATTTATATTATTTAGCAAATTCTTTCTTAGCCCTAGTATGATAAACATAACCTCTCATTTTTCTTCTAAAAGTTTTTAATTTTGCTTTTCATGTTTACATCCATAATCCATTTGAAATAAAATTTCTAGAGGTGGGAATCTAATTTGTCTTTCTCCACATGGATGTTAGTTGATCAAGCACTATTTCTTTTACATTTTTCCCTAAAATTTATTATTCTACCTCTAATAAATATAAACTCCTCTATTACATGTGGGTTATTTCTAGGTTCTCCATTCTATTCCTTTGGTCTACTTGTCTGTCTATGTGTCTGTTCCACACTGTTTTAATTATGCCAGCTGCATGGTAAATATGGATGAGCAAGACCTCTCATTTTTTTTTTTTTTCTTGAATTGCCTTGGCTATTTTTTTTTTTTTTAATTTTTTTTTCAACGTTTTTTATTTATTTTTGGGACAGAGAGAGACAGAGCATGAACGGGGGAGGGGCAGAGAGAGAGGGAGACACAGAATCGGAAACAGGCTCCAGGCTCCCAGCCATCAGCCCAGAGCCTGACGCGGGGCTCGAACTCACGGACCGCGAGATCGTGACCTGGCTGAAGTTGGACGCTTAACCGACTGCGCCACCCAGGCGCCCCTGCCTTGGCTATTTTTTAACCACTTATTCTTTTCTATGAATTTAAGGATCAGCTTATTAATCTCAATGAAAAACTTTATTGGGACTTTGGAATTGCATTGAATTATAGATTAAAGAGGCACCTTTGTCACTACATTATTTATTAAGTCAACTCATCCATGAATATGGTATGCCTTTCTATTTATTTGGGACATCTTTCATGTACTCAGTAAACTTCTCTAACTTTTTCCATCAGAGCATTGCACTTCTTTTACTAGAAAGTTTATAAACAGAAACTTTTTGTATTATTTTTAAAAATCATGAAGCCAAAGTTATTAAGTCTCTGATTATTTGAATGAAAAAATAATCATAACATATGACAGCAATGATGCTTCAGACTGAGTACTAAATGCTTTTCATACATTATCTTATTTAATACTATATAACAATACTATGAGGTGTAGGTATTTTTATTAATAAGCCTACTTTGCAGATGAGGAATGTGAGGATCAGAAAGGAAATGTAACTTGTTCAAGGTCACCCACAAGTAATTAACAGAGCCAAAATTGGAACACAGTCAATGTGACTTGAAAACAAGTTGTATCTGGCATGTGTCTGCATTTACCTTTTTTTTTTTTTTTTATAAAGAGAATTTGTTTTTGTTTTTTTTAATTTCTTTTTAACGTTTATTTATTTTTGAGACAGAGAGAGACAGAGCATGAACGGGGGGAGGGTCAGAGAGAGGGAGACACAGAATCCGAAACAGGCTCCAGGCTCCAAGCTGTCAGCACAGAGCCCAACGCGGGGCTTGAACTCACGGACCGCGAAATCATGACCTGAGCCGAAGTCGGCCGCTCAACCGACTGAGCCACCCAGGCGCCCCTGCATTTACCTTTTTTAAGACTAGTTAAGTTCTTTGCAGGTATAGGTGGGTCTCATGGGTTGTTTTTTCCCTTTTGTGCAAAACTCTAAGCATTATTCCTATATATGAAACAAATACCTATTGACTAATTCAGATAAATCCCATCACACTGCTTTATAATAAGTGTTAATATTTGGTAAATCCAAACTATGAGCAAAACCCGCATGTCTCCAGACAAATTAAATAATTTAATTATCATTGCAACCTCATAAGGTATTTTTACCCCCATTTACAGATAAGGCAATTGATGCTTAGAAATAACATACCCAACATCACACACCTCAGAAGTATCAGAACTGGGATTCAAATATCAACATATATGACTCCAGAGCCCTTACTTTTTTACTATACTACTTAATTCTCTTATATATATTTTTTTCTCTTCATTTCTTTTCATCATTAAAAGTCTACTAGTCTTTTGTCCTGCTCTTTAGCTAAAAGCTTTCCTTTTAAAAGCCTTCCTTTCTTACTTCCTTAGCTTCACCCTTTTCCCATTTTGTTTGATACTTGAATAATCAGAGCTCTAGAATGGAAATCTATCAAATAAGCCTGATGGGTTAGTGGTTGTCAATGGAATTCCTTTTTCAGACCTCACTGAACCTTACAACAAATATTGTTGAAAGTGAAAAGTACCAATAAATTTAAGCCTCCTGGGATATTGACATTTGGAAACTGATGTTTTCGGTGAAGGAGAAAAGTATCCAAGTATGACTATCAAAACCCTAACAATCTAATGATGCATTTGGAGGAGTGAATGTTGCATGATTTCTTTATCTATCATTTTTATATTATAACTCATAAAAGTGAGATAACATATTAAATGACCCTGCTGTTTCCTAGGCCAGACTCTTCCCACATTTTATATATAGCAATAATTTTAGAGATACACCCTTTCTAATATTCCAGACTTCTCTTTCACTGTGAATGCTGTTTAAGCATAATATAATTATTATAGCCTAATTATAACTGATAGTTTCCCAAGACTCAAGCTGTACTTTAACATCTGAAACTCACAGTATCAAAATCTTGAAAGTTTCTTGAAGTTTCTCTCTTCACTGAAAACTATCACGTGTAAATATTAGGCTAGGAGAGGGAGGCCAACAAAAGTGACTCAGAGATTTTGTGATCCAAGTGCTTGATCTAATTGGGGAAAAGAATTGTACATATGCAGAGCATAATGGAGAATGTTATTCCCAAATGATTTCTAGTTTGGTAGCTAATGGTAGACTAGGGAATCTACTGCCAGAAAAAAAGCAGAAGCAGCCCCTTGAAAATAAGTCCCATGCAACCTAAAAGAGCTTTCTTTTTCCTTTCTGCTTGCCCTGCACTTAGTTTTGTTTTGATTTTGTTCTACTAATACACGGGCTTTGGGGATGGGAGATTCTGGATTTTGTTTGGGAATCAGATCTCCCATGGCTCTAGCCTTCCCAGGGAACCTCTAACCACAGATTCATCCCAGAGTTACAAAAGAAGACCCAACAGTCCATTCTTCCTCATTTGTCTCCACCCTGAGAGGTTGTTCACTTAGAGTGGCCTCAACAGGTGCCCCAAGGCTAGGCTACTTCTAAGTGAGGGCCCCTTGCTGGTTTGACCTTCCTTATACATTAGAAGAGGTTCTTTTCTGGCTCCTTCCACATGCAATTACCATTATCAGGCCTGTAGTCTCCCTTGTGGGGAGAGGAATAGAAATAGAAGGTCAAGTCTGAACAGGTTTTAAGGACAGTGACAAATATCGACTTCAGTGAACTCGCTTGTTTGATTTGATTAGGTATGGGGATTTATGCTATCAATCGTCTGTTTCTTGATGGCAAAGATGTGGTGAGCAAAGTCTCAAATTGGTCAGCTTCTTGCTTGGACAGTATGGAGAAAAAAAATCTAGCTTCAGATTGTCCAAGCCATAAAAGAAATACCTGCCTTTCATATTTGACCAACCCAGATTTTTAGAATCTATTTCCCATTCACATTCACCTGGCATAAAACACATAAAGAACATTCCTGTTTGTCAACACAGTCCATTTTAAAATCCTATAATTCTATTGAAGAATAAGTCACCAATACAGCTCACAAATAGGACAGTGTAATTAAGCAAATTATAGGAACTTACCAGCTTCCAAAGTTCATTTAGTATCTTCATAAATATGTACTTCCCATGTGCGGGTAAGCAATAGGATTATTCAAATATCCTTCTGGGGATATCTGAAAAGTCTTCATGGAAAGAAGGACATTGAACTTGGGAAGGATGGGAAGGATTGGTCCTCCATAGTATCCCCATTAAAAATTAATAAAGGGAATTTGGAATATCCTGTAATGGTTGAGTTGGAGTGCCATAAATATGTTCCAGGACTTCTTTAGGAAGGCTAGAAAACTAATTATCCTAATGAGAAATTTACATTGGATTAAATCCTCAGTTTGTTTGCCAGCACTTATGCTAACAAGGTGAAAGAAAAGGATGAATCCAAAGTTCCCTTCAGTATGCTCTTCAAGCCCTCTACCCAAATACCTACCTTTTCCTCCCTTAGAGAGTATCCTTACCATCTACTTCCTTGAGAAAAGTGAAGCAAACCCTTAGTTTCCCATCCTAGTACTTACAAACTTATCTGTACTGTCATCCCTCCAGTTTGTTCAAGGTTAACTCCTTCCCCAAAGCTGTTTGTATCCACATCAGGTGTTTCTTCTCCCTCTTACATTTTCATTGATTCTCACTTCTACTGACTCTTCTCCCAACAAGCCATAAACTTATTAAAATTTCTACCATTAAAAAATATAGTTAGATAGGTGTAGATACAGATATAGATACAAATACGAATATAGATATGGATACAGATGTAGATACAGATATAGATGTAGATACAGATGTAGATACAGATATAGATACAGTTACAGATACAGATATAGATACAGATACAGATATAGATACAGATATAGATGTAATACAGATTCAGATGTAGATACAGATATAGATACAGTTACAGATATAGATACAGGATACAGATACAAATAAAGATATAGATACAGATATAGATACAGATGCAGATTTAGATACAGATATAGATACAGTTATAGACATAGATACAGGATACAGATATAGATACAGATACAGATATAGGTATATCTCTCTTCTAGATCCCAAAGACCTGCCTCTGTCACAAATAAGCTCCTGGAAGACACAGGGTATCTTTGTAATTCACTGCTAACTTCACATCTCGTTCTCAGTGGAGTGGTAATTGGGCCTTTGTCCCTACCACCCTCTTTCCAGACTCCTGCCCATCCCTTTAATGCTGGTGTCTGGTTACTGCTCTTGGCCCCTTTCATCTTTGCTGTTGCTATTTCTGCTCTACACAGAGGATATTTTCCATTTCCTGAGTGTCAGTTCTAGTTAAGTCACATGTTTTAGGTATTCACATTCTCAAGGCTGCAGTAAGACAAAAATTGTGTACAGTCAAAATTCCCTCAAAAAACCCTTAAAATATGGATATGCTTTTCTATATGCAAATCATACAGATATATCTGATATATGTAATGGAACAAAATGATACATATCAGGTATATCTGTTTGATTTGCATATAAAAATCCATATTAGGGCACCTGGGTGGCTCAGTCAGTTAAGCGTCCGACTCTTGATTTCAGCCCAAGTCATGACCTCACCATCGTGAAATCAAGCCCCGCATCTGGCTCCACACTAGGCATGGAGCCTGCTAAGATTCTCTCTCTCCTTCCTCTGCTCTTCCCCTGCTCATATTCTCTCTCTTACAAAAAAAAAAAACAAAAAAAAATATCCATATTTTAAGAACCATTGCTTTGTATATAATATACATATACATCATATAAAATATAATTATATTAATATACATTTATTTTATAAATTTATAAATATTTATAATTTAAATTAAATAAATTAATTTAAGTATAATTTGAAATTACATTTTATAATTTATAAATTTTACATTAAAATTAATATTTTATGAATATTATAATTATAAATATAATTATATTTCAAATGTGTGTGTATATATATATATATATATATATACAGAGAGATCATTTATATAGTATAATAATGCATCATACATAATTCTCTGAGAGGAATTAAGAAATTGTTATCAAGTGTTTTACTGCTGAGAATATATCAACAAATTTATAGAGATTCCAACCTATTAACTCTTCCTATTGGTCAGCATCATCCTTGTTTTCTTAGGCCATTACATCAGTTCTTCTGTCTCTTCTATCAGGCCCTCAATATCTTCAAATTATTTTTTCATGATGTTGATGAAGTCTTACCAGGTTGTTGAATAATTTTGCTGACTTTCTTGATACTGGCATAAAAAGCCTTATAATCTTTTCATTCAGTTTACCATATGTTTATGGGCATATGCATATTGAGTGGCATATTTACAACTGGCATCACTACTTAAATTATCTCTGCTTCTCTTTCCCTTTTTTGCTGATGGCTTCTGGTTGTCAAATAATGAATTTGAATGATATATCTCCACTGTGGTGTGGGGTGTGTGTGTGTGTGTGTGTGTGTGTGTGTGTGTGTGTGTGTCCTGTTCTGTGTCTTCATCCTAAATGTCTCCTTTGGACTCTAGAACTACATAGTCCATTGCCTACCAAACAGTTCCTCTACATATTTCTGAAACAGTATGGGTAACACTTTACCTTTTGAGGGATCCATATCTCTTCTTGTCTACTAAATTGAAATCCTCAGAGAGGCAGGGACTTTGTATTTTTGGTTTTTATATTCTTAGTACCAGTTAAACAATATGTGCTTAATGAATTTACACTGTCAGTCTGGAATACAATCAGTTCTTCAAAACTGAGATATATAGTGGAAATTGTTTTCTTCTGTATTAGTACAACAGGGCTAAAAATAGTGGGACATCTGTTCTGAGAAGATTCTGTCCTTACCTTAGTAGACAGGGACAAGCTAATGGGAAAGCAGAATTGACTTAATGCATCACCTGCCTTTGTTGGATAAACAGCCTCCTGCAGGATTCCTGCCTCACAATCAAGGCCTTCAGATAATTTTGCTATTAGTAGAAGCTTAAGTCTGACTTAGGTAATAATTTAGGTAATTTTGTCACTTGTTAAAATTATGTGATTCTTACAGAAAAAGAGGGCATTCCAAGAATTTTCTGGACTGGCTTAAATCAACTATACTCTGCTAGAGGCTGGGAATGGTCAGACCACAAGCCATTAAACTTTCTCAACTGGGACCCAGGTAACTGCTCCTTCTTCCATCTATTATGCACAGAGCAAAATCTTCAAAAAAGTAAATAAACAAAAGCATCCCACTCACTGAGAGCTTATAAAAATTTCAAATCTTGGCAGCTGTTATTATGGTTAATTCTAAGAACAATTTTTTCCCCTCATTCCTTCTTTATTGTAATACCATGATAGCCAAGTTGAACCATACCATGGAGAAGTGAGAATTTGTCTGTAACCGTTATGGCAACCCTACAATTTTAGGTAACAGCAGAATGAGCTTCATCACATGGCCTGGCAGTTGTTCTGTATCCTTTAGGGGACTTGACATGTCTATGACGGACCAATGGTGTTTCATCTGCAGCTCAACTCCAATACAGAAATATTCTCTCATTTTAGAACTCTTGGGGTCTCCTATAGTAGTGCTCAAGTACTGACAACCTAATGGTTATATTATATTGCATATGTAAATACCTTAAAGAAAATTTTATAGTGAATAAAACAAACAAAACCCTAGTTAGCCAAAATATTTTTCTTCCCAAAAGAAGTTAGATACCTTTTTATTCTAATTAACTTTTTTGAGAGAGAAAAAGTACGAGCAAGCATGAGCGGAGGAGGGGCAAAGGAGAGAGAGAATCTTAAGCAGTCTCCATGCCCAGCACAGAGCTTGACACAAGGTTGGGACACAGGACACTCAACTGACTCTTGATTTCAACTCAGGTCATGATCCCAGGGTTGTGGAATTGAGCCCCATGTCAGGCTCCACACTAAGCGTGGGCCTTGCTTAATCTCTCCATCTCTCTCTCTCTCTAAAATTAAAAAAAAAAAAATTAAATTTCAGCTTCTGACAAGTGTAGAATCTAAAAGTTAACACTAGCTTCAGTATAAATGTATTCTATACACACATAAGAAAAATGAGTTAAGTGCAATACCAATAGGTCACTTTAGTTTAATGAAATTTCATGATCAGTGAGTAAATTCTCTATCACCTCAGTAAATAAAATCTTTAAAGATAATTTAACCTTTAATTCAAGGTCTTAAGGGCATTACTGAATCACAAATCAGTATATCTATTGTATAGAGTAGCAGATTAATAGCTACTGACCATAGAGGAAGACATGGATGTTGATTAGGGATAGAGGTTTGGTTTTGGTTTTTGAATTAACTATAGTGTATTAGAGTGTTTCACCCTGTATCCTGTATTTTAGAAGGGAGACAGATTTAAGCACATGAGTTTCCATGGAGGCTTTAGTAGAAGGTTTTAACTATTTTATGAGCTCCCATAAAAGCAGAAAATTAGGAATACAAATTATCTTTTCTAACCACCACTCTGGCCCTAACCTCCTCTTTCTAATCATTTAAGATATGCCTAGTGCACCTATGATAATAGGTGGATCAAGCTGTGCAAGAATGGATGCCAGGTCTGGTCTATGGCAGAGTTTTTCCTGTGAAGTTCAACTGCCCTATGTCTGCAAGAAACCATTAAATAACACAGTGGAGTTAACAGGTATCTTTCTCATTTTCTGTGCAAGTAGGTGCAAGTAAATCCATTTCAGATATCTATTTCCACCTTTCCTTCACCCTATACTGCCAATGCTAAAAACTACTTTATTTTGATGCAGTGGTTAGATGTCATCAACTATATATGCATAAAGCTTTGGTTTGATATATCCCCTTAAGATGGCAGAGATATCCTCAGTGAGAAATATATTTCTGTTCACAGGTGGCTCTTTTTTCTTTAGAGCACTGTTTCTCAGAGTGTGCTTCCTTAGACTAAGAGTATCGATATCAACCATACCTGTTAGAAATCAAATTCTTAGGACCCACCCCAGATCTACTGAATTGAAAACTCTGTGGACATCAACAATGTGTGTTTTAAGAAGACTTCCTGGTGATGCTGATGCACACTCAGGTCTTATATTTTACCTGCCTCTGCGAGAACTAAAAATGATGGATGTGGGAACTCTCCTCAGGTTTCCAGTTCCTACCCCATGATGCCCACCCCTGCTCTGTCTTTCTCTGCCGGGCTGCTTATTTAGGTTATTGTGTTGATAAATCAGGTAGAAAAGGTGGGGTGCAGAAGGACAAAATGTGTACAAGTATGGTTTTTTGTCAAGGGGTTTCAAGGATAAGAGAATCGCAGAACAGTTGAAATTTCTGAGGTGCAGAGAAATTTCAGAAGCCTTTGAAAGAATAAGAGGAGTGTCCTTACTGTCTTGCACAGGACCCATCGTATACTGGTATTTGATTAAATCCTCCTGAATAGGAAAAAGTAATACTCAAAACTGGGAGGGGAAGAAAAGGAGGTTTTAAAATGTCTTGCTTAAAGAATGTTGGGGGAAGGGAATAAAATTGCTTATCCATATAGGAACATAAAGCTATTTTTTAAGACTAGAAAATAAATATATAGAATAAAGATTGTTGGGAGATGTTTATAATCATAGATGAAAATGAACATTCATCTTCCAGGTTGATTCAAACCAAATTTAGTCCATACAACAAAAAGCGTAATAGAAAAGACAGCATAGATGAAAATAAAACAGAATGACTGATGATAGATCAAGTAAATACCCTGTAGCAGAGTAGAATTATTAAGTAAATCATGATGTTTCCACATGATTGAATAATATGCATTTATTAAAATAACTGTGCCAGCAGGAAAATACCATAGCAGAACAAAATGATATGCCTACTTATCATTTTAATCTTGTAAAAATATGTATTCATAGAGACAAAGACTAGAATAGGGAAACATTTGTTCTAAGTTCAATTATGGGTGTTTTTTTTCCTCTGTTCCTTTATCATAATTGTAAAATATAATAATAATAATACCATGTCTTATTTCAGAAACTGAAAATTAGTTCAGTTCTCCTGTGTTCTCTTGTTCTCAAGTGTGAGAAGCTAGCTTGACCTGAAGTTTATCTTTCAGTGAAGAACAAGCTGTTCACATTTTTTAAGATGCTGTGTTTTTATACGACAGACATTCCAAACAGTTCTGAATCCACAAAGTCCGAGTAATTCAACTTAATTTCTAATTCTATTAAGAGGAGTAGAATTATTTTGTATGGTTTTATACCTCAATCTTTTCTCCAATCTTTCTTGACCATCATTTGAGTGCGTTTTAACATGGTGAAAACAAAGAATCACTAATTCTATGAGGATATAGGTCTAGTAGAGGGAAAGAAAGAAGAGGTCCAGAGAGGCCCCTGTGCCCTTTCCCTCCAGTACTATCCTCTCTTTCATGTGGAGTTTATAAATGTTTTACTCTGTTTCTTAAATCTCTGTATGTCTTTGTTCAACAGTGAGCATTAATTCACATCCCCTTGCTAATCTGACCATACACGAAAGGAGATTGGACTAAATAACCTCTCAAAGTCAGAGACTGGAGGGGAACCTAACAAATCCCATAGCAAGGAAGAGATTTGTCAGCAAATGGCTTATCCCACACCATTCTTCTGTCTACTAGGACTAAGGGCAGTCCCTCCTCAATGAGTCAGAATCCAATCATGTAGCACATTTGTATCACAATAAAGTCATATCATTACCTGTATCCCTATAGTCACTCTTATGATGCTATGTAGAATGAGGCACCACATAAATCCATGTTCTTGTACTATTTGACATCACGTTCCCCAGTTTTCCAGAATCCTGATGATGTGAGAAAGAATTTAAAATGTTATTGATATATCTTTACTGGAATATATATGGATGCTTTTCCCCCAGATGTTTGGACATATTCAGATACACACTGTGATGCAGGCTGGATGTCAAATAATGGGTTTTGCTATCTTCTGGTAAATGAAAGTGATTCCTGGGATAAGGCACATATGAAATGTAAAGCCTTAAGCAGTGACCTCATCAGCATTCATTCTTTAGCAGATGTGGAGGTGGTTGTCACAAAACTTCATCATGGGGGTAAGTTTTTAAAATATCCTATTTGAAAGGTTTAAAACATTCTAAGGCACCCCTAATTTTCAGACTCTTTTTTTGTTTAATGTTTATTCATTATTTTTGAGAGAGAGAGAGAGAGAGAGAGAGACAGAGAGACAGAGTGTGAGCAGGGGAGGGGCAGAGACAGAGAGGGAGACACAGAATCCGAAGCAGGCTCCAGGCTCTGAGCTGTCAGCACAGAGCCCAACGTGAGGCTTGAACTCACAGACTGTGAGATCATGACCTGAGCCAAAGTCGGATGCTTAACCGACTGAGCCACCCAGGTGCCCCCTAATTTTCAGACTCTTAGTGGGAATGAAAAGCTTATAATCATCCCTACAGATCAGCACTGTCCAACAGAAATTTCTATGATGATGGAACTCTTTTATAATCTATGCTGACCAATACAGCAGCCAGCCACCAGCCATTTGTGGCTTTTGAGCCCTTGAAATGTAACTGAGGAACTGAATTTTTACTTTTATTTAATTTTAATTAATGTACAATTAGCAACATTAGCAAGTAGCTACCAATTTGACTGTACAGCCAGTGATTGAGTAATTTCCCTCTTCTCATAAGATAAATACTATTTAAGTTGTTCCAGATGCTTAAGTGATGATTATTTCACTTTTGTAATTATTTAAAAGCTAAACACTGAAGAACAAAAAATACACTAGACAGGCAATATTATATCCTCCTCTTAGGATTCACTAATCACTAATAACTAATAATAGATACCTATTCTGTATCAGCATGGTGCTAATTGTTTTACCTGGGAGGGCAGCATAGTCATTCCAGGGCAGTGATGGACATCACTCCCATTCTAACTGGAGTATCTATGAGTGTATTTGTAGAATTTCATTATAGGTTCCCTTGCTATCCAAAAGTAGACTGTTCTTATGAAACCTTTCATAAACCAAAATGGCATAAAACGAAGAAGCAAATACAATTTCATAGAAGTGAAAATCCTCTTCAGATTTCTTTCAGTTAGTGAAAACATGTACATATGTTTTTTGTAAAAGCGAAGTTGTGGAAATCTGTATACCCCATAAAGCAAGGTTTATCTAAACCTGATATCAGGAGCTCCTAACCTACAGATTATAGCATGGCTGTTCCACCGTGTGCTCTGCCTGCATAAGTACCCTAAAAAGCACTTGACTCCTGGCCTTCCTAACATCAATATTTTAATAGATTAATTGTAAATACCATCAAGGCTCTTAAAACCCCATTATCAGAATGTAAAAATCAGTAACAGTATACATACTGAAGTATGTAATTGAGTAAAACCAAATAAATAAAACATTTTTCTTTTAGATGCCAAAGAAGAAATATGGACAGGTCTTAAGAACAAAAATATACCAACTTTATTTCAGTGGTCAGATGATACTGAAGTTACTTTAACATATTGGAATAAGAATGAGCCAAATGTTCCCTACAATAAGACTCCCAACTGCGTTTCCTATTTAGGAAAGGTAGGAAAACTTCTGTGGTTTATTTATATTCTTATTATATACTAAATAATAATATTAAGATGACTTGGGTTAGGATATTTGTGTATAAGCTGGGAAAGAAAATAAAAGGTAAGAGCCCTGTAGATTGTCTTTCCAGTAGCTACTGGAAAAAAGAGGTAAGTAAAACAAAGAATAAATAAGCAATCCTCTTCCTGTCTAAGAGTATCTGCTCTGGTCTGAAACAGATGAAGAAAATCCTTTTAGAATTCAATTCTTCTTGTGTCATATTGGTTCTAATAAGCTCTTTCTCTCTGGACCATCATTATGATATTTAACATAAAGTCACATCGCTTCTCGGCCTTTTGGCTAAGATCAAGTGTAGTAACATAAAGTCACAACTTAAGCTGAGAAATACCATCTTCTGAATTCATGTTCAGATTAAGTTTTACATTAATCCTACTTTGAGAGTGAAAAAATATTTTTATTTAAAAATTAGGTCTAGGGGTACCTGGCTAGCTCAGTCAGTAAAGCATGCAGCTCTTGATCTCAGTGTGTGAGTTCAAGCCCCACATTGGGTATAGAGAATAGTTAAAAAAAAATCTTTACAATAAATAAATAAATGGATCAGTAAAATAAAAAATAAAAATTAGGTCTAATGTTTTTCAGAGAACATCTTCTGTAGAATGCTTAAATATTTATTGATCATGCTTTAGTTAAGGGTCCAAAATAGATTGTGTGTTGAGAGAAAAGACATGTGTATCTCTATACTTTGCATCGCTTTCCTGGGGACTCCTAATTGTTTAAGAGGTTTGTGTCACCCAAACTTCTAGAGAGACTTAAGTAGAAACAATAAATGATATGTATATTTAGAAGTGTTTCAAGAGTAAAGATGTATTGAGAAAGTTGTCAAAGATTAATTTAGAAGTGTGTCACATTTGGTGCTCTGTTTAAAAGGACATTTAAGATATCTTTGGTAGAGTGTCAAAGATAGAAGTGAGGTTCCATAGGCAAGAGTAAACTGATAGCATATCTAGATAGCATTCCAGTGCTTAAAACTGACCCTTGGGGCACCTGGGTGGCTCAGTCGGTTAAGCGTCCGACTTCGGCTCAGGTCACGATCTCGCGGTCCGTGAGTTCGAGCCCCGTGTGGGGCTCTGGGCTGATGGCTCAGAGCCTGGAGCCTGCTTCCGATTCTGTGTCTCCCTCTCTCTCTGCCCCTCCCCCGTTCATGCTCTGTCTCTCTCTGTCTCAAAAATAAATTAAAAAAAAAGTTAAAAAAAACTGACCCTTATCACAATTGACTTAATTGAAATTTAATTTGAAGAAAGCAGCAACTTAATAATTAGCAAAATTAATCAGAGTAGCATATTTGAAAGAGAACTTTGAAATCTAGGCTGAAGTAGAGTTGGAATAAAATTTTGATTCTGTAATTCTTGGAGAGTAGCTGTTCTAACTACCATTTTACACATGAGGAAACTGAGATAGCATGGGTGGTTGATATGTCCAAAAGTTTTTAACCCATGGGCAAACTTTGGCCATACATATGGAAGAAGACAAGAACACTGGCAACTGTGTGTAGGCTGAGTTCTTCTTTCCTCAACTTCTGTATTAAATGTGCTTTGATGGTTTTATTGTTCATCTTAGAAGAAAATGGAATTCATCTCCACTATGAACTTGAGATGGTTCTGAAAAAACAGACTGCAAGCCATAACCTTGCAGGCCTGTTCAGTAGCATTTCCTAGGAGTATGTTCTCAGATTTAGTCATTCATTTATAGTCATCTTCTCTTTCCCTCCCTCTCTCCCACCCCACCCCTTGCTCACAGTTTTGTGAGAAGAAACTATCTTGATTTAAAATGAGTTAGATTTCTCAAATTCCACATATGAGTGAAATCATTTTATATCTGTCTTTCTCTGGCTGACTTATTTTGCTTAGTATAATACCCTCCAGTTCCGTCTATGCTGTCGCAGATGGCAAGATTTCATTCTTTTTCATCACCGAGTAGTATTCCATTCATGTGGAATACTTTCCATTCATGTGGAAAAAACTTTATATCCATTAGGGAAGGGAAGGGAAAATCAGATAAAAACAGAGAAGGAGGCAAATCATAAGAGACTCTTAAATACAAAGAACAACTAAGGGTTGATGGGGTGGGGAGTTGAGGGGTGGGAGAAATAGGTGATGGGCATTGAGGAGGGCACCTGTTGGAATGAGCACTGGGTGTTGTATGTTATTGATGAATCACAAGAATTTACTCCTGAAGCCAAGACTGCACTTTATGTTAGCTAACTTGAGAATAAATTAAATAAATAAATAAATTTAGAGTTCAACTCTAAACATATGGCAAATAATTTCTCTGTGGAATTTTTTTTCTATTTTTAAAAAGCTAGGTCAGTGGAAAGTCCAATCATGTGAAGAGAAACTTAAATATGTATGTAAAAAAAAGGGAGAACAAATGAATGATACCACTTCTGATAAGATATGCCCTCCAGATGAGGTATGTAAAATCCCTGTGTAAGTTTTTCTAAGCAATATTACAATTTCTTGGCTAAGGATGGTAGGTAAAACTGAAACAATTCAGACTTGGAAAAATAGAAGAAAGGACTACCTTCTGTTCATTTATGTTAGAATAAATCAGAGGTCAGTGAATCATAACATTTTGGCATTCTTACAGAAGAAAAAACATTATAGGAAAAGGAGTTACCTACTCATGAATTTCTATAAAAATGTATGTGGTTACAATTCTTAATGCTGATATCTTTACTTTCCCCCCGTTTATATTTATCCTGTTCAAAAATAATGCGACCAACAACATTATAGTATGATGAGCTATGCCCTAGAGGTAAAGAGAATTAAGACACACTGTCTGTCTGATACAGGCTCACACTCTTGTGGGAATTCTCTGTGAAGTTGTATCCTACCTTCATCATGTGAACGAGTTTACTGGCCATGCCCTTAATTTCTCTAAGTGTGAGATTTTATTAGTGCGGCAGAACTTTGCTTGTCAGAGCAGGGACATCAAGTCTGAAAGACAGTGTGATGATATTTCTCCTTTGGTTTAGGACTGGAAAAGACATGGAGAAACCTGTTACAAGATTTACAAGGATGAGGTCCCTTTTGGAACCAAGTGCAATCTGACTATAACTAGCAGGTGTGACCATCAGGAAACATGTACTGGTGAAATTTTAACTCTGGGTCCCTTTGCTAAAGAAACTTCCCAAGAAAAAGATGCATCTTCAATTTATATAGTAATTCAGTCGTAAAAAACACCTACTGGTTTGACTCCTGTTTTGTAGATTTGAGCAAGAATACCTGAATGATATGATTAAAAAGTATACTAACTCTCCAGGAAAATACTTCTGGACTGGCCTGAGAGATACAGATTCACATGGAGAGTATAGCTGGACAGGTGTTGGTGGAGTAAAGCAAGCTGTAACCTTTTCCAACTGGAATTTTCTTGAGCCAGGTGAGTGCCTTAGCCTTTAAAGTAATGGAATCTGACGACTAGTGAAATGCAGTATCCCTCCCAGAGGTGTTCTTCACTTACCTTGGAAATGTGAGGAAAACGATAATCTTCAGGATGACAGTCTATCTGTGGAACTATAAATAGAAGGAGTGAATATGTCTTCCTTATTAAATTCTTGTGAATAATCTAGTAAAAGGAGCTAAAAAACTCAGTTCTTGGAAACTACCTCTAATGGCTCAAAGCTAGAACCATCAGTGTGAGTTTTTTTTTTTTATCTTTTCCATGTAAGTCTCAAACAGAATCTAGAAGCTTCATTTTGAAGTATTTTACATTTTCATCTCTCTGCTTATTTCTTTCTCCAAAATTGAATTTATGTTTCATAAAAACAAAATTGTGTTTGTTTCTATTATTCCCAATGTGTGGGAATTAAGGAGGCAATATATTGTACTTATTCTGAAAGTTAGTTCATCCTCCTTTAACCGGCTCAAAGCATTGAGCATAATTAGCCGTAGAATCAAAATGTTTTGAACAAGAAAGGACTTCGGAAGTCCCTTCTCATTTTATAGTTGAGAAGACAAGAGACTTAGAAAGGTGATTTACTTGACAAATGTTACCTGGTTATTGACTTGCTAAAATTCAGATCCCCTGATTTATAATCTAAAATACGTTTTTTAAATACTTTTTTAATGTATATTTTATTTTTTTATTTATTTTATTTTTTTATTTTTTAAATTTACATCCAAATTAGCATATAGTGCAACAGTGATTTCAGGAGTAGATTCCTTAGTGCCCCTTACCCATTTAACCCATCCCCCGCTCCCACAACCCCTCCAGTAACCCTCAGTTTGTGCTCCATATTTATGAGTCTCTTCTGTTTTGTCCCCCTCCCTGTTTTTATATTTTTGAGAGAGAGCGCAGCGGGGAAAGGCAGAGAGATTGGGGGACAGAGGATCTGAAGCAAGATCTGCACTGACAGCAGCAAGCCTGATGCTAGGCTCGAACTCACAAACTGTGAGATCATGACCTGAGCTTAAGTCTGTCACTCAACCAACTGAGCCACCCAGGTGCCTCTAAAATCCTTTTTAGAGGATTTTGGCTTTCTATAAGACTGGAATTATAAAGCATCCAACTTTTCTCTCTTTGGATTATTTGTATTTTTTTTGTTTTTGTACAGTGTGATCACTAAAATCACTCTTTATAATGCAGTAATTTGAATATACGAGTGTATAATGACACACAAAATTTGAAATAGATTCTTGCCACCATAAATGTGAATGGTATGGATAGCAAAGTCATCTTTTCACTTCTAGAAAATGGAGGATACAGGTGCCAATCCTGGTTAAATATCACCTTAAATTATAATGTTCTAATAAATAAAACACCTGGGATTTCTTTTATAGACATTCAGATATCTTAGGGTTGGTGTCATAATCTTCATAGATAAGCCTTAATGATTGGAGAGATGCTCAGAAAGTAGCTACAATGACATTCTCTCAGTCTTTTGGCCAGAAAGACTACCATTAAGCTCTCTTTACCATAATTACTCCCAGCTTCAGCCAGCTTGGTCCATCATGGAGAAGGCATGGGTGGTGGGCTGAACAGGGTGGGGAATAGCACATTCATTCAGGGCAACATAGCATTTTTCTCCCAGTCCCTTGTTCCAATTGCTGACCATGTATGGGACATTAGACAATGCCTGCTTCGTGGAATAGAAATTGGGCCTATTACTTTCCAAACTATGCTCTTCTTGTCTTCTGCCCACTTCAGGCTCTATGGTGTAATATAAAAGGGAGCATGGCACTTTTCAAGTGCTGACTCTACCACTCACTAACTATGGTTATGGCAAGTCACTTATTCTTTATTTGAAAAATGGATCTGATAATACAGACTGTTGCTTAATGTTGTGAATAAATAAAATTCTGGCTGCCATAAAATAAATAGTAAACAACTGTATGTTACCAAACACCTCCTCCTACCTTTATTATACCAGCTCTTCCTGTGGATCTGAATCTGAAAGAGTTCTGTTTTGAGGGTTACTAAGTTGCCTTAAAACTGTTCAAAGTTGTTAAGCTAATATGAATATGAGCCACTTAGGCTACCCTGAGCAGCATAGTGGTTTAGGGTACAGCTCCACATGCAGAACTCCTGGGCTTTAATTCTGGATCAACCACTTACTAAACATTTACTTGAACAAGTCACTAATCCTCACTGTACCTTATTAGGACAACAGAACCAATCCTGAGGTTTGTTGTGAGGACTGATTCATTTAATCCTCTTAGAATAGTACTTAGGAAGTAATATACACTTCTCTTTATTATCACCATTGTCATCATCATCATCATCATCATTATTATAAACAATACATTTCTTTCGCCCATTTTCTTTTATATTCTTTCTCCAAACCTTGTCTCAAATAAAGGGTAAGGACACTAGAAAATGTTTGGACTTTAATTTTCAAATGTAATGTTTAATTAAACTTTCTGTTAACCCCAGCTTCTCCAGGTGGGTGTGTGGTTATGGCTACTGGAAAGTCTCTTGGAAAGTGGGAGGTAAAAGACTGCAGAAAATTCAGAGCACTTTCAATCTGCAAGAAAATAAGTGGGCCCATTGAGCCTGAAGAGGTAGCTCCCAAGCCTGAAGCCCCCTGTCCTGAAGGCTGGCATAGTTTCCCCTCCAGTATTTCTTGTTATAAGGTAAAGTAACATTTTCATTCAATTCCTCAATGAGGTTATCTTTCTACTATCCTAGTCCATATCCTTGTAGAAATTATGTTCCTCCCCAGACACATATGTAACCTACCAAGATGTTTGGGAGCACCATTGAACCTTTGTTATGAGACAGCTCATCCCCACATAAACTCACATCCTACCCAAAAGAACAAGGCCTGGGTGCCTGGGTGGCCCAGTTGGTTAAGCTTCCGACTCTTGATTTCAGCTCAGGTCATGATCTCCCGGTTCATGAGATCGAGCCCCATGTGGGGCTCTGTGTTGACAGCGCAGAGCCTGCTTGGGATTCTCTCTTCCTCTCTCTCTCCCCTCTCACATGCTCATGCCCTCTCTCTCTTCCCCTCAAAATAAAATAAATACAGTTTAAAAAATAAAACAAAACAAAAACAAAAGAGCAAGGCCAGAGTCAGAACTGGCTCTTTCCTAGTGTTCTTTTGTTCTGAGAAGTTGAGTAAGCTACATGCCACCCTGACGCTTTGCTTATGATCCTCCTATCTCTCTAATCCTTGCTATCAAATGAAGAATTCTATCAGTTCTTACAATTAAAAAAAAATTATTTTAGGGCCCGTATCAGTCAGCTGATGCCATCCCCAGTGACTATGACAACAAACATTTAGTCTCATGTTCACAGATCTCTGGGTCAAAAGGGATTGATTGTTTTGGTTTAGGCTTGAATGGTCGAGCTCTGCTTTCAACTGTCGGTCAGCTGTGCTAGGTTCCAGACTCTGAGCTGGATATGCTGCCCTTTGATCTGGGTCTCAGACTTCAAGGGGCAGCAGCTGTCAGGGGCTTGTTCTTCTTATAGTAAATGGCTGGAGCCTAAGAGGCAAGCCTAACCATGTAAGCACATTTCAGGCCTCTGTTCACCTTACCTCCACTAATATGCCATTGATCACTGCAAGTCACATGGCCGGGCCCCAAATCAAGGTATGGGGAAGTATTCTTCCCCAACCAGGAGGTCAAGGCAAGAATGTACAGTTATATGACAGGAATGGAGACTGAAGAATTAGGACTAATAATTCAATCTACCATTGTATCATCTCCGTCTCTTTTTTTTTTTTTTTTGAAACGACTGTGGTTACTTTGCCATAAAATTAGTCATCACAAACCAAAGAAATAGAAATGGCAAGTTTTGTTTTGCTGACTTCTGTCAATGTTAGACCAGTGCAGTCGGCCCTTTGATTCATCTTCATCAGAAAATAGGCCTGTGCTTAGGCAGGTCTCAGTGTATTATGTTTATAATTATTATTTTTAGCACATTTCTCTGCAGAAGTCCACTCCCAAAGTATTCATATATACCCTTTATAGCCTTGCCTGCTGGTTCAATTTATTTCTCAAGGTCCTAGCAAAGCAGGAGACTATGGTGTCTTGTTGGAGCTGTTCCCCATACTGGCCAAGGAAGGTCATCCATCTGGCACCTGGGTTGGCCTTTAGTTGACATTTTCAGCGGGTCCTATCTGTGTCACAGTGTATGTTTTTTACCTGTTTTTATCACAGGTAAAAATGAAAACATTTTCCTTTTATTATTACGCCTATAAGAATCCATTTCATAAGCCTACACATTTGAATTTACGAAACATAATAAATGAGCAAAGGTAAAAAAAGAGACAAACCAAAAACGGACTCTTACCGATACAAGAACAAACTGACAGTCACCAGAGGGGAGGTGGGTGGGGAGATGAGTGAAATAGGTGAAGAGAATTAAAGAGTGTATTTATCTTGAAGAACACTGAGTAATGTATTGAATTATTGAATCACTACATTGTACACCTGAAATTACTATAACACTGTATGCTAATTATATTTGAATTAAAAACTTAATAAAAAAAGCCTACCGTTTGGCTATAATTAATTTTGAAATTATGAATACTTTATGATTATGCCACAAAACAAATTAACATTGTATTTTGTTAAGCTGTTTCATATAGAAAGAATTGTAAGAAAAAGGAACTGGGAAGAAGCTGAGAGGTTCTGCCAAGCTCTTGGAGGACACCTTCCTAGCTTCAGTCATATGGATGAAATAAAGGAATTTCTTCACTTTTTAATGGACCAGTTCAGGTAATACTTTTAGAATGAGATCTTCCATGCTAAATTTGATGTCCTCCAGTCAGAAGTGACATGTTTTATTTTCTAAAAGAGTCATTCAGTGCTTAGCAGTCATTCAGCATCAAACATTTTTATGTGCAAGACAGTGTGAATGATTCAAAGGTAAGGAAGATAGACTCCCCATCCTTTATGTAGCATGACCAAATCCAATAGTGGGGATAAGAAAAGTGTGGTGAAAAATCTAGCACAAAGGTAAGGACGGGCCATGGAAATGCTAAGGACAGATGAAGTGCTTTGGGGAGGTATAACTGGGAAAAATGTTATGAAGAAGGATGGATCTTGGAAGGTGAGGCAGTATTTTGAAAAATAAGATAGGAGAAGGTGTTAGAGACAACAAACATTAGCAAACTTACTGAGACCAAGGTGTACAGATACAGTCAAGGAGAAATGAGCCATACCACTTAGTTGGAAAATGAGATTTGGACATTAAAATGGAGCATCCTTGTTCGCCAGGGAAGGAATTTGACCTTAAGTCAATAAGCAAAAAAACCAGACAACAATGTGTGTGTGTGTGTGTGTGTGTGTGTGTGTGTGTGTGTGTGTGTGTGTGATACATATGTGCGAAGAGAGGAAGAGAGAGAGAGATTGAAAGATGGTAGGTACATGCAGGGCAAGTAATTCGAAGGCTATTACAGCCCTCATGTGGAAAACTACTTTGAGGATAGACAGTAAGAATGTGAAAATAGGAAAGTAATCAGAGGTGTTATAAACACAGAATCAATAAACCATTGCACTTTTGATGTTACGATGGAAGGATTTCAGGATGATTTTTCTGATATTCTAAGGATGATGTGGAGAAATATGGGCCAAGTGATGTTATCAAAGCAAAAAAAATTTCTCTGAAGCTTTGGGAGCAATCATGAATATGAGGGCCTTCAACTCCACAAATTTATTTTTTTTCTTCCCTAAATTTATGAACTGAAAAGAAGACCCAAATCTGTAAATCAAGGATTTAGGGTATACCAGGCAGAACCATGTCAAGATTACCACTTGGACATACCTTAGTGAATACTTGCCTTATTATTTTGACTCAAAAACCTCAAAGAAAAACAGCAAATAAATAAACAAACAAACAAAACAGGTACTAAAACACAAAATCCAACTAGCTGTCTTTTCTAGGACATTAAATGTAAGAAGGCATTTTAAAACTGACATCTATTGGGGTGCCTGGGTGGCTCGGTCGGTTAAGCGTCCGACTTCGGCTCAGGTCATGATCTCACAGTCCCTGAGTTCGAGCCCCGCGTAGGGCTCTGTGCTGACCGCTCAGAGCCTGGAGCCTGTTTCAGATTCTGTGTCTCCCTCTCTCTCTGCCCCTCCCCTGTTCATGCTGTGTCTCTCTCTGTCTCAAAAATAAATAAACGTTAAAAAAAATTAAAAAAAACCCTGACACCTATCCTGAAACTAACTTTATACTGTATGTTAACTAACTAGAATTTAAATAAAAACTTGAAACAAAAACAAAAACAAAAAAACACCTGACATTTAAAGAGTTTTGAGGTGGAAATGTTTGTAATATATTAATTTTAGTTCTCAACTACATTGCTTTTCATTTGTGAAGATTATAATTAATATAACACTATAGCTTCTTTCTTGAAAAAAAATTCAAAGATGCATTCCAGCTGAGAGATGAAAAAAAATCAAGAACACATGAATAGGTAATTTATTTTAAAAGAATTTGAAGGAAGAGTATATAATGTAAAAACAGCCCCAGTCTACATAATGCAATATATATATATATAATTATAAAAATAGGAAGAAATTATTCTAAATTCTGAAAGAAACCTAAGAATATTTTAACAAGACCAGGTGTTTAACTCTATTTATAAATAAAAACTGGGATATGCTGAGATAAATGGTGGTAAAAAAATGAAAGTATAATAAATTCCTCATTTACCTAGAAGTCATATTTAGAACCATAGATTATGTACATTTTTAAAACAAACTGTGTTCATCTACTGAATATGTAATGGATGAAAAAAGGTTTATATAGCAAACTGTAAAAAAATAAAATAACAAAGCATGAAATCCAATAAAGCCAGGTGACAGAAGACCACATTTATCCATTATCAGTTATATTTATGTCCTAGACTGCAAATTTGCTCAATAATGATATTCGATACTATGCTGTTGAAAGATACCTCATGCAACTCTTGCCATTCTACCCAGCCCAAAGAGTATAATGTTCTTTTCCTAGAAGGAAGAAGCTACAAAGTATTTCAAAATAGAAAATTTTGATAAAAATCTGTATTTTTAACACTTCTTTAAATATTAAACAATAGGACATGTCTTCATATTATAACAGCAATTAGTTAGTCCTGAGTAGCCAGTGACCCACCAAGATAGGGCATCACTCTCCAATTTGTGGTGGTCCCTAATTTATTACTTCTTGACTTACTTTACTTATATTCTTGTCCCATTTTAACCTAAATAGCAATTTAGTTAATGATCACGAACTTAATACCACAAATAAAATGGGAAAATTAAAAGAATGAGCAAAATTCTATTGTGTAAGTGTGAACAAAACCTAAAGTCACAGTATTTTTTTAAAAATTTTTTTAATGTTTATTTTTGAAGGAGAGAGAGACAGAGCATGAGTGGGGAGGGGCAGAGAGAGAGGGAGACACAGAATCCGAAGCAGGCCGCAGGCTCTGAGCCATCAGCACAGAGCCCGATGTGGGACTCGAACCCATGAACTGTGAGATCATGACCTGGGCCAAAGTCTGACACTCAACCGACTGAGCCACCCAGGTGCCCCCTAAAGTCACAGTATTAATATTAGATAAAATACACTTGAAGTAAAAATGCATTGAATGGGGAAATGAGATCTATTTTATCTTGAATGAAGTTACATTCTACAATGAAGTTATAGCAGTCAAAAACCATTACATATTTAAAAATAATAGCATCAAAATATATAAAGCAAAAATACTAATTATATTAGTGAAATTGTCCAACAGATAACAGTAATGGGAGACTTTAACATTTGTCTCATTCATTAACAAGTGAGACAGACAAAAAGGAAATAATGTAGAACATGTGAATAGTATAATTAAGGTTGATTTAATAATATCCTCTTTGTTTCTACATTACAAATTCCATATATACTTTCTCTTAGAGCTCGTTGACTGTATCACTTACAATAATTGATCTAATAGGCTAAAAAGCAAACCTAAAATTACTAAGTGATGAAATTATACAGGTAAATAAGAAGTGAAGTCAAACCCTTTTGTGGCAAAAAAATAAAAACTGTATAAATGACAATGACAACACTCATTCTGAAATTCATGGGATAGAGCCAAAGCTATAGTTGTAGGTACATTAATAGCTTTAAGAGCTTTAATAATTGGGGTGCCTGGGTGGCTCAGCCAGTTGGGCATCTGACTCTTGATTTCAGCTCAGGATGTGAGATTGAGCCCTGTGTCAAGCTCCCGTGTCAAACTCTGCATTGGGCTTTGCTCTGAGCACAGAACCTGCTTGAGATTCTCTCCCTCTCCCTTTTCCCCTGCTTGCACTCACTCTCTCTAAAATAAAATTTTAAAAAAGAGCTTTAATTATTAAATTAAAATAAAGAAAATAAGCATTCACCTAAAAGTAAAAATAAATTTCAACATAAATACAAGGAAACCATAAGAACCAAATAAGTAAATAAATACATAAAGAGAGAGAGAGAGATTTAAAATAAAACTTTAGTAAGGGATTATAAAACTTACTTCATGGAGAAATTTTTAATTGGTAAGACTATGCATAATTCTATGCTGTTACAAATGAAATTGTTAAAATAAATAGTCTCCAGGGAAATACAAATTAGTATACAATTGATTTGATAAGTAGAAACCCAATAATTCAATAGCCATGAAAGAAATGGAAAAAGCTGACAAAGAATTTCTTCTAAGAAAGATAGGAAGTATAACATATGGTTATATATACGAATTTCTTTACATTTTATTTTTTTATTTTTTTATTATATGAAATTTATTGTCAAATTAGTTTCCATACGACATCCAGTGCTCATCCCAAAAGATGCCCTCTTCAATGCCCATCACCGAATTTCTTTACATTTTAAAGCAGAGATCATTGCCTTGTATTTTAGGAGTATAAGCAAGAGCCTGTATTCCATTACATAGAAACTGATGCAGGCATCAGGTTTATTTAACAAACTAGTCTAATTCTGATATCAAAGACTATCAACAACAGCACAAAGAATTACAGACCAACCTCATGACTAGACTTGAAAAAGTAAATACTGGGGCACCTGGGTGGCTCAGTGGGTTGAGCATCTCACTCATGGTTTCAGCTCAAGTCGTGATCTCACGGTGGGGGGGTTTGAGCCCCACATTGGGCTCTGCTCTGACAATGCAGAACTTGCTTGGGATTCTCTCACTCTCTCTCAAAATAAATAAATAAATGTTAAAAAAAGAGAGGGGCACCTGGGTGGCTCAGTGGGTTAAGTGTCCAACTTCAGCTCAGGCCATGATCTCACGGTTTGTGGGTTCAAGCCCTGCAAGGGGCTCTGTGCTGACAGCTCAGAGCCTGGAGCCTGCTTCAGATTCTGTGTCTCCCTCTCTCTCTGCCCTTCCCCCTCTAGCACTCTGTTTCTCTCTCTCTCTCTCTCTCTCTCTCTCTCTCTCTCTCTCAAAAATAAATAAATGTTTAAAAAAAAACTTTTTAAAAATCAAACAACAAAAACACACACTATTGTGTTTTTCTCATTAAAGAAAGGGAATTTTCACTACTATGAGCTGGAAACCTGATGTAAAATACAGTACATGTGTTCCATAAATACTCACTTATTAAGCATCTGTTGTAGAAGTTCAGGCATTCTGGACTTCATTTTCCAGCATTAGGAATTAATATACAAGATTTCATTGCACACTAACCTGAGCTAATTGGGATATACAAACTCTTAGTTTCCTTTTGGGGTTAGTGCTTCTTAGCTACTTCCCACAACCTTGTGAGTAGATTTTAATGAATACAAAACTCAGACCAAATCTTTCCACATATATAAACATTTAGTAAATAAACATTCATTGAAGCAGGCACAAAACATTTCATAGAATCTGTTTTGTAACCTTCCAACATCCCATCCAGTCTGTCCTTGGTGTTCCACCCACCACCTTACAAGGAAAGTTCATTTGAGGTAGATTTGACAGTATTCCAGAGACAGAATTCTATTCCCATTAATAGCTGGCATCAGGCAGTTCCAATCACTCGACCCAATGACTGGACATGGGACCATTTAGAGATCAAGCCCCAGCTCCATTTCTTTTTTTAAAAAAAAAGGTTCATTTATTTATTTTGAGAGAGAGATAATGTGAGTGGGGGAGGGGTAGAGAGAGAGGGAGAGAGAGAATCCCAAGCAGGCTGAACACTGTCAGCACAGAGCCCCGCAGGAGGCTGAATCCCATGAACCATGAGATCATGACCTGAGCTGAAATAAAAAATCAGAGGCTCAACTGACTGAGACACCCAGGTACCTCAAGCCCCAGATCATTTGTTATGGTACTGGCTACCAGCCTCAGCAGAAAATAATAACCTTTTATGAAGGGTGAGAGTATCCCTAAATATTTTAGCTATTCCCCATATCTTACATAATTTAAATTCCACCAATGAGAGACCATTTCTAACATCATGCTGGTGAACAAGCTTCTAATTTCTGATCAGATATACACTCATTTCTGATATTCACTCTGCTAATAACCAAAACCTCAGGTGTAGCTTCAGATACCACACATCCTTGTGGTGGCCACCTCTAGAACATACTCTAATACCCTGATGATCCTCCCTGAAGTGAGAATTTTGATCAGGGCAACTTACTGACCCTATATCTCAAGCTTGACATAATACAATATCATACTGTCTAAGCTAAAGTATTTTTAAAGCAAAATATTGACATAAACAAACTGGGTTTTGAATAACACCAAGTAAGAGGTTAGAAACCTTTAACTGGAACAGGGAGCCATGGATAAGTAATAAGCAATGAGGTTATAGATATTTATGGGAATCAGTTGATGGAAAATGGAATAACATGTGACATAAGAGCTTCTAAATACAGAATAGATTATACTAAAAAGCAAAACTAAATGCCAGAGGTAATTAAGGAATTTTTTTGTTTCTGATCACACTTGCTGAGTTTCCTTTCAATTAAAATTAATACATGCTCATTATGTAAGATTTGGGGAATATAAAAAATAACACTGAAAAAAATAAAAATCATCTCAAATCCTAGCTCT
The DNA here is from genome assembly GCF_018350215.1 of Panthera leo. Lineage (NCBI taxonomy): Eukaryota > Metazoa > Chordata > Mammalia > Carnivora > Felidae > Panthera > Panthera leo. Next base: position 148,527,942 of record NC_056686.1, on the reverse strand, counting down.
GTAAACATAGTTATTAGCATTGAATGCTGAACACAGCATTTAATGTGAATCCTTTCTACTTTCTCTCATTCCCATGCATATAGCTTATTTTCCAAAGGATGTACAAGAATCAATGTGTAATTTTTTTCTGACCACAGAAGTAATGTATATTTAATTTAGAAAACAGAAGAGCACAAAGAAACCCCACAAATCACCATAATCCTTTTGTTCATAGGGACCGTATTTTATTTGTACTCTTAAGCCAGCAGCTAATACATGCCATATTAAGGCAGACCGTGTTGTCTGCTTAATATGTGCTCCATTAATAAAGAGATCATTTGCCCATGTTATACTTAAAAAGGTAACATATTCTAAATCCAATTCTGTAACCATGGGTTGAAGGGAAGGAAGGAGGCAAACCCATTTATATCAGAAAATGATTCTAAAGCTTACTCCTCGAACGCCTTACCTTTTTATTGCAGAAATTGACCTTTCTCAGATGTCCATTGCTCATATTGTGTGTTGCATGCCAAGGAGTTAAGTCAGATTACTGCTATACTTCTCACAATCTAAGTTCCACATCTCTATTTGTATTTCAGTGAAAAGGATTCATGGTGCACCAAGTCATTAAGGCTCTAAGATCTTTGTAACTCTTAATGGCAGCCCACCAGGGAAAGCCATTGTAGAGCAAAAATAGTTTTAGGATTAAAGGGGAAAGCCTTGTTTGCAATGCTGTTGCTGCTGTGTGTGCTACCTCCTGTGATGTGGCATGAATGGATTTAGATATAAATCTAAGGCTTTGCAGACTAAGCGCCCTCATCAAATAGTATTTATTGTGGTTTATAGCTGAGATACTGTTTTCCTTAGAAACCAGATGCAGCAGGAAATTTGATTGAGTAAGAATTTTAACACAGATACACATATTAACCTTTTGTGCAATGTCTTCTTAACCTAATACCCTAAAACCATATACTTAGTGCTTGTAGTAGAAGAAATTTATAAAGAGAGAGAGAAATTTTCCATTTGATTTAATTCTCCAGATATGATCCATTTTTTTCCCTCAAATTTTCTTTTTTTATTTAATTTTTTTAAATGTGTGTTTATTTTTGAGAGAGAGACAGAGTATGAGCAGGGGAGGGGCAAAAGAGAGAGGGAGACACAGACCAAACCAGGCTCCAGGCTCCGAGCTGTCAGTACAGAGCCTGAAGTAGGGCTCGAACTCACGAACTGTAAGATCATGACCTGAGCCAAAGTCGGATGCTCAACTGCTCAACTGACTGAGCCACCCAGATGCCCCTCCCTCAAGTTTTTGAAATCCGCATTGAGGTGTACAATAATTAATGTGATTTCCAATTTGTTCTCCTTATCTGCCTATGGATAAACCAGGTCAAACCAGGAATAAGTTACAATTGAGGAAATATGTTCCACCTCTTACCACACATGGAAAAAAAAACAAGTAGCTACTATTTTCTATATTTATAACACACTAATGAATCTCTTGAAGTGGTAGCTGAAAACTATAAATGTCTGGGTTGAAATGAAATTCAGTCTCAGAAAGTAGTGAATATTAAAATTTTTGGACAATGGGGCAAATTGTGTTTTCTAGGAAACTGTTTTCTGAGATGCTACTGAGGAAGCAAAAAGGAGCTTGAAAGGAAAGGTTTCTAAGTGGGAAAAGTTGGGGCTGAGAGAGGACTGGGTGGAAAGGTTAGAGATAAGATGTCTAAAGAGGATTTCTATGGGAGCTGACTATAGAGTAAATGCAGGTGCCAAGTGATCTTTGACCATCTTCCTGGTTGTACTGTTGATTGTGAAAAGAAGAATATCTAAGGCTTACTTGAGGGAAACACAAAATTTTGCACAAATCCCCAGCCTCAAATATATTATGTGCAAAAATTTGAAAGAAATAAAGTCACGTCTTTAAGTAAATAACAAGGAAGCAAACTTGACCTTCTCTTTTTGTTACCTGTCTGACTTTAATTATATTGTATATGGCAATTATCTAGTCTCTGTGTTTTAGAAATTCAACATTTGGTAGGGGTGGCTCAGTCGGTTAAGCACCCGACTCTTGATTTCAGCTTAGGAGTTCAGGTTATGATCTCACAGTTCATGGGATTGATACCCCCACCCCCACCCACTGTCGGGCTCTGTGAGCACAGAGCCTGCTTGAGATTTTCTCTCTTCCTCTCTCTGCCCCTCCCTTGCTCTCTCTCTCTCTCTCTCTTTCTCTCCCAAAATAAAGAAATAAACTTAAAAAAAAGAAATTATACTGTTGGGATGTATGATAAATTTGGAAGCCTGTTAGAAAGCTCTGAATAGTTGAAGACACAACTACAAATTCTTCTTATAGCTGCTAAATTCAAATAGGACTTAATTGTCTCCACTGGATTATCCTAAGTCTACAAATGTCTGTATGAAAGAAAACAGTATAACAATAAAGACTAAGGGGATTGTCCTCACATTCCACTGCAATAAGTTTAAAAGCTTAAGGCTGAAAAGACAAAAAGTATTTCTTTATATTAAAATATGAGGGACTCCCATCAGACGAGAGTCCAGGGCCAGATGGCTTTCCAGGGGATTTCTACCAAACATTTAAAGAGGAGTTAACACCTATTCTTTTGAGGCTGTTCAAAAAAATAGAGACTGAAGGAAAACTTCCAAACTCATTCTGTGAGGCCAGCATTACCTTAATTCTAAAACCAAAGACTGTACTAAAAAGGAGAACTACAGACCAATTTCCCTGATGAACATGGATGCAGAAATCCTCAACAAGATACTAGCCAACTGGATCCAACAATACATTAAAAGAATTATTCACCACAATCAAGTGGGATTTATTCCTGGGATGCAGGGCTGGTTCAATATCCACAAATCAATCAATGTGATACATCACATTTATAAAAGAAATGATAAGAACCACATGATCTTCTCAATAGATGCAGAGAAAGCATCTGACAAACTACAGCATCCTTTCTTGATAAAAACCCTCAAGAAAGTAGGGATAGAAGGATCATACTGCAAGATCATAAAAGAAATATGATCTTGAATATATGAAAGACCCACTACTAATAACATCCTCAATGGGGAAAAACTAAGAGCTTCCCTGCTAAGGTCAGGAACAACACAAGGATGTTCACTCTCACTACTGTTATTCAACATAGTGTTGGAAGTCCTAGCCTCAGCAATCAGATAACACAAAGAAACAAAGGCATCCAAATCAGCAAGGAGGAAGTCAAACTTCCACTCTTCGCAGATAACATGATACTTTATGTGGAAAACCCAAAAGATTCTACTAAAAACTGCTAGAACTGATCCATGAATTCAGCATAGTCACAGGATATAAAATCAATGCACAGAAATTGGTTGCATTTCTATACAACAATAATGAAACAGCAGAAAGAGAAATCAAGGAATCGATCCCATTAACAATGGCACCAAACACCATAAAATGCCCAGAAATAAACCTAACCAAAGAGGCGAAAAATCTATGCACTGAAAACTATAGAAACCTTATGAAAGAAATTGAAGAGGACACACAAAAAAAGGAAAAATATTGCATGCTCCTGGATTGGAAGAACAAATATTGTTAAAATGTCGATACTACCCAAAGTAATCTACATATTCAATGCAATCCCTGTCAAAATAACACCAGTATTCTTCACAGAGCTAGAACAAACAATCCCAAAATTTGTATGGAACCAGAAAAGACCCTGAATAGCCAAAGCAATTCTGAAAAAGAAAAGGAAAGCTGGAGGCATCACAATTCCAGACTTGAAGCTATATTACAAAGCTGTAATCATCAAGAGAATATAGTACTGGCACAAAAACAGACACATAGATCAATGGAACAGAATAGAGAACCCAGAAATGGACCCACAAACGTATGACCAACTAATCTTAGACAAAGCAGGAAAGAATATCCAATGGAATAAAGACAGTCTCGTAAGCAAATGGTGTTGGGAAAACTGGACAGCAACATGCAGAAGAATGAACCTGAACCACTTTCTTACACCATACACAAAAATAAACTCAAAATGGATGAAAGACCTAAATGTAAGACAGGAAGTCATCAAAATCCTAGAGGAGAAAACAGGAAACAACCTCTTTGACCTCGGCCACAGCAACTTCTAACTTGACATGTCTCCGGAGGCAAAGGAAATAAAAGCAAAAATGAACTATTGGGACCTCATCAAGGTAAACTATTGGGACCTCATCATAGTGAAGGAAACAATCAGCAAAACTAAAAGGCAAACAATGGAATGGGAGAAGGTGTTTGCAAATGACATATCAGATAAAGGGCTAGTATCCAAAATCTATGAAGAACGTATCAAACTCAACACCCAAAAAACAATCCAGTGAAGAATGGGCAAAAGACATAAATAGACAATTTTCCAAAGAAAATATCCAGATGGCTAACAGACACATGAAAAGATGCTCAACATCACTCGTCATCAGGGGAATACAAATCAAAACCACAATGAAATACCACCTCACACTTGTCAGAATGGCTAAAATTAACAACCCAGGCAACAACAGATGTTGGTGAGGATGTGGAGAAAGAGGATCTCTTTTGCACTGCTGGTGGGAATTCAAACTGGTGCAGCCAGTCTGGAAAACAGTATGGAGGTTCATCAAAATATTAAAAATAGAGCTACCCTATGACCCAGCAATTACACTACTAGGTATTTATCCAAAGGATACAAAAATGCTGATTAGAAGGGGCACATGCACCCCAATGTTTATAGTAGCACTATTAATAATAGCCAAAGTATGGAAAGAGCCGGAATGTCCATCAACTGATGAATAAAGAAGATGTGGTCTATATATACAATGGAATACTACTGTACAATCAAAAAGAATGAAATCTTGCCATTTGCAACAATGTAGATGGAACTAGAATATATTACGCTAAGCGAAATAAGTCAAACAATGACATGTATCATATGATTTCACTCATATGTGGAATTTAAGATACAAAACAGATGAACATAAGGGAAGGGAAACAAAACCAATATAAAAACAGGGAGGGAAACAAAACACAAGAGACTCTTAAATGTAGAGAACAAACTGAGGATTGCTGGAGGGGTGTTGGGGGGGAGTATGGGCTAAATGGGTGATGGGCATTAAGGAGGGCACTTGTTGGGATGAGCACTGGGTGTTATATGTAAGTGATGAATCACTAAATTCTATTCCTGGTATCATTATTACACTGTATGTTAACTAACCTGGATTTAAATTTAAAAAAATAAAAAGTATGAGGGAATATTGAATAGAGGAAAGAGGTAAAGAAAAGCAATTAGTTTATTAAAAAGTGAGAAATTACTTATAAAATAGTTTGCTCTACACTAGGTGTTGTATGGAAACCAATTTGACAATAAATTTCATATTAAAAAAATAAAAATAAAATAGTTTGCTCTAGACTTGATTCACTAGCAAATTCTTTGAATTGCAGACTTCTACTTTTTAGCTATACATTCCATATGTTCCATACATTCTATTGAGCTTGGGAGTAAGAATTAATTTTAGATTTGGATCCTATCTCTTCTCTAATATGTGTTATATTTATATGTATCTAACATTTATATGTATTATTATGCACATATAACATACACTCATATGTACTGATCATATATACTACATGCAATTAGAAGGTTAAATTATAAGGAAAGTAACCAACATCACCAAAAAAATTATATGTTTAGGTAATAGTCTATTTATTAAGGCCTAAAAAGTGTAACATACTTTAGATAATATTTTCAAGTGGGGTGAGAGGTGAAGAAAATGTTCTTATGGTTCTATCACTTCTATTTATATTGCCAATATCTTCCTAGCCAGAGAATAAGTTTAATTGAGGAAAAGGATATTTACAATGTATGTCCCTGCTTCTATGTATTATTGTATATATCCTTCCTTGGAATGTCTTTCCTTTCTCTTCTCAGTCAGTTGTAATATTCATATGTGCTAAACACTCAGATTATGACTCAAAAGAAATGTTAGCCATCCTTTGAAGACTATCTTTTGTTCTACTGACCTCACAAAATGTATTGTGACTTGCTGCAGTCCACAGTGACCCTCTTTTTCTGAACTTTCGTAATGCTTAAAATTTATACAAATTTTACGTCACTTGGTATCTTTCTAAATGGCCATTATTTTCTTTGTTCATGTATATATCATCCTCCTGACTAGTTTCTATGCCATTTGAGGATAGATACTAGGTCTTGTACTTCTCTGTGTCACCATGGCACCTAGCTCAATGCCTTGTACATAGAAGTATAATAGTAATGAGTATTAAATATAACCATTTAAATGACTTTAATTATATTGCTCTGGTATATTCATGGGTATAACCCATGAAGTTTGGCACTTAGAAGATACTTATACTTGATCTTTAAAAAAAGCACGGGGTACCTGGCTAGCTCAGTTGGTAGAGCATGCAACTCTTGATCTCAGGGTTGTAACTTTGAGACCCACATTGGGTGTTGAGATTACTTAAAAATAAAATCTTTGAAAAAAAGGGGCACCTGGGTGGCTCAGTCAGTTAAGCATCCAACTTCGGCTCAGGTCATGATATCACAACTCATGAGTTTGAGTCCTATGTCAGGCTCAATGCTGACAGCTTAGAACCTGGAGCCTGCTTCAGATTCTGTGTCTCCCTATTTCTCTGCCCTTCCCCTGCTCATGCTCTCTCTTTCTCTCTCTCTGTCTCTGTCTCTCTCCTCTCTCAAATATAAAGAAACCTTTTTTTATTCTTTGAAAAAAAAAGATATTTATACTTGTTTACTCTAAACTTAATGGGCAGTGGGAATAAAAATTTTTTTTAATTTAAATTTAGCCAAATGATTTATACTACATTAAAAAAAAAGATATCTAAATGTGTTATAAACATTTTAAGCAAATGCTATTGCTATCTTTGACTGTATCTGAAAACATTATCTAATATTGAAGCTCTCCAGTAAAAGTTTTAGATTATCATGCATTTTTTTTCCTCTGAAGTTCAAAATGGAAAGTTTTTACCTTTCATATGAAGAACATAACTTAAAATTTAGTTTTAAGAAGTATGGTACTTTTCCCATATTTAGGGTTCGGTTTCATTTCAAAAGATGTCTTTATAGAGCTTAAAATGGTGCTTTTCAGTTAGTGACAAGACAAACTTCTATGTCTTAAGCATTTTACTTATTTTTTTTATTTTTATTTTTTTTTTAAATTTTTTTTTTTCAACGTTTTTTATTTATTTTTGGGACAGAGAGAGACACAGCATGAGCGGGGGAGGGGCAGAGAGAGAGGGAGACACAGAATCGGAAACAGGCTCCAGGCTCCGAGCCATCAGCCCAGAGCCTGACGCGGGGCTCGAACTCACGGACTCATGGACCGCAAGATCGTGACCTGGCTGAAGTCGGACGCTTAACCGACTGCGCCACCCAGGCACCCCAGTATTCACATGTCTAAAATACTTAAGACATAGGGGCACCTGGGTGGCGCAGTCGGTTGAGCGTCCGACTTCGGCTCAGGTCACGATCTCGCGGTCCGTGAGTTCGAGCCCCGCGTCAGGCTCTGTGCTGACGGCTGGGAGCCTGGAGCCTGCTTCGGATTCTATGTTTCCCTCTCTCTCTGCCCCTCCCCCGCTCATGCTGTGTCTCTCTCTGTCTGAAAAATAAATAAACGTAAAAAAAAAAAAAAATTTAAACATGTGAATACTAAATATTTTTGCCAAATCTGTGCTCACATTGTTTTTTAATACTTTCTTTTTACATAGTGACCAGCGTTGGCTGTGGATAGGTTTGAATAAAAGGAGCCCAGATTTACAAGGATCCTGGGAGTGGAGTGATCATACACCAGTAAGTTTAAACTTTCTCGTTTGGGTTAATATAAAGGGATTATTTGTTTCAATATCAAGTGAATTGATGAATAATACACCCATAGACCATACAAGTGTTAAAGTTATGAAGAAGTATCTTTATTGAAATGGAAATCCGTTCACATATAAGAAGCGAGGGGAAAAGTTACTAATCTCATTTTTATTTTAAAAAATAACCACATAAAGGCACCTGGGTGGCTCAGTCAGTTAAGCACCCTGGCTCTTGATTTAGGATCAGGTCATGATCTCATGGTTCGTGAGAGCCAGCCCCTCTTGAAGGCTCCACACTAACAGCTCAGAGTCTGCTTGGGATTCTCTCTCCCCACCGCTCACTCTGCCCTTCCCCCACTCATACTTTTTTCTCTCTCTCTCAAAATAAATAAACTTAAAAAAATTAGAATTAAAATTAAAAAATAATTTAGTTTCTCTATAGTCCAAAAAATATGGATATATAGATATAGCGGTCATCTTTGGATAGTAAAGTTTTTTCTTTTTCTTTGTGCTGCTTTTTATGTCCTTTATTCACAATGAGAAGCTTCTATTTTTATTAGAGTTACATAAGAGTTATGTAAAAGAGTTTTACTAGAGTTATGTAAAAAAGAATATGTCTTTATTGGGGGAAATAATTTGTTTGGGGAAACCTTAAAGAGACCTTAAATACTATTTCAAATGTTTATATTATCTTAAAGAGAAGTTTTAGGTAACATTTATAGGAGCAAATTATTCTCAAATGTATTGAATATTGACTCCACATTACCATTGTGTCAATTCATTGTATATTCTTTCCAAACATAAAATCCCTTGACTTTCATTTTTAAATGGGTACATGTCTGAAATTAGTTAACTGAATAACTAGCATTTCAACAGATGCCAAAAAAAAGGTCTTTTGTAAACTCCTGATTCTCTGTGATCCCAGATGCAAACTTAATACACCGCTAACCTCCACTTCTGTAACTATAGCTTCCTTCGTTGGGAAACTGATGACAGTACGATATTTTCTAAGTCATCTGATGATTTAACATCCTGATATTAAAAAAAAGAGAGAGATGAAAAGTTTTCCTTCCATGGCATGTGAATGTGTTTGAGTTATTAAAGCTTCCTAAATTACATCTAAATTGCAAATATATATACATCAGTCTTAAGTTCTCAAGCCTCTCTTGTTCTTTAAGGTGTCTACTATCATCATGGAAAATGAGTTTCAGCAGGATTATGATATCAGAGACTGTGCTGCTGTCAAGGTCGGTACAATGCTGGAAAATCTGCATATTTAAAAAATAAATTTGACATTGTGTTCAGTCAGGCAACAGATCCACAGAGTGCCTTTTGTGTGTGGAGCATGATATTGGGTGCAGTGGAAGGTAAGAACCAAGCTACCTAACTTACACTTCATTTGAGAAGATAAAATTCATATTCAGGCAAGATGGCTTTTATTACTGTAATAGGCTCCAAGTGAATGAGCTGAGGAGCACTAATGAAACTCAGAAGAAGTGATTCCTATGGCCTATTTCCAGAAGGAGGTGGGACTTGAACTGTGCTGTTGCACAGGTAGGATAGGGTAAGCCTTTCCAATGGGGGATGACATGAGGAGGTGGCATAAAATCACAAGAGAGTTGAAGGGAGAGGCTAAGGCAGTGAGAACAGAATACAGATCAAGAAGGTTTCTTTGGTGCCGTGGTTGAAAACAAAGTTGAGGGGGGTGGTGCCTGGGTGGCTCAGTCGGTTGAGCCTCTGACTCTTGATTTTGGCTCAGGTCATGATCTCACAGTTTGTGAGATCAAGCCCCACAATGGGCTCTTCATTGACAGTGTGGAGCCTGCTTGGGATTCTCTCTCTCCTTCTCTCTCTGCCCTCTCCCTGTACTCGAGCCCACTCACCCTCTCTCTATCTTTCTCTCAAAATAAATAAACCAAAAAAAAAAAAAAAAAAAGAAAAAAAAGTTGGGAAATTAGATTGATGGTAAGCAACAGCATTATTAAGGATTTTTGACAAGAAACCAAGGAGGGCGAAGAAGATTCATATCAAGTCAGATTTCAAGATGCAGCAGATAGGATCAGAAGGCAATAAAAGACCAGTTAGGTATCTTCCTTTGCAACATTCGTTCACTTATTGATTCCACTAATGACAGTCCAAGCATTGGACTAGATGATTGACAGTGGTGATAGTGATGATGGTGGCAGCAGCTAATACTTGTGGACTCATGAGCCAGGCACAGTGCTAGGCATGTCACACTTATTATTTCATTTAATGCTTACATGACCTTGTGAGGTAGGTACTATTACCATATTCACCTTATGAGTTCTGAGAAATTTGAGTTCTGAGTGAGTATACATGATTATAGAACTGAAATTTAACCCCCCGTGTCTGGGTCCACCCTGCTATATGACTAGGCATTTATAGTAACAGTCAGAAAGGATACTGGCTTATGGAGAAAATACTACATTTTAGTTTAGATATTTTGAATTCAAGCTAGTGGTAAGAAATATTCTATAGTAAGTTGAAGTTAAGAGACTGGAGTTGAAGGAAAAATGTATATTAAAAAAGTATAAAGGGCCAAAAGTGGATTTAGGGGAATCATCAACGCATAGAATGTAAGATGAGGAAGTAGGAGACCTATAAATGATATCTTTGCTATGCACGCCCAAGAAAGAGATTCAAGAAGGTGATTGCCCAGAAGTGCTGCAGGAAGGTTGAGAAAAGAACTGAAAAGTTTATTGGAAAACACTAGTTTCTAAGCACCTGTTCTAGTAATAAACTATATAGTATCATGCCATTTTTATAGAATTCTATTTAACACATGAGAAGATGACAACTTCAAAGAAGCTTATAAAGTTTCCAGAACACTGATGCAATAAACTATGTTCTATGTAAGTAGAATCCCTATGTGCGAAGAGAGTCAAAAATCTACCAAAGAACTAAATAAAAGAGACACTGATGCTACCTGTGTCAGGAACAAGACCAGCCAGGGCAGTGTTCTGGAAGGAGAATCTCACCTAACCTGCCACAGTACCCACCAGAATCTTGGTCATAAGAGAGAGCAGTCCAAAGAATGGTGGCGGTTCCTCCCAGGTCATGCCCTCTCCTTTCCTTTCTTCTCTGCTTGCTGGCTGGGGTTTGTAGAGAGCGATCTTGGATCACATAGAAGAAGCTCACATCCTGGCAGTGCAGAGCAACACTACAGCAGGAACCTAGGCCCTTGATATCAGCCTCTAATGTCACATTTCACAGATCTGCTTTCATCACAGTCTGCTATTTGGAAGCCACGGAAATAAGCATCTTTTTCTAGCTTGACCTTTCTCAAATTTAAAGGTGCAACCTACAATTTCGTATCAACAAGAACAGAAAAAAAAAGCAATAATTTATATTTTGGACATAAACATGACCTTATCATAAACATGACCTTATTTCCTTTATCAGCCCCTTTGAAGGTTCTTGATTAGGCTGTTAACCGTTTAAACACTGTGTTCATTCATTAAACAAATAACTTAGGTGCTAGAGCTAAAATAGATTAAACGCTATAGGGCCTAAAGTTTAGTGTTTTATAAACCTGCATTGACTTCAGAATTGTCTGCAATTCTCTTCCTCCTTTAGGTCATTCACAGGCCAGGGAGAAGAAGCTGGTATTTCTATGATGACAGAGAATTTATTTACTTACGACCTTTTGCTTGTGATACAAAACTTGAATGGGTATGCCAGATTCCAAAAGGTAAGTGGTAGTTATTCCTTTTCACAGTCTTCTCATGTGAACATTGTGAATGCTGAGCCTAAAGTGCCTAAGAGAGCATTTTAGTCTATAATCATAATTTTAAAAAGCCTATAAAGGCACAGTTAATACATTAAGCTGCATCCTGCTAGACTCCTACCCTGAGTACAAGGCTGGCTTATTGAGATTAGATGGTACCTTCCTCTTTTATCATGAAAGAATGTGTATAGAAAATAAAATTTAAGTTGAATTTAGAGAGATTAGATTTGGAAATGAAAGATTAATTCAACTAAAAGAAGATACATAGTGGAGGGAATCATTTCAATTTTTATTTTGATGCAAAATGAAGATAAACTTGGGAAGAACGAGGCAAGAATCAAGAAATCAAAATTTGGCAGGTCTCTGTAACATGTGGAAGCAATCTGCACTGAACTCCCATAGTGCTAATAGTTTATGGAATTCAAGTTCAAATCTAGGAGACCAGTTAGCTTGATAGTAGAGGCTTTGGTGACAAAAAGGAGAGAAAGGGGAATAAAGAGATACCTTTTTATTTAGCTTGTTACTAGGAAAATGTTAAAGAATATTAAGGAAAGTGTTAAGAAGATTTTTAACACTCAAATTGTTTTTCAATAATTTTAAAATAATTTTAAGTAGTTTTATTGGATATATTAAATTAAGTAGTGGTAAATTCACAGAAAGCTCTAAAGGAAATTTCTGAACTGAATGTAAATCATTGGAACTAAAGGTAGATCCTCTACTAAGCTCTCAAAGAACCCAGAGTGTCCCTTCATACAACTATCTATTAGAACATTGTTCTTTTTCCCTAAGAAGGCCACCATATTGCCTTTAAAAGAGCTTCAGACATGATATCCAGTACAGTAACTGGAGAGTCTCTTTCACAAAAGCAACTGGCAGGCCATTAATAAAAGAGGGAACTGTGTGTGTGTTGACAGGGTTTTTCCAGTAGAGAAATTATACCTGAGGTATTCCTGATTATTTGATTAAACCTGCAAAGGAACAAAAGGAAGCCAATCCGGATACCCTTTAAACAAGCAGAGAAGTAACTAACATATATGACTAATTTGGATAACTCTCTGGTTTGAAGCAGGAGTGGTGATCTTCCCATTAATCTTTAGTATTTGCTAACATGCCACAGACAGTGTCATTGCTCCCTCCAAACTGTGTCCTCACTGGTATCTACTACCCCACCCCTGTGCCTCCTATCTGAGCAGTGGGGCAAACCCAAGAGTTCACACCAGCATAACTAGAGAAATTACAAACGAGTAAGTACAGGAAATATTATGAAGAGCATGTAGTTGTCTTTTTGTCTTTTTTATATATTTTTTTATTTTAAATAAAAAAGAAGGGAATTAACAAGCTTAGCAAACATAAATCAATTAACTAACTAAATAAATCTTCTAAATAACAGTACCCCTGCTCTCCTCATGTAGAAATAAATTTAAAAACTAAAGAACTTCCTTAGTCTATTCACAATTGTCTGAAGAAATTAGTGATTGTTTGATCCAGAAGTTTAAATGTTAGGGAAACTTCCCTTTGATAACCCCTAAATTCTAAGTTATAATGTGTCATATTCACCTAGCTGTATGTTTTCTCAGTTAGTAGAGCAACTAAAGTCTGCTCAACTGGATATTTCTGTATCAATCTGTATTTTTCTGGTTTTGTTAAAGCAGTTTATAAACCTCAGTAACCTAAATCATCATACCTTTGCTCTAGTTCCTGCCTTTTTTTTTCCATAAAGAAGTTATCCTGCCTATTTTTTTTTAATTAATTTATTTTTTTATTTTGAGAGAGAAAGTGTGGGTTGGGGAGGGGCAGAGACAGAGAGGGAGAGAGAGAATCCCAAGCAGGCTCTTCACTGTCAGCATGGAGCCCGATGTGGGGCTCAAACTCACAAACCATGAAACCATGACCTGAGCCAAAGTCAGATGCTTAACTGACTGAGCCACCCAGGTGCCCCTGTCCTTTTTTAAATGTTTATTTATTTATTTTGAGCGAGAGAGTGAGTGAGCACACACGCACAAGCCAGAGACGGGCAGAGAGAGAAGGGGAGAGAGAGAATCCCACGCAGGCTCCACCCTGTCAGTGCAGAGCCCCATGCAGGGCTCAAATGCAGGAACTTCAAGATCATGACCTGAACCAAGATCAAGAGCTTGCACTTAACTAACTAAGCCACCTGGGTGCCCTTTGCTCCTGCCTTTTTTAAAAAGGTAAAAGATTTATAAGATCTGAAGAGAAACCAGAGTATTTGCCTTTTTTATTACCTGATCCAATTGTTTCTAATTAGTCCCCCTTCTCTAAAAGGGATACTTTGACAACCTAGAAATTTTAAATAGCCATAGCCGCTATAGATATACATAATTTTAAAATATTCTTTTCTTTAAATGAACAAATAGTATCAAAAATAAGACTCATAAAAATGTCTTTAGTAAAATCATCTATAATGCCACTACCCAAACACAACAAGTAGTATATTATACTTCTTTTTTTTTTTTTTTTTCAACGTTTTTATTTATTTTTGGGACAGAGAGAGACAGAGCATGAACGGGGGAGGGGCAGAGAGAGAGGGAGACACAGAATCAGAAACAGGCTCCAGGCTCCGAGCCATCAGCCCAGAGCCTGACGCGGGGCTCGAACTCACGGACCGCGAGATCGTGACCTGGCTGAAGTCGGACGCTTAACCGACTGCGCCACCCAGGCACCCCTATACTTCTTGATAACTTGCACATACATACGTAATCTTGTGAAGAAAAAAAATTTGCATTCTGCTTTTCTCACTAATTTAAAGAAATTTCAAGGTTAGACATAGCTTCCCCCAAGACACAAATGAACAGAACTTTTTGATGAGATTACAAACAAGAAACTATGTATATTTTTAATTGATTTGACCCATTGTTGATAGAAATTACCCAGTATGCAGAGAACGACTCACAGAGAGAAACCCAAGATGTTAGATACATAGACAGTCCTCTAAGTAGGGTCATCTGTCCATTAGGCCCAGATACAACAGCGAAATTAAGAACAGCTATTTTGCCCTGTAATTTATAAGATTCATCAAATTATATCTTTGCCTTGGAATGGCATGACATTTGACCGACTCTTGATCTTAGGGTCATGAGTTCAAGCCCCGTGTTGGGCTCCGAGCTGGGAGTGAAGCCTACTTAAAAAAAAAAAAAAAAGAAAGAAAGAAAGAAGTTGGGGAGAAGAAGGCAACAAGCATTCTGGGGAAGCTACTCTGCCCTGCAACTGTCTGGGTACTTTTGAAGGCGTGGTCTTAAGCTGATTTTCACAGTCTTTGTGAGTATGGTAGCAGAATCTTGTTTTTTTATTTATAGAGTAGAGAGTTGAGGCTCAGGGAGTTAAACAGCTAATCCAAAGTCCCACAGCAGTAAAGGGTCTGAGGGCATTTGGAAACTGACCCGCTCAACTTCAAAGACGAAAATTCTTTGTAATGTACTGTATTTTCTCTGTTTCCAACTAGGAATTCTGGGTGATTTTTATTATTTTTCTCCCAACTTTGTCTCTTAAAAAAGCTTCTTAAAAAATTCAGTACTGAATTACTCTACATTGTTTACAAGGATATCCTAAGACAATGAACTCAACTAACCCAGGTTTATGGAACAATTACTCAAATTGCGTTGGATGGAGAAGTAGTTAGCTTCTGAATAATCTCATCCTACAATAATTGTCTTGGTGCCTATTCCTTACTGCTCATATGTAATGTATATGATATACTCATTTGCTTATTTATACTTTCTAATTATTAACTGTATCTTATCCGTCTAGTCTTCCTTTGTGACTTAGTGATATAAGGTAGAGAACTGCTAGTAATACGTTAATAGTAATAGATCTGCTTTTTTGATTGCCACTGAAGCAGCTTTAGCTTAGGCCCCACGAAATTCAAACTGAAGCAATCATAATATGAAAGGTAATGGTTTGGCCATAAATGGTCAAACTCAGCAATTCTGCAAGTCCTCTTGAGTTAGATTAAAGGCACTTACTGACATTATCTCTAATTGGGTACTAATTTTAAGCCTTTTGCTTTCTTTCTTATATAGGCTTTACTCCAAAAACACCAGACTGGTACAATCCAGGTAAGTTAAGGAAACTAAAATTTAGCCAAAGCTGCTTTTACCTTCTCAATAATGTATTTAGTTAATTATTTAAGCCATGGCCTAAGTGCCAGCTTTTCTATCACATCTTCAATGGAGGTGAAGTATCTCCAGGCAGGAAAGGTGATTGGCTGATGTGGAATGAGACTTTGAGGCTGGATTTGTGCTCCTCTGTGAGTACAGAAGGCTGGCTGTATCTCTCACTGGCTCAACAATCCTTGGTGCCTTGCAGACAGCACTGCCCTGGCCAGAGAGAGCCAATAATCTAAATGGATTACTATTTATAAGTAGTTTTGAACATTAATTTGTGTTTAGAGGCTGCATTTTGATTTGTACATAATTCTGATATTCTTCTTCTTCTTTAGAGCGTGCTGGAATTCATGGACCTCCAGTTGTCATTGAAGGGAGTGAATATTGGTTTGTTGCTGATCCTCACTTAAACTATGAAGAAGCTGTGCTGTATTGTGCTAGCAATCACAGCTCCCTGGCTACACTGACATCTTTGACAGGACTAAAAGCCATCAAAAACAAAATAGCAAACGTAATTTGAGATAATATATTAATTTTTTTTTCTTATTTTCATTATTTATTCCACTAAAAAATATTTCAGCTTATTGGGGCGCCTGGGTGGCTTAGTCGGTTGAACGTCCGACTTCGGCTCAGGTCATGATCTCACAGTCCACGAACTCGAGCCTCGCGTCGGGCCCTGTGCTGACAGCTCGGAGCCTGAAGCCTGCTTCTGATTCTGTGTCTCTCTGTCTCTCTGCCCCTCCCCCACTGCTCTATCTCTCTCACTCTCAAAAATGAATAAATGTTAAAAAAAAAAACATATTTCAGAAATCTTGCCAAAATCTACAAAAGTTAAATGTTTCTTTCAAGTAAAATTTGCCTAACAACATCCAAATTCATCATTTCATGTTAGAAAAGTTAAATAGAACTGCACAATGTTTTAAAATATTCAAGATTAAATATAAATGTCAATTTATAAGATGAACATCAATAGATAATATAAATTACTCTAATTCTTTTGTAGTAAAAGTTAATTTTATAGTTGAGTTTCTGTTTCTTCTAATAACTAACTTTGCAAAATATCTTTGTGGGAAAAATAATTTTTATATTTTTAAATGTATAATTCCTTGTAGTATATCCTCTATATCCAATTAACATATGTCTGTTATTACAGTGACCATATTTTCTGTATGCAAAATAGCACATAGTGAATATACAGAAGTTTTCATCTACTTCTTTGGTGAAAGGACCTGGTGTATATAAGTTAGAGACCAAGGAATGTCTGGAAATTTTAGTGGTTGTGGTTATGGTAAGATAGGGTATGTAAATCAAAACTCTCTTAAAAAAGTCAACACATGTAAGGATGGGTGATTTTGTTGGTTGGTTGGTTTGTTTTTCAGATATCTGGTGATGAACAGAAGTGGTGGGTGAGAACTGCCGAACAGCCCATAGATCGTCACTTTCTTAAGTATGTGACACAATTGATGCTGCCTTTGTAAAGTCATTTTAAGAAGGCCCAAATTCCCTTTAGAAAAGGGATTGCTATTTGCAATTTGTTTTGAACATTAATCTGTGAACTGTGTAGACTAGAGAAACCAAGTCTTTTTGCATATTAACATTAAGAAAAAAGTGGTATAAAATAATGGCATAACATTAAATTTAGAAGTAAAATTACAGTAAAAAACAGAATGGAACATGTAACTACGTTATGAGCTGTGAAATCTCTCCTTTTCTTTCAGCTCACGATATCTATGGCATCACTTTCCTATAACATTTCGGGAGGAATGCTTGTACATGTCTGCCAAGACTTGGTTTAGCGGTAAATTAATTCCAAATCCTTTAATGTTAATTATGTAATATGTGAACTTCAGGTTCAATTACTAGCTTAACCTTGTTTTCCTTTTGATTATATGTTTGGTTGCTTCATCTTGTTTTGGCTTATTGCTAATGACTATGGCTCAAATTCCAAATGCAGATAAAGGTGCTTTTCACTGTGAATATTTTCCTAAAGCAGTTACTTAGAAATAAACTTACCAATTTCATAACTGATAAGCTTATAAACAAATTTGCCAAGATAAACAGGTAGCAATTCTAAATATAGTTTAGGTCTCTTTCCCCTTCATTAGCCTTTGCTTTCAACCTATTTTCTCGCCATCAGGAACTGTGGTAACAGTGGTCATTATACCAAATGGGTGCATTTTTATCAGCAACACTGGTGTACTATAACCTACTGATAATTATAGAAGATAGAAATGGCTAGAGGAGAAAAGGAATATAATTTAACTGTTTGGGAAAGATTGATTTGAAGAGATTTTCTTTACTACTGGATTGTTTTTAAAATTTGCTAAACAGGAAATTCTCACTACAGTAATCCTGCTTTTCATTTCTCAGACTTAAATAAACCTGCAGATTGTAGTACCAAGTTGCCCTTCATCTGTGAAAAATATAATGTCTCTTCATTAGAAAAATATAGTCCAGATTCTGCAGCTAAAATACAGTGCTCTGGGGATTGGATTGCTTTTCAGAATAAGGTAAAAAGAGAATTGCTACATTGTACAAATGATGATTGCTTTCATGCTGGTTGTATGGCCTGTGGCAGAACGCAGCCCATCAGATAACTTCACTAAGATAGCCTCTGCATATTTCAGTAACTCACCTGATCCCTCTGCATTTCCAAAACCAAGTTGACTCTCAAGTTAGGCATACCTACAGGTCTTTCCAAGTACTGTGTTCCTATTCTGTTGCTACTAAACTTAAATTGCTGATATTGATCTGTCAATGGATTGTAATACTTTAAATAGACTCTCTCTATAGCATGAAGGAAACTGACAGTTTCTGGCTGATAAATTTCCCCCCCTGAAAGAAAACATCCAAGCAGTATCTGTCACTTAAATTAGACCAGCATTCCCCAAACTACTTTTTGGGAACTACACATATGCTAACAAAATGCTCATCATTGATCTTGCTTCCAAAGGGGGCATTCTAGATCTGCCTCTTTTGAGATTCATAATCTGTATTGGTATATGTATCTCTTTGGAAATGCTAAGTAGAGAGATTGCTATAGTATGTTAAAACATCTGTTCTGTTACGTAAGAGAAGTTTCATGATAAGCAGGCTGGGGTTGGTGTGAGAGCCCCATGACATCTTCAAAAATGGTTCCTTTTGTCTTTTTGCTCTGCCATCCTTAGCATAATAAAACGTCCAAGCTCAAGTTCAGAGTGTTCTCTCTCGGGTCTTTTCTAGAAGCCACCCGATGATGATGATTTATATAGCTCATTGGCCACTGCAGTCTGTAAGGAAGATGAAAGAAAGCATTTTGTAGAATGTTTCAAGAAACACAATTTAGAGCATACTACTCCATACTAATGTGATCACGATATCAAAAAGAAAAAGGAAGATATGTGTCTGACAACTGAAAGCTCTGTACTAAAGCTAAGATATTAATTTTAAAAGTAGTACAATCTTTTTTCCCCAAGGTACTGGGACTAAATTAATTTACATAGTTGGTGTAATTTTGAATTAAAATATCCTGCCAAAAGAAACAGGGATGATTTCTTTTAAAATATCTGTTTTTATATAAGGAGGTGATGATTTGGAATGCAGCCTTTGAAGTCAGATGGAACACAATCTAAATGCTGACCATACCACTGTCTGGCTATTTCACTCATTGGAGAAGTTACTTAACTGCCCTGTGCCTCAGTTTCCCCCCATTTGTTGTGAGAATTAAATGAGATAATATTATGCAAACTGTTTAGCACATGGGAAGCACTCAATAAATGGGAGGTTTTGGGGCACCTGGGGGGCTCAGTCGGCTAAGCGGCCGACTTTGGCTCGGGTCATGATCTCGCGGTCCGTGAGTTCGAGCCCTGCGTCGGGCTCTGTGCTGACAGCTCAGAGCCTGGAGCCTGTTTCAGATTCTGTGTCTCCCTCTCTCTGACCCTCCCCTGTTCATGCTCTGTCTCTCCCTGTCTCAAAAATTAACAAAACGTTAATAAATAAATAAATAAATAAATGGGAGGTTTAAAAAAAATAGTTTGACTAATAGACCACTCTAGTTGTTTATATTGAGAGCAGAGATCTGCATTCATATAGTACTACTTTGTAAATTTCCATCTCTCAGAGACCAAAAATTAGCAGCCCTCTAAAAGATGAGGTGTTTATGGGACACCTGGGTGGCTCAATCAGTTAAGCCTCTGACCTTTGATTTCGGCTCATGTCATGATCCCAGAGTCATGGGATTGAGCCCCGCGTCAGGCTCTGCACTGAACGTGGAGCCTGCTTAACACTCTCTCCTCTCCCTCTGTCCCTCTCCCTGGCTTGTGCGCTCTCTCTCTCTCTCTCTCTCTCTCTCTCTCTCATTCTCTCTCTCTTTAAAAAGAAATAAAGAAAAGATGAGGCGTTTACCTACTATGTGAGCTTTCCTGTGTCTGGAATCTTATTCTTCATAAGAATATTCTTCATGTTTTTTGTTTGCAGTGTTTTCTAAAAATCAAACCCAAGTCTCTCACATTTTCTCAAGCAAGTGATACTTGTCATACCTATGGTGGCACCCTTCCTTCAGTGTTGAGCCAGAGAGAACAAGGTAGCAGAATTGTTCTGAAAACATGTTTTATTCTGATCTGGGGAGCCAAGATAGTTTGGGGAGGCCGTGGGGAATTAGCATATTAAAAAATCTTATTAGGGGCACCTGGGTGGCTCAGTCAGTTAAGCACTTGACTCTTGGTTTTGGCTCAGGTTGTGAACTCGCAGTTGTGAGTTCAAGCCCCACATCGGGTTCCTCAATGACATTGCAGAGCCTGCTTGGGATTCTCTCTCTCTCCCTCTCCCTCTCTGCCCCTCCCCTGCTCATTCTGTCTCTCTTTCTCTCTCAAAATAAATAAATAA
Source organism: Panthera leo (assembly GCF_018350215.1). Taxonomy (NCBI): domain Eukaryota; kingdom Metazoa; phylum Chordata; class Mammalia; order Carnivora; family Felidae; genus Panthera; species Panthera leo. The sequence continues at coordinate 148,507,385 of NC_056686.1, read as the reverse complement.
ACTTATTTTACAGAATAGGTAAAAGACTATCTTTGTAGATAAGCAAGAGATATTCATTAACATTTTTAATATATCTTTAATTTGAATAAGTCAAATGCTTTAAAAAAAATCTCTTTCTGACAGATTTTATTACATCCTTGCTTCCGGATATGGAGGCTACATTATGGATTGGTTTGCGCTGGACTGCCTATGAAAGGATAAACAAGTGGACAGATAACAGGGAGCTGACATACAGTAACTTTCACCCATTGCTGTCTGGTTGGAGGCTGAAAATACCAGCAAATGTAAGTTTTTTTGAATCAGAAATCTATATAGGTTTGTGACATACCCAAGTATTCCATAAATTACTAGATTAAGATAATAACAAGGGTCTATTGGGACACCTGAGTGGCTCAGGTGGTTAAGTGTCCAACTTCGGCTCAGGTCATGTATGATCTCATGGTTCATGAGTTCAAGCCCTGCATTGGGCTCCATGCTGACAGTGTGGATCCTGCTTTGGATTCTCTCTCTCTCTCTCTCTCTCTCTTTCTCTCTCTTTCTCTGTCCCTTCCCCATGTGCGCGCACTCTCTCTCTCTGTCTCTCTCTCAATATAAATAAATAAGCATATAAAAAAAGAATAAAGGTCTATTTTATGAGTCCACTTATATGAAATGTGCAGAGCAGGCACATCTTTAAAGATAAAATGTAGATTAGTGTTTGCCAGAGGCTAAGGAGGAAGGAAAGATTGGGGGTGATGCCCAAAGGGCATGGCATTTCTTCTTGGAGTGGTAAAAATGTTCTAAAAATTGATTGGGGGTGATGGTTACATAATTGAATATACTAAGAACTATAGAATGTGTGCTTTAAATGGGTAAATTATATCACCTATGAGTAATATGTCAATAAAACTGTCCCAAGAAGAACAGGAGCTCCCCAGCATTCAGGCAGATGCCCCTGTTTTTCACAGTAGCTTCAGACTCCATGACACTTATTTTACAACCACAATAAGCCATCAAGGAGTGAGATGCAAATAGAAGCAAATATAAATGTTTTATTAACATTTTGGGATTTGGGGGCTGTCTTCTGGGGCCAAAAGTACAAAATTGGTGATTAGTGATCATTCTTCCCAAACAGCTACACACAAAGAAGCTATAGAAGGGGAAAAAAGCATTGTGTTAACAATAGTTACCTTATACCATGATTCTGCTGCCCCCTGCTTCTGTCTTCCCTATTTGCTGGATATAAACCACCCTTTGCACAATGGCAAAGATTAAGAAATTAACTTTAAAGTCAAATTCCAAAGGTATGCCTAGACAACAGTTGATGTTCCTGATGCAGTATAACTTTGCTCAAGGTAGATGTTGGTGGCAAAGGGAACTCTGAGTCATATGTAATTATGTACAAAGTAAATATTAAAATAATGCTTGGTTATCATAGAAAATCTGAAAGTTGTAGAAGAGTAAATGCAATAAAGAAAACTGTCAACCTGATTCTACTTATACTTAGGCCAGTAGCTTTCAAGGTTTCAACCATAACCCCATAGTAAAAAATACATTTAAATTACTATTTAGTACATGAATATAAATATAATACTGAATTGAAACAGATGTTTCAAGAAACAGTACTTACCCTTACAGCATATACCCACTGATATTTTCCTTCTATTTTATTTTATTCTAGTCTAGTCTAGTCTAAGCTATTCTCCTTCTCCTATCCAATCCTATTTCATTATCACATATGTGAGTCAAGATCTACTGAATTGATGTCACAACCTACTAAATGAGTCACAGACTATATTTGAACCCACATCTAGGAAATCACAATAAGTATTTCAGCATTTTTCCTTCTAGGGCTTTTTCATATATTATCTTTCTGACATAGATAAAATCACAGTCTGTTTACCACTGTATACATACTATTGTATTCTACTTTCCTTATTTAGTATTATATAACAGTTTCTTATACCATTAAAAGATATACTTGATAAGCATTTTAATAGTTGCACAATACTTCAGGATAGATATGTGAGAATATTTAGGTTGTTTCCATTGTTGCACAATCATAAATAGTGCTATAGTGAACGTTTATGTGCATAATCTTTGGTTATATTTCAAATTACCTCCTTAAGATAGATTTTGGAAGTCATATAGCCAGATCAAAAGATGTAAGTAGTTATAAAGCTCTGATCACCAAATGCTTTCCAGAAATGTTTATGAGTTTATATTCTTATTAGCAATATATTATGATTGCCATTTTATCCATAGCAACATATTAACAATTTCTAACATTTGTTGAACATCTAATATGTGTCAGGTACTTTGCTAATGCATCATATACATTATTTCATTTAATCTGCATGACAGATGTGAAAAAGACTATTACCCCACCTCTATCTTAGAAATGTAAAAACAGAAGGAATCCTGTAACTTACCCCCAATTGTGCAGCCATGCACATTTAAATGTGTCAGAGTCACATTTAAATCTAGGTCCAAGATTCCACAGAACCAGTGTTCTTAGGTTCTTTACTACGTTGCTTGTAAGGGACATTGTCTTTTTTTTTTTTTAATATTAAATTTATTGTCAAGTTGGTTTCCATACAACATCCAGTGTTCATCCCAACAGGTGCAAGGGGCATTGTCTTTTAAAAATTCTTGCTAATTTGGTAATTTAAATATGTCATATTTTTATTTATATTTCTCTGATATCTAATAAATTATATATAATAAGTTCTATAAATTCAGTAGTAATTTGAATTTCATCAAGTATAAATGTTATGTTTTGCCAATATTTATCAAAGCCTTCATATATTTCTTTTTTCTTTCTTGCCTTCATGTATTTCTTATGATATTATAACTGTAAATATTAAACATGCTAACTCTCTATTTCCTGTGTTTACTAAAAATATTCCAGTACATTTTTAAACTCTGAATACCAAAAATATTCTAGAAATAAGTTTTGATTTTTTGCATATGTGTATATTCAAATCTGTTTATTTCCTTTTTTTCCTCCATTTCTATTAGATTACAAAGCTCATCATGTAAATGTTACTTAAATATATGCTTATATTTTCTTTGCCTTTTTTTTCCTGACAGCATGGTACAGCCATGGTATGTAGTGTATGTTGTCAGTGAATACTTAAGGCGTTTCCCTAGTCCTGTCTAACATCGTTTATTAAATACACTTACATTTGTTAAAGACAATATGGGATGCCTCCTTTATTATATATTAAATGTGTGTGTATGTGATATGCTCTTACATAGCTATAACATGGATCTAAATACTATAATTTTGCCATATTTAAAAAAATGTAATAAGAATAGTTATCCTTTATGTATACCTTTAAACAATAGTTTTAGCTATTCTTGTCCATTCTTCCAAACTGTATTATTTAGTAAATTTCCAACTAAACTAATTAAATTAAAAAAAACTTCTGATGAGAATTTGACAACATTTTAGGGAGAATTAACATCTTTTTATTAACCTTTCAATTTAAAAATATGGTGTACTATATCTCTCCATTTACTCAAGTCTTCCTTCAGAGCCCTCAGTGAAGTTTTTGTAATTCTGTCTCATTGCCTCTGAGAATGGCAGGTTTTTCTTGATTTTCTGACAGGCAGAAAGCTATTATTTGGGTATATTTACATATGTATTTCATAGGCATCCATCTTCCTAAAAGCCTCAGTACTTCTCAGAGTTTTTCGCTAGATTTTTTGGGGGGTTTCCTAATCAGATAATCATAATCTTCAAATACCTGTCCATGCTTCACCACATATGGCTGGACTTCCAGAACTGTTGTACTACCAGAAGTAATAACCACCAACCTAGACTTGCTCTGTATTTTCTGGACTGTCTGAAGTCTCTCATTGTTATATATGATGCCTACTCTTTGTTTAAGTTTTATCATTCTAGAACTAGCTTATTTAGAACTTCTATTCAAGAATAAGTACTGAATTTTCTGAAGCTTATTTCCAGCATCTGCTAAAATTGTGGTATAGCTATAGTAAACCATTTTCATCTTATCATAAAATCTAGTTGCTCAGAATGGATTATTATTTTACTAGTATACTGAATTGGATTTATTAGAATTTTATTTGAGAATGTTTTCATCTCTGTTCACAGAGTTGATTTTTTTATGCCATGTGGTCGGATTTTTTTTCCGATTACATCAGCTTCGTAAGATGAACTGGGTAGCTTTTTGCCTTTATGTTTTGAAATTATGACTCAGCCTGGAGAATTTTCTTTCCCTGAAAGTTTGAAGGAATTACCTAAAAAATCATGTGATGTTACTTTTCAGAGATCATTCTTTAATAATAAAAGGATTTGGTGTAGTGGTTGAGTGCTTAAACTCCAGAGTCACATTGTCTGCGTTTGAATTCCATCCAGCCATTTAGTGTGCCTTTGTAAGTTCACTTAATTTTTCTTAAGCCTCAACTGTTCATCTGTAAATTCTGACACTGTTACACCTACAATACAATGTGAGAATTACATAGACAATTCATTTAAAGGTTTTAGCTCTCTGACGCATAGTGTTTAAAATGAACTATTAATATTAATTTTCAGTTTCCTCCAAAGTTACTGGTACATTTTGGATTTTCTGTTTCTCCTTATAAAAAGTATGCTAATTTGTAGTTTTCAAGAAAGTTGCCTACTTCATTTAGATTTTTTTTTTTAAGTTTTTAAAATGTATTTAAGTAATCCCTACATCCCACATGGGGCTCGAACTCATAACCCCAAGATCAAGAGTCTCATGCTCTTCCAACTGAGACAGCCAGGTGCCCCTCATTTAGATTTTCTAATGTATTAGAATAAAATTGTGTATACTATTATCTTTTTAAATCTCCATATCTTAATTTGATTGTGTTTTTGCTTTTTCTTATTCAGATTTTTACAAAATTGGTGTGTTAATGGCTTCCTCTTCCCTCTTCTCCCCTCTCTACTCCTATTGCTTAAGATACATTTACAAATATTACTACATTTTCTATCCTGTTTTTCTTGGAGTTATATTTTTATTCATTTTCTAATCTCCTATATTCAATTCTTAGTTCATCTTTCCTTTAAAAACCAGAATACATTTAATAATATATATTTGCAGAATTCCACTATTGGGTATTCACCCAAATACCAAAACACAAATTCAAAAAGATATATGCACCCCTATATCTATTGCTGCATTATTTACAATAGCCAAGATATGGAGGCAACCTAAGTATCCATTGATAGATGAATGGGTAAGGAAAATGTGGTACACACACACACACACACACACACACACACACACACAGAAATACTACACAACCATAAGAATGGATGAGATCTTGCCATTTGTGACAACATGAATGGACATAGAGGGTATTATGCTAAGGGAAGTAAGTCAGACTGAGAAAGACAAATACCATTTCACTCCTGTGTGGAAAACACTCATGTGAAAAAAGCAAAACAAATGAATAAGCAAATAAAAAGGATAGTCAGACCTATAAACACAGAGAACAAACTGAATGTTCAGAGAACAAACTGAATGTTTGTTCAGAGAACAAACTGATAGTTGTCAGAGGAAGCGGAGTGGGAGAGTGGGCAAACGGGGTGAAGGGAAGAAGAAGTTATAGGCTTCCAGTTATGGGAATAAGTTACAGGAGTAACAGGATTATATAGTGACAGATGGTAGTTACACTTGTGGGGAGCATAGTATAACATATAGGGAAGCTAAATCACTATGTGGTATGCCTGAAACTAATGTACCTTTGTGTGTCAACTATTCTCAAATAAAACACTTAATAATAATACACATTTGCCTCTGTAAAAAAGTTTTACACACATCCCTGGTGATATTATTCTTTCCTATAATTATTTTATTTCAGTTCCATGTTTATTGTGTAACACGTGTGTATGTGTTTTTATAAAATTTGTAACTCCTGGGATAAGCCTACTTTTCTTATTTTTCTAAGTGTGTGATATGTTTCAAGCATACAAAAAATATAGGAACAATATACTTCGAAAAAATTTTTATACCTAGTATTATTGATTTGTGATCAGAGAATGAAATCTAAATAGATGTTTATGGATGTTTTTATAGTGACAGATACAGGATCAAAGCTTTAAGGTGAGTACTCTGTTGTAGTATACAGTTTGTCAACATAAAAAATTTAAAAACATCTAATAAATTAAATTATTCATCATTACTTTTTTTGCTTTGAAATATCAAGAATGATAGCAGAGTGTTAAATATTACTATAATTGAGTTTTAATCTTGTACCAGTTTTTCTTGATCTGTTTAAAATTTTTTTTAATGTTTATTTATTTTTGAGAGAGACAGAAACAGAATGCGAGTGGGGTAGGGGCAGAAGGAGAGGGAGACAAAGAATCCCAAGCAGGCTCCAGCCTCTGAGCTGTCAGCACAGAGCCCGACGTGGGGCTCGAACCTATGAAACTCTTCATAGAAGGAGTTTGGAAGTTTTCCTTCCATTTCTATTTTTTGAACAGTTTCAAGAGAATAGGTGTTAACTCTTCCTTAAATGTTTGGTAGAATTCCCCTGGAAAGCCATCTGGCTCTGGACTCCTGTTTTTTTGGCAGATTTTTGATTACTAATTCGATTTCCTTACTGGTTGTGGGTCTGTTCAAATTTTCTATATCTTCCTGGTTCAGTTTTGGTAGTGTATATGTTTCTAGGAATTTGTCCATTTCTTCCAGATTACCCATTTTATTGGCTTATAATTCCTCAAAATATTCTCTTACTATTGTTTTTATTTCTGTTGTGTTGGTCATGATCTGTCTTTCATTCTTGATTTTACTTATTTGGGTCCTTTCCTTTTTTCTTTTATAATTTCTAAAGTTAATTGCCCTTTTCCCATTCTTTGGAACTTTTGGAGGATTTTCTTGTGATTTCACAGTCAGCTCCTTAATGAAATTTTTATAGGACGAAAAATCCAATTTGGAATATAAAGTTCTCTTGCTGGGATCTTCAGACAGGTAGTTTCATGATTATTTGTACATATTTGCCTTTTCCTTTAGATTTTTGAGGAAGAGTCCCAATACCACTGTGCTATAATGCTCAACCTCGAAAAGTCGCCTTATACTGGGACATGGAATTTTACTTCCTGCAGTGAGCACCACACTCTGTCTCTCTGTCAGAGATATTCAGGTATGAATTATCATCTAGATAACTATGCTACTTTATGCTGTTAGATATATACACTACTTTTTCATGAAAATCTTATAAATGAATTAATATTAATTTGTAAACATATAGCTTCCCTAAATTTTCAACATGGCTAAACTCATATTGGTTCAGTGAGTCAGATTATCTCAAATGGAATGTGATTTTTTTTCAAGTGTCATTGCTTTACCTAATTAAATATCAAAATTAAGTATTGGTGCTGACAGCTCTGAGCCTGGAACCTGCTTTGGATTCTGTGTCTCCCTCGCTCTCTGCCCCTCCCCCGCTTGTGCTCTGTCTCTGTCTCTCAAAAATAAATAAATGTTAAAAAATGTTTTTTTTTTAAGAGGTCCATATTTTCAAAAAAGATGTTTTTCAAAAGTATCACATTGTTTCCATTGATCACAATGTTCTTAATAAATGATTAAAAAAAAAAAAAAACCTTTGGGGACGACTGGGTGGCTCAGCCACTTAAATGTTCAACTCTTGATTTGTTCTCCGGTCATGATCCCAGGGTCATGGGATTGATCCCTGCGTTGGGCTCTGTGCTGAGCATGGAGCCTGCTTAAGATTCTTATTCTCTCTCCCTCTGCCCCTCCCTCTCTCTCTCTCAAAAATAAAAATAAATAAACAAAAAAATAAATAAAATTTCTAAAAAGCTTTATCATGTAATGAGAACCTCAAGTAGATAATCCACGTGCTTCTAAGGAACTTTTTGTTTAATTAACCTATGGTCATTTGTCTCATACTGTTTAGTAACTGCTTTATTCAGGGAAGTACTGTAAAATAATAATTCAATATATCCTCTTGTGGGTTGTTTTGTACATTTTTTTCATGGGAGCTCTCCCAGATTAAAACTTTGTAAGGGAATACCTAACACCTCCTCTTGTTAAAGGAGTTCAAACAAAGGAGGTATTTGATACCAATCTGAAATGGTAATCTCATTGTAGCCTACTTTTACTTATGCCTTTTTTCCTTCCTAAATCAGATTAACAAAAACAATTTTGTTCCAATTTTAGAAAAAAAAAAAGATGCGGCTCAAACATATTTGCCTAAGGTATACACCAAGCCATACCTAGTTCTCCCAACGAAAATCTAAAATAAATGAATAGATAAGTAATATCTAAAGTACTTATGGAGAAATGAAGAAATGTCCCATGCCTTGCAGAGTGGGTGGTTTTTGTGTTTTTTTTTTCTTTTACACACAGAAATTGAAAGCAGACAGACCTTGCAGAATACTTCAGACACTATAAAGTATCTAAATAATTTGTACAAAATAATCCCGAAGAGTCTGACTTGGTTTGATGCTCTGAAGGAGTGTCAGAAAGATAACATGCACCTGGTGAGCATCACAGACCCTTACCAGCAGGCGTTCCTAACTGTGCAGACGGTCCTTCATAACTCTTCTTTATGGATTGGACTCTCCAGTCGAGACGTAAGTTTTCAGTCCCAACTGCCAGGATTGACTGACGAAACGTGAAATTTTTGTTGCGCGCAGCATTTCTCATACCAGACCAAAAGAACCCAGAGGTTGTAAAATCTTACTCCACTGAGTAAATTTCATGAAGTGTATAATTTTTAGTGGTAGTCATCTTTCCACTGTTGAAAGTTCTGATGCTTTATTGTTTAGATTAAGGAGAAGTTCTAGTGGACATATGTAGATGAGCACTTCTTTTTATTCTAGTAAAAGACTGAGCTAGAAGCAGGAACTGCCATCTCTCCCCAGCCAGTGAAAAGCAGAGAGGAAGAGAAGAATTAAATCAGATGAGGTCCAGTGTGTAGAAGTACTGTGGCTTCTGATGAAGAGTCTTTTTATCCTTTTCAGAATCAGCAGAGTACAATTAAGCCTCTCTAAAAGTGGATTAGAGTAGTGTTTCACCACAGTTCAAGGCCTGATCCTGGATAGATGTCTTAAGTACTTCTAGTTTATTTCACAGCCCAGCAAAGAATACTAGTCTCCTGCTAATTCTCAGTGCTAAGCTACAAACATGTTACATAAACAGGAACATTTATGCTTCTGAAGCATTTAGCTATAATTAATAAGCATTTTTCTAAATAAAGGTATAGTAAAAAAAATAATAAATAAAGCTGTAGTATTTCTGTCAGCATTGTAGGTCATTTTTGTCTCTGTTCTAGGCTCTCTATGTATGCCCACTGAGATGTATTGAAGGGTAAAATATAGGGCTGGTATGTGAGGCTGCATATATTATGCTCTGCATAGGGGGTGCCATTTACAAAGATTGTGATGTGAACTCTGCCCCCTGCATCTGCACAGTGCATGACTGGTGAAGCCCTTGTTAGATAAATGTCCCCTAAACCAGTATTCTTCACTCTCAGAAGGCAATTGGCAGAGTAGGACAGAAGAGTACCTTACATTGTGAAGTAAACCTAAGTTATATATACCTTGGGGAAACCCTCAATATACCAATGTGGTATATACCAAGATGGTTTTAGGACTGCATGGAAAAAAATGTGATTGAAAGTGATTTAGTCCTAGCACACACCAAGAGTTGAACTGGAGAATGGGTGAAAAAAACTTAAAATAGACTCAGAAGTAAACATTACCTTTGACAAATTTTGGATTCATTACCAAATGAATCTAGTACATTCTAGCATGTACTAGAAGCTCAGTTAAAACTAGCATTTAGAAATTGCTTGAATGTTTTCTCTGAGACTCTCAGAGCCAGATCGTCAGCTTGAACTAGTTTTTAAGACTTACTATATCAATTCTTTCATAACATTGCTTTTATTTATTTCCTCTTCAGTGTTTGGGTTTATGTGAAACCCATCATTGTGTCTCTTGTGAGGGTAGTAATAAGTTATTACATTTCCTAGTTTCAATCACCTTTAACCTTTTGAAACAAAAGCAATACCATCCCTGTGGAAAATTTGTAAATTTATAGTAAATATTTTTAAAAGAAAATTAAGATCACCTATAATCCCAGTAACTAGTGATAAATATGATTTAGTAATCTGATATATATCCCTCAAGTTTTTTCTATGTACACATGTATTTTTTTTTAATGTTTATTTATTTTTGAGACAGAGGGAGACAGAGTGAGAGTGAGGGAGGGGCAGAGAGAGAGGGAGACACAGAATCTGAAACAGGCTCCAGGCTCCGAGCTGTCAGCACAGAGCCCGATGCGGGGCTCGAACCCACAAACCGTGAGATCATGACCTGAGCCGAAGTCCGACACTTAACCAACTGACTCACCTAGGTGCCCACACATGTATATTTTTAAGATAATTAGAATCATACCATTTTGTAACTTTTTATTCACCACTTAAGGATTTTGGCCTTATTTCTTATCCTATTTTCAATCTGTACCTATGTTTCTCTTTTTTCTTTCACTCTTTAACATATTCTATGTAGCTGTTTATTATGTATTTGCATAAGCTGCCTTAAATCTTTAGAGCATGGACAGGATACATTTTATACTGAAAGCAATGGAAGGGTATTGAAAGATTTTAAACCTGATAGTGACAATATCAGATTTTTACTTAAGAAGAATTATACTGGCAGAGGGTGGGTAAGGAAGCGAGCAGTTAGGAGATTTCTTACAGAAATTCATGCAGGAAATGATGTTGGCCTGAAGTAAGGCTCACGGCAGTTCTGGTTTATATAAAGTTCAGACTGTGGTGGTGGCAGTGGGTCACTCAAGTACACAGAAGTGGAAATACATAGAAAGAGAGGAAGTCAAGAAGGCTTGGGAGCTGGATGAATTACCCACATGAACATTAATGTCTGTAAGTCGATGGCTGGACCAAGAAGACAGAGCAAGACATGGGGTATCTCCCCAGTGAATATCAGGGGGGAATAAGGAGGCAAGTCCTCAGTGAATGTCAGAGAGAGCAAGGAATCTGGGAGCTTGCATAAACCTCAAAGGAAATGACTGAAGGAGATAAAAAATAACCTGCTATCCCATTCTCATAGCCCTGCGGTATCTGAGAATGGAAAAATAAACAGCCTTCCCTTGTGGGTGTTGAAAGGAACTTATTCCCTTGGGAAAGGCAGGTTTTAATTAAGATCAATTAAGGTCAAGAATTTAGTAAAGAGACGCTTACAGTCGTAATAAAGAGAGATCACAATCAGCAGAGAGATAGAAGGTGCGGTGATTTATCTATGAGGAATAGAAGTTCCAAAGACCTGCTGTGAGTGCAACAAAGGTGAAGAAATCCAGGGTAATAACCAAGTGCAAGCAACATCCCATGGCCAAAGGGCACATTTGAGGTCAGAGGCTTAGGCCACAAGGTTACAACTGGAACTCTGGTGGAGAAGTTTTCAGAATGAAATAGTTGGTGGTATTGAAGCCTGAACATGTTTGTTATTTATGGTTCACTAAGGATACTGTGTGTGGCCTATGGTTCACTAAGGATACTGTGTGTGGCCTTTGCCCAGTATTCCAAATAAACCAGGGATGCAGAATTGCCTTGGGCCTCAGGACAGCTTAGTTCATTGGGTCAATGTATAAGGGCTGGTGCTCTGACAGCACCATGGGGAAGCCCAAACAGGTCTGTACCCTGGACTTTTGTACCTATTCTGTAAAGCCTCCCTCAAGATAGGTGGGTGGTCAGGCCCTTGTCAGGATGTAAAGATAAATGTTCATAGACTTTTAGTGCACAATAGAGTTTAGTGAATGAGGAAGCTTTTCTACAAAGACAAGTGTAAAAATAGCAGTGTGAGAGCCAAAAGGCCTGAGTCAGGGTTAGAGGGAGAGAGCCAAGATTTATGTAGCTCTTCCTGTGCACCAGCTGGCCATTGAGTTACATGTTTTATACGTTACCCCACGAATTCCAGCCCTGAGAGGTTAAGTGTCATATCGGTTTAATAGATAAGGAGATGGAAACTTGGCAAGGTAAACTCAAAATCAAAAACTAATATGGGACTGAGCCAGAATTCAAAACTAGATATGCGTAGCTCCAGAGCCCATGTTCTTTACACTACCACATAATTGTTTTTCTGACTTGCAACAACCAATAGTTCCAACTATGTGTGAGGCAGCCTAGCATAATGACTCGGGCCATGGACTCTAGCACCTGATGGCCTGGATTGGAATCCCAGCACTGCAGTATACATTCTATGTGACTTTGGGCACACTACATGCCTTCAGTTTCCTCATCTGTGAAAGAAATATAAAAGTTCCTATCTCATATGGTTGTTAGGAAGATTAAATAAGTTAATCTTTGCAAAGCACTTAGAACAGTGCCTGCCACGTGGTAAGTGCTGTGTAACTATGTGCTAAATATAAGATAAAATTAAAAGTTATTAGATTGAGCATGAGGGTTGAAATAATACAAAGGAGATATCATGAAGTATTGCCACTTGAACTGTATTTCGGCTGCTTACAGGATGAACTCAACTATGGTTGGTCAGATGGGAAACATCTTCAATTTAGCCGCTGGGTTGAAAATAATAATCAACTTGAAGACTGTGTGATGTTAGACACTGATGGTTTCTGGAAGACATCTGACTGTGAGCATCAGCAACCAGGTGCTATTTGCTACTATCCAGGAAGTATGCTAATTTTAAATATTTTAATTTATGCGGGGTGGTTTTGTAAAATCTGGTTTTGAAATTATAATCACGTTCTTTTTCTACAACAAAATTTGTTGTGAAAATTCAAGTACAATTATTATATATTAAATACTTTGTCATTGATTTGTTATTTTAGACATGTTGTATCTTTATTTTTGTCAGCTGACAATGGTACTTGACCTTTGAGTTTTAACTCCCGTTGGTCTCATTTTGTATGTATTTTGTGTTTATGTTCTATAGAAAACTCATATTTGTGAGAATTATTTTTTTGTAATTCTTATGATCAACAACTAATCTTTCTTTTTAAGAGTCACTGTTAAGATTCATTTGTTTGCCAGTAACAGTAACCAGCTCAAGCCAGCTTAAGCCAAAAGGGACACTTAGATCCTCAAAAATGAGGATATCGCTGAGCCTCATGAAGAATGGGAATCAGAAACTGAATGGAATCTGGAACCCAGAGATACTGTCTCCCACCTGTCCTTTCTGTTTCTCTCTGTAGACCCGCACTCTTCTTTTTATATACTTTATGCTTCTCTCTGTGCATGGTAAAACATGGCAGCTCTGTAGCTTTCAATGATAGCCATAACTGGAGATGGATTGACTATCCCTAAATTATACTTTCCAAATTCTTAGAATCTGATGTACCTCGCTAGAGTAAGGTGTGCAATCTCTAGCTCAGTCAGAGTAAAGTAGTTTTACAGCTGCCAGAGGCCCACATGTGTGTGTTTGCAGTAGAAAGAAAAGACTACTTCCCAAAGGGAGTTGTTGCAACCTGGGAGACATGCTGGATGGTCTCTACTGCATATTAAATCTGTTTGTTGACTTTGAGTAGAGTATATCTATATTTGCATCTCCTGGAGTATATGTCTTTTTCATAATAAAAGCCATAATCACATTTTCAACTATTTCTGTTTGCTTTCATTAAAGCAACAACTTAGAACATCACATATTTCATTAAAATGTACCTTTAATAAATAAATAAAAATTAAAATTTATCTTTAAAATTAGAGAAAAGGAGCACCTGGGTGGCTCAGTTGGTTAAGTGTCCAACTTCAGCTTAGGTCATGATCTCACAGTTTGTGAGTTCAAGCCCTGCATTGCGCTCTCTGCTGACGGCACAGAGCCTGCTTGGGATTCTCTCTCTCTCTCTCTCTCTCTCTCTCTCTGTCTCTCTCTCTCTCTGCCCCTCCATCGCTTGTGCTCTTTCCCTCTCTCAAAAATAAATAAACAGTAAAAAAATTAAAATTAGAGAAATACCAGTAACCAGAAACTTAAAGATGAGTTCCCAAAGTTATAGTTAGGTGCCTATTATTAATATCCTTGTGTAGTCTCTGAGGTTGCCCCTTGTATTTGAGGTTTGGTGATACAAGAATACAGAAACAACATTTAACCTAATAGGACCTATTGTTTTATATTCTCCCACTCACTCCACAGCAGGGGAAAGAAATTATGTTAAATAAACTCCTTCCTACAGAAACCCAGTTAAGAGGTCACATTATATTTGAGTATAAACAGAACAGGCATCATTAAGCTATTATTTATTGGCTTCCTGAATATTCCCTACACATCAAGCCTAATTACTCTGAACAGGATTTAACATTTACATCTAAGATTAGAATTCTTACCATTGTCATTTTTTTCAGATGAGACTGAAAAAGAGATCAAACCGGTTGACAGTGTTCAGTGTCCCTCTCCCATTCTGTCAACTCCGTGGATACCATTTCAGAACTCTTGCTACAATTTCATGGTAGGAAAGACTAAATATCATGCAGTAACACCAGATGAAGTTCATTCTAAATGCCAGAATCTGAGTAAGTATCTTAAGTGTTCTAGATAAGTGATTATTAAAATTATTGGCTATTTTTTATTTAATAGATCCAAAATCACATGTTCTGAGTATTTGAGATGAAAAAGAGAATGACTTTGTTCTTGAGCAACTTATGAGTAATCATTACATTTGTTCATTAAAAAAACAAGTCTCACCTGAGTGTGTTATAAATATTTTTAATTAGCACTAGCGACTAGATTTCAAAAATACTCATCTCGTAATTTCTACATTATCAACAAAAAATTAAAATTTGTGTTTAGTTAAAATGGAGAATATAGGGGCTACTCCTTTACCTATCCATTAGAGAACCAGTCTGTCTTTACATGTATGAACAAAATGAGTTCTACTTTAAAAGACACAGAAATGACACTAGCAAGCAGAGAACTGGATGTTCAACCAAGCGAGGCTACAGGCAAAGTGAAAATAGGCAAATTTGCATAGTTGAAAGCTCAGGTGAGTAAATGAAAGCAAAGAAGAGCTCTGCATAAAAGAAATGCATATTTCACACTTGTGGCTCTCAGGACTCTCCAGATATTGTCGGTGAGATCCACTGAGGCTTTATGACTTCTCAGCAGTGGACCTGGGAACTGTGGGAAGTTCTTATGGAAAATATCAAACCAATTCCCAAAAATGTAGAAACTAGTCTTGAGAGATAGTCTACAAAAAAGAATCCTTTGAAAAAGAGCAAGGTTGAGAAACACTACATGCCATTGTTTCCTGTTAGACATTATCAAATATATATTAGCATGTACTTTAAGAAGTACAGGCACAAATGAAGTAGTTTAACTTTGTTTAATTAATGTTTGTGACATTTTTATCCATCTAGTCTTTTTCTGAGAAATTCCTGCTAATTTCCTGAGGGACACCCTCTGGGAAATATTAAACTTGTATAATCCAAATATCAGAGTGATCTCTAAAGAAAAAGATCTAGCATATAGACCATCCAAGAGGTTATATTTATTATAGTTTTTGACAGTGTATCTTTACCAGTGTAAATTTGTACCAATTCGAAACAAGATTTAAATGGAGGAAAAGTGAAGCAAATCAATGTTTTAAATTCTCTACTCAGCTATAATTTTATACTAGGCTATAAGACATCAAAATGTTTGACATCAGAATGTCAAAATTTAACATCAAAATGTTTGAAAACTTATTAATCTATTCATTTTCATACAATGAGATAGTTTTAATTTACACATCTGTCTTATTTTTCAATATTGTTTTAGAGTTTATTAAACTAGGAAATAAAATTTTCTAAATCTATCAAAGTGTTCTAGATAAGTAATTATTAAAATTATTGACTATTTTTTTTAACAGATCCAAAATCACATGTTCTGAGTATTCGAGATGAAAAAGAGAATAACTTTGTTCTTGAGCAACTTCTGCACTTGAATAATATGGCTTTGTGGGTCACATTAGGTATAACTTATGAAAGTAAGTTATAAATCTACTGGTTTTCTTTATATTCATACTTCATTATAAATTAATTATCAATGGAGCGCCTGGGTGGCTCAGTCGGTTAAGCGTCCGACTTTGGCTCAGGTCATGATCTCGTGGTTCGTGGGTTTGAGTCCCGCATCGGGCTCTGTGCTGACAGCTCAGAGCTTGGAGCCTGCTTCAGATTCTGTGTCTCATCCTCTCTCTGCCCCTCCCATGCTCATGCTCTGTCACTCTCTGTCTCTCAATAATAAATAAATGTTAAAAAAAATTTTTTTAATAAATTAATAAATTACTTATCAAGCTACAGATGTATAGTTCTTCAACATATGTGTTTATCGATATACAAAATTATAATTATGCACTTAGCAGAACTTACATAAATACCAGACAGTTTTTGTATCTCTAATCTGCCATTAAAATGCCTTTACCACCAAGCTTAGAGTCACATGGTAGAAAATAATTTCCTTTCTCCACTATTCCTTCTAGCAATTTAAGACTAACTAAAAATGACCACACTGTCACAGAAACCTTCGATATTGACTTTATATCTCTCCTAAGAATATGGGATGAGTGAGAATGGAATTATACTTCTATTAATGTTGCACCTTTTGGTTTACAGCATTGGTTTAGAGTATACGTTAGAAAAATGAGAAACAGTCTGACAGTGGGATAGAATATTTGAAATTGGGACTGAATACCACAAGTCCAAGGTATAATTGCTATGAAATTTTTTAAAGCAGTTTTGCTTTAAAAAAGCAGTTTTGAACTGTGCCAGTTTTGAAAAATACTTACTTACAGATGTCCTGAAAATCATAGAAGTTTGGAATTAGGAAAAATGTCACTCTGGGACATAATATATCAAAAGCATACATTTACCCAATAAGGGGGTGGGGCTTAGTAGGAGACAAGGGACAGTGATAGCCATAGGCAGAAGCTAAATTACTCAAATATGACCTTTTTTTTAACGTTTATTTATTTTTGAGACAGAGAGAGACAGAGCATGAACGGGGGGGGGGGGGGGTTCAGAGAGAGAGAGACACAGAATCTGAAACAGGCTCCAAGCTCTGAGCTGTCAGCACAGAGCCCGACGCGGGGCTCGAACTCACGGACTGCGAGATCATGACCCGAGCCAAAGTTGGCTGCTTAACCGACTGAGCCACCCAGGCGCCCCTCAAATATAACCATTTTAAAAATAGTCTTCACCTTGCTATCTAACCTGACTCTTTCTTAGAGTTGCTGAAGTTTTTCTTAAATATTTATGGCTTACAGATGAGTTAACAAAAATCAAGCTATCAAGCAATAGGTAAGACTTAGCTTGCCAGTTGAAGATGAATTCATCATAGTAGGACTTCCGTGCCCAAATCTTTTCTCCAATGACACTTGAATACCCTTAAAATTAAGGAAGGGGGAAAAAATGGAGAGAAACTAGGTGGAAAGTTGCCAGCTGTACATGAAAATGACTGAGGAAACTGATGCCATAGGAACCAGTGGAGACCGTACCCAGGATACAGAGTTCAATTTTAGCTTTTGATATACCTTATTAGTTATATTATCAGAAACACCTGAAAATGTATTCTTTCTTCCAAAAAGCATTTTCAGATCTGTAAACTTCCTTTTAATAATCTTAACTTCTTTTATAAATTGTATGAGTAACAGGATTTCTGACTAAAATATGTAGAAATATGAGTGACATATAGAAAGATGTTTCAAGCAAACAGCAAATTTAGTTTAAATTTAATTCTTACTGGCTTGATTCACACCCATAGATTTGTTAAATTACTTTAATCTTAAATAATATTTAATTATATATACCACCTATACAAAGGATTTTGTTTTTTAAAAAGTTCAGACTTTTCGAAAATAGGGCCATGAATAGAAATTACTAAAAGAAGCCACTTGTCAACTAAAAGATACTTCAAGCCAAGTGAAAAAGTGATCCTTTTGTATAACAACTTTAGAAATATATCACTGCCCATCATATTGTCCAGAAAATTGTAACTTTAACATTTGGGAAGAAGGAAAGGGTGACTGGGAGACAGGAGGTGATAGAAAGCAGCAAGCAAGAACCAATCATATGTACAGTATTTCTAGTGTATCTTTGCTGCAGGCAGATATTTAGGTATCTCTCCTCAGAAGATGGTAATCAGGAAAGCTACAAACAACCAGGACAACAACGGGTATGCGTACCTTATAATTACTTCACTCTTTATGCCAATTTATGATTTTAATAGGCCTAGCAACTTGTTTTTCCAAAAGCATTAATAAGATATATTCCCATATCATACAATTCAGCCATTTAAGATGTACAATTTAATGGCCTTTAAGACAGTCACAGAGTTGTGCAGGTATCACTACCGCAAAAAGAAACATCGTACCCATTAGAACTCCTTCCTCATTCCCTACCCCTCTCCCAATTCCCAGCAACTACTCATCTATTTTCTGTCTTTAGAGATTGCCTATTCTACACATTTCATATAAATGAGATCATACAATACGTGATTCTTTTTGTGACTAGCTTGTTCTACTTAGCATTTATCCATGCAGTACTATAGTGTGTATCAGTATATCAGTCCTTTTTATGGCTGAATAATATTCTATTGTACAGATATACCATATTTATCCATTCATCAATTGATGGGCATCTAGGTTCTTTTCACTTTTTTGGTTATGAATAATGTCACTATAAGCATTCATGTACAAGTTTCTCTGTAGATGTATATTTTCATTTATCTTGGGTATGTACCTAGAAGAGGAATTTCTGGGTCTTTTTTTAATCCTTTGAAGAACTGACAAACTGTTCTTCTAAGCTGCTATACCATTTTCCATACCTTCCCATTTTTTCCATACGTATGCCAACGCTTCTTTTTATCTCTCTTTTTTATTGTAGCCACCCTAGTAGTTATGAAGTGGCATCTAATTGAGGTTTTTATTTCATTTCCCTGATAACTAATAATATTAAACATAATTTCATGTGTTTATTGGCTATTTGTATATCATCTTTGGAGAATACATTATTCAGATCATTTATCCATTGTTTATTTGTTTTAATACTGTATTTTCTTAAGTTTATTTATTTAGAGAGAGAGAGAGAAAGAGAG
The DNA here is from genome assembly GCF_018350215.1 of Panthera leo. Classification (NCBI taxonomy): domain Eukaryota; kingdom Metazoa; phylum Chordata; class Mammalia; order Carnivora; family Felidae; genus Panthera; species Panthera leo. The sequence continues at coordinate 148,488,352 of NC_056686.1, read as the reverse complement.
TGTGAGCAGGGGAGGGACAGAGTGGGGGAGAGAGAAAGAGAGAGAGAGAATCCAAATCAGTCTCCATACTGTCAGCACAGAGCTAGACTTGGGGCTCAATCTCCCGAATCTTCAGAGATCATGACCTGAGCCGAAATCCAGAGACAGATACTTAACCAACTGAGCCACTCAGGTGCCCCAGAACCTTTATCCATTTTTTAATTATTTGTCTTTTTTATTGTTGATCAATAAACATTCTTTATATATTCTGGATATAAGTTCCTTGTCAAATAAATGATTTGTAAATATTTTCTCCCATCACTTTACTTCTTTGAAGTAATCTCTACTCTCAATGTGGGGCTCGAACTCACAATCCCAAGATCAAGAGTTGTAAGTTCTACCAACTGAGTCAGCCAGGTGCCTACCCGCCATCACTTTCTAGATAGTATAATCTGTAGCACAAAACTTTTTAATTTTAATGAAATCAAATTTATCTATTTTTTATCACTTGTGCATATCTAGAAGACTTTGCCTGCCCTATGGTCATAAAGACACACGCCAATGTTTTATTCTAAGAGTTTTATAGTTTTAGCTCTTACCTTTAGGTCTATGATCTATTTTGAGTTCATTTTGTATATGATGAAAGGAAAAGGTCAAATATATATTAGATTGACATAAATGTGCACAATTGTGTATGGCTTAGGTCCGGAGAAGAGATTTCTGTCACTAGTTTTATAATATATTAATTTTTTAAATGAAATGATTATACTAATTTTCATTGCAATTAAACATATATACAGTAAAAATGAATATTTCGTTAAAAATAGTAAGCATAAAGTTATTGCAGGATGGTGAAATTATAAGTAAATTTTAATTTTTATGTTTCTAATTTGTAATTTCCAAATTAAAAATAAGCATAATTTACTGTTATAGTCAGAAAATATTTAAATATTTATCTCTTTATGTATAAAGAGATATACATAATTATATAACTTTTTAGAAAGCAGGTAAAGAAGAAAGAAAATTAGTTGAGTTTGAAATATTAACCTCATAACTCTAACTCAAATTGTGATTTAATCTCTAATTGTAGAAAAACTGTTTCTTCTCTAGATAATTCTCTTCTGTGGTCTGATAAGACCATGCTGTCATACACAAATTGGAGAGGAGGAAGACCAGATATAAAAAATGGCAATTTTTTTGCTGGCTTGAGTACTGATGGCTTCTGGGATATTCAAACCTTCAATGCTATTGAAGAAATATTTTACTATAACCAGAACAGCATTCTTGCTTGTAAAATTGAAATGGGTAAGTATGCTAATGTAGAATTTTCACTCCATAAGGCTAATTAGCTCCGCAAGTGGGAATCATGCAACTATATTTTTTGAGTGCCTCCTCTATTTTCAGTCCTGTGAGAGGTACTGTGGAAGTTACACAGGAAGGAAAAGATACAGTTCCTGGTGTCATGGTCTTGATCTCAAGGAGTAAAATGTAGTTGGGGAGACAGCATGAAATTCTTTATCATTGCTTCATGTAGGTTACTTTTAGGTGATTTGGTACTGACTTAAATTTGTTGGAAAGTCAAAAGGGATCAATGAAAACAAATAATGACAACAAAATGCTTTGAGAAGAAAGTAAAACTTGGTTGGGTCTTGAAGAATGGAGAAGATTTTTATAAATAAGAAAGTGTGTTTGGGTAGAGTTTTGACATTCTAGGCTGAAAATAAATTTCTCTTAAATTTGCCTAACTCCTTAAATAAATCTATTTTAAAATGCATATCAGTTTAAAATTTTTCACAGCTTAAAAACTGTTTTAAGACCTCTGCTAACATCCAGGCTGACCTTTTCCCTTCATAGTACCACAGAATAACTTTCTGGAACACCATTTCCATCAACAATCTCCAGGGATTCCCTACTACCAATTACTTTGGGTCCATGTAAGCTTTTAAGACTTTCTAGAAACACTGTCTATCCTAAAATTCTAGGCTTTCTTCCAACCTTGATTTTTTCCCCCCATTCTTGGCTCAATAAGGCTCTTTTTCTGTGAGGCTGATGTCTTAATTGTCCCATGTATAGTGTATGCTTATCCTCATTTGCACCTTTACTTATGGTTTTTTATTGACAAGAAGTCTTCCACCTTTGTTTTACTTCTTTAACAAACTTTTTATTTTAGAATGATTTTATGTTTATAAAAAAAGTTACAGAGACAGTACAGAGAGTTCCCATATATATCATAACCAGTATCCCCTATTGTTGACACCTTGTGTTGGTATGGTACAATTGTCACCACTAAGAAACCCAATATGATGGATTACTTATTCACTAAAGTCTATACGTTATTTAGATTTTTAACATTTTTACTTAATATCCCTTTTCTAGTCAGGATTCTATACAGGATACCATGCTAATATAGTCATCTCGTCTCCTTAGGTTTCTCTTGGCTGTAAAAGCTTCTTAGACTTTTCTTGCTTTTAATGACCTTGACAGTTTTGAGGAGCACTTTTTTGGTCATGTATTTTTTTGGTCACGTTTTTTGTGGAATGTGTCTCCCTTCAGGTTGGCTGATGTTTTTCTCATGATTAAACTAGAGTTGTGGGCTTGAGGTTTAGGAAAAACCACAGAATTAAAGTGTCATTTTCATCACATCATATGAAGGGTATATGCTATCAACACGACTTCCCACTGTTGATTTTAACCTTGATCACCTGGCTCTAGGTGTTTGTCAGCTTTCTCCACTGCAAAGTTATTCTTTTCCCCATTTCCATGCTGTACTCTTTTTAAGGAAGTCAGTATATTTAGTACATATTTACAGGCTGAAGAGTTATTCTCCACCTTCCTGAGAAGGGTGTATGTATGTAAATTATTTGGAATTCTACCACGCAAGAGATTTTTCTGTTCTCTCCCATTTTAAAATTTATTCAGTTATTTATATCAGTATCAGCTCATGGTATATATTTTATACTTTGGGTTATAATACAATATACTACATTATTTAATTTTTTTTTAATTTTTTTTTTTAACGTTTATTTATTTTTGGGACAGAGAGAGACAGAGCA